>NW_009953786.1:3558538-3579177 GCF_000747805.2 Chaetura pelagica | reverse complement strand
GCTGAAGCAGCTGTGTCACATCTTTAACCTCTTCACCTACCTCCCTCTATGAAGCAGGCTGTCATTAGATGTGGGAAGGTAAGAGCGTTCATGCTGTCCTCAGGAGTAAATTAAAGTCACTAATTACAGTTGAATTTGCTGTTTGCTGACTCACCTTTATTCCACAGTTGGAAAAGCAGCTGTAAAGCAGCATGTCCCCAAATGTGGGGCATGACCACTTTGAAAACGTTGCAGAGCTCTAGCCAGAAGGCACAAGAGATGTGTATATTGAATTTTTTATTGAATTTTCTTTGTGAGTCTCCTTTTCCAAACCACAGAAGTGTAGTATGAAGTCCTGCGTGTGATGCGTGGCCTCAGTTTATCAGATGGTCTTGGTATTGCATCACTTGACTGATGTGATAGGTGTCATAGATGAGATTTTGTAGAAGAGGATGATTCTTTGTGGTCTCTGTCTTCTATTACCATATGGAATAAAATGAGGCTGAATCTTCCTTACACTCTACAAGCATCTTCTCTGCTCCATGAGAATGCAGCCATTGCTGAGTGATGCAGTAGGTTTCATTGTCTCTGTACATCATGCACATTCAGCAGTTATCAGTAGGCAAGTGTCCTTTACCTGAATCTGTTTCCTTAAATTTTGTTGGTGGCTTTCTTAAATCTTGTTTCTACCATTGCTGCAGGTCACCTGGTTTCTCTTTCATCCCTCTGAGGCCTTTGCTTGCTTTAAAGCCAAAATAGAACTAGCAGGAGGTGTTAGCTACTTTGATACCTTTTTCTTTGTTACATCATCACACTCATAAAGCTTCTTTGAGAGACTTTATATGAGTTACTGGATTTCTTTAGGATAAAATGTGCTTTGTTTTGTATTTTCATAAACTTCGCTGTCATCAAATTTGGCCTCTTAAAATTTGCAGTAAATTAAGGTGAAAGACTGGGGAATATGAAAGGAAGAAACATACAAAGAAGAAAACTATGGAGAAGTCAGTGTTAAAGATGCTTTATATTGCTGACATTTTGTTTGTGCTTTCTGTGGTTTATGCTGTCTCAGTAATAGCACAAACTGTTCCAGGTGTACACTGATACACTCTACTTGTACTGTGATAGCGATGGGGGAAATAAAATTATTCTTTCCTAGCTTTTTTATTTTATCATTCCATTGTTGCCCTCAGAGTGGTATCTCTAATTGCAGTCAGACAGTAAACTGGATCATGGATTAATGTATTTGAAGTTAGATAGCTCAGAAGGCACACAGCTGAGGGAAATGAAGGATCCCCAGTTTCCTCTTGGCAAGCCCAGACATCATGCAGTTCAGCTAGTTAGTGGCTGTATTACGAGTACTGACAGGTTTTGAATTCGCTGGTTTGTAAATCACAGTGTTGAAGATGGCCTTCCATTGGGTGTTCAGTGTTCCATACCTTTCGGCAAATTACTCCCCTTTTGGAACATCCATCCAATTTCCTAGCGGGAAACACAGTTGCTGGGATGAGAGGTGACATACAAAGCTGTAAGGCTCTAAGCATATGCATACTGCAGTATTTCAGAGGAAGAATTGTTTTTGCCTGTAGAAGTGTTGAAATCTGTCAAGGAGTGAGTCTAGTGAGAGTAACTGGACTGACAAAGTAAGAAAGTACTGATTTGTATGTGAAAAAAAGCACTGGGTACTTTGACTCATGTTCTGCTCAATTATATTTAAATCTTTCATCATACAAATTCTTGCTTGACCTTCCTTATATTTACTCTCTGATATTGCTTACACACTCTTGTCATTGGATCAAATGCTGTGGTGTTGTACAGGTTTTATGCACATTTCATCATGTGTTTCTTGTTGGTTCGTGGCAGAAACTGTCTCGAGGATGTGGAGATAAGGAGGAATTGGAAGAAGGATTTATTATCCTGTAGTGGTAGTTTTCCATTCCTTAAGCTAGTATATCACCTTCAACTGAGTGAGTGATGGATCCCATGGCATCCCTTTTAGCTTGTTTATGTTTTTGTTTCCAAGTATCATCGGTTACAAGGTACCAACATTGAGCACTGGCATCCAGTGGGTGTTCAGTGTTAATTTTGGAGAGTGAAAAATATATGAGATTGTCCATCTGCAAGAGGATCAGGAGCTTGGGAAGTGGTCAGAAAGCATGAGAGTTATTCTGCCTTGCAGTTCTAGTGTGTACAAAATCTGGGTGAAGTGGAAGGGTACAGGGCACTCGAGCTTCTTGAAGACAGGATAGGCTTAAAAACGTAAGTCCAGCAAGTGTCTTTAAGAAGCCAAGGTATTGAAATAATTGTCATCCTGATTTTGAAATTAGACTCCTGCCTGGTGAAATTAAATAATGCAAAATACAGAATTTAAGATTTTAATTCTTCAGAAAAAGTAACCGAATGTAATTATTCTGAGTATGAAATAGTATTATTTCAAAGTACTGAGTGTTGAGTAGAGCTGAGATTACGGAACAGGGAAGCATTATGTTCTTTCCAATCAGTGATTCTCATCAGTATGCTGTGCAAACAGCTTCTAGGTAGAAATTTTCTCTGTTTATTCTCATGCTTTATCATGTCCTATGTATCATGCTATTTTTGCAGACATGGACTGGATCGATCTAATACATAACACATTATTTGCAGTGGAATTTCCATTACCAAAGTGTTACAACTTGGATTTCACCATGGAAGTGGACAAAACCTTTGCTCGTAACCAGATTTTCCGTACTTCCTTGTGCATATTTGTTTCAATGCCTTTAATAGTAATTTCTTGTGCTGAGTTAATGGGGCACTTGGAGTCCCATAGTGAAACTGGAGAGACAGGAATACAACTCAGCTTTCTTGCCCAGCTTCTTACTAGCAAATAAATGGCAAAAGTGGTCTGAGGCTTTGGCTTTGTTTGGGTCAGACCTTTCTTAGCTTCTTGCAACACAGGACCACAGGACCTGCCTTTTAGTGCTCTCAGCAGTTCTGCTTCACTTGCAGTCACTGAATGCAGTTCTGGGTATTGGTGTGAGTAAACCTCAAGTGCGTGTTCTTCTCTACAAACAGCAAGCAAAAAGCTTAAGCCTCACAGGTGAAACCTTCTCTTCAGTCTGCTCTGCTGGCGTGTCCAAAGTCTTTGCTCATTGCACAGCATACTTGATTTTGTTCCCTATTGATGAGGGCGTTAGCAGCAGGACATATGTGTAGTGTCTGCTCAGTTTTTAAAAATATCTTTTACTTTCTTTGCTGGCTTCTTTCATTGCATATAGAAAAATCTGGTGCCCACCTGTAAAGCCTAGGGGCTGTACATTGCTCCCTGATTTTCAAGGGATTTAATGCATGAGATGCTTGACTGAATAAGTCCCTGTACTGTTACATTCTTCTGCTTCCCTACTCAAACACAAAAAAGGTGTTTGAAACACCTGGAGACATGTTATTTTGCAGTTCCACTGTGTGTGCATGTTATTTTTTTTCCTAGCTATATCAAATAGATACAAGGAGTAGGTAATAGATATAAAAATACTACAAGATGTGTATGTGGGTCTAGAAAGATATATTTTTCCCACAGGATGTAATTCCTGATGCCTACTCTGTGCAGCATGGTTTATGGCCCTAGAAGACATTTGTCAGCCTTCACTTGCAGTCCTGTGGATTAAAATTTCAGCTTTACAAGCTTTACCTCTCACCTGTGAGCATGAGAGGGCTCAAATACCAACTTGAATTTTTTTGCAGCACCTACTGTCTTTTTTTTGTGTGTGACAAGTGACAAGTGGGTTTGCAGGGAGGAAGAAGAGGCAATTAATGAAGATTAATGGATTATTTTGTCTGGAAAAGCTGACATTACCTTTTTGTGGATTTGGATAGCTTCCTGCCTTTTCATTGTCCTTCCAACAAGGCATTTTAAGTGCTAATTATGAAATGCTGATGGAGTAAAACTTGTGAAATCCAACTGGCTGTGCCAGAACTGTACTTTAGCATACCCTAAGTCTAGTTTTCCATTGAACTTAATGTGATGAATAAAAATAAAGGGGCTAAAATGACAGCTCATGTCCTGTGTTTATCATGTGCAGTTGTGTTTAACATACATGGGGGCAGGAGGAGGAGAGATTGAGTCCCACTGTGTTCTCCCAGGCTCTGCAATGCTCAATCATGACAGAATGAATTAAGAAAAAAACTTAAAGCCAGCAGGCTCTCAAGCTTTGTAAGCAAATACCATCTCTAGCATAATGCACAAGGAGGGGAGTGTGATGGGGGCTAACAGTTCATTTTTATTTTGTTGCAGATTGCCCGTGTACATAGAGGAGAAGGCTCTAAATACCCTAGCATACCTGTGTGATGGTGATGCAAGGACTGGACTGAATGGGCTCCAGTTAGCAGTTCAGGCCAGGTTAGCAGTGGGGAAGACCACTCCTTTGAATATTCCGAAAGGTGGTTCTGCAGATGGCATTCTGATAACAGAAGAGCATGTAAAGGAAGGGCTGCAGCGATCTCACATCCTTTATGACCGAGCAGGTGAGTACCTGTTACAGTTTTGGAGATATGCAGCATTCTCAAAAGCTGATAGCCTATATCATTTCTGTTTCTTCTTTCACTCTCATACCAGTTGCTCTGGTGAGATAGTGATTGTACTGAAATTTCGCTTAAAAATTACTTCTTCCTACAGTGTAGCAGGCTCATGCAGAAATTTCTTTTAAACAGGATTTCCTTTCACCACTGAGGAAGCACAGGTTAGGTGAGAGGCATGTTTGCTCCTCTGCAAACAATTGCATGGTGAAATTATTTGTTCCTTAAGATTTTTATAATATTTTCTAAGACAATTGCAATGTAAAAAGGGGCAAGTATTTTGATGAGAAGATTTGTTCTTGGAGGGTTGGAAATCTTCCACTGTACTTGAACTTCTCCAAGTCTTGAAAGTGCTTACTTTCACAACAATAGATTATGTGAGAACGTGAGCAGTTTCTTTATTTTTAGAGTTGCTTTAATTAATTTTGTAGCTTGCTTAGGGATGGTCACGTAAATCAAATTGCATTTAAGGCTTCCTAATGTGATAACCACTCTTGCTAAATTTGTGACTTGACTTGGCAATGTTAGGCATTGCAGTAATTGGCCACCATAACTTTTTATGTAAGAGAGTTACAAATGAGAGAGTGAGTATTAGAGATTAGGTGAATATCCTTGAATGCATATGCTAGTTCTTCAGCAGTACTTGAATCACTGTGCAGGATAGTGTCAAACAATTGTGCCAAGCAGTGTTTGGAGAAGTGATTGATTTTTGCTTTTCCACTGATATGCTCAATATACTGCCGCTTCTCAAAACCTGTGATAAGAGATTCCTCGAGGTTGTTTGTAATTTATATTCTTGCTTGCAACCTTCTTGCTGCAAAGAGGAAATGATGGTGCATTGTCAGGAAAAAGTCAGCTGGGCAGATATGGATATAATGGCAGCTGAGAAGTTTTGGGTAGGCAGGGGGGCAGAGAAGAAAAATACAAATGATAAATCTCAGAATAATTGCAGGATTTTGTCTCACTGTCTTATGTGGTAACATAACTTCAGTTATGATAAAGACTGGGAATGTGTTAAACTGAAGTTAATTTATTTTATTATGTAGAAGACAATTGTTCCATCCTCTTCTTTGGAGGAGGAAAGAGAAAGTATCTCACACCAAAATGTTCTAATGTTTCTTGTGGACCAGAATGAGAAGGTTTTTAGCCATGCTGTTGCTCTTGTCAATCTTCCAAGGCTTTCTTCTGCCTTTTATGAATGAGCAGTTGATGTTTACCCTTGGCTAATACAGGAAATAATGTGACATAGGGACTGTGATTTTACTTTTGCCCACTACCTTATAAACAGGGATATTAATGTTGGTCAGTGAAATTCAGATATTAATTTTGGTCAGGCCTTATCCCTGTCTTCTGCCAATAAGACTTTAGATAAATCAGCATCTTAAATTAGCTGGAAAACTCTTCATGAGCACATAAAGCAATTTAGGGGCATAAATCAACAAGATTTATGCATCTGTATACATTTGTCACTAGAAAATCCTGTCCTTCACAAAGCCTCGTATGTACTATCTTCTTTCTTTTTGGAAAACTGGGAACTGCATAGAGAAAATGTATTTTGATTCCAAAAACTGTTCAGCGTTTTGACTTCAAGAGGTATCTGGGATGCAGAACAGCAGTGATAAGTTAGCATGTGTCTGTCTTTTAATAGAATTGATAAGGCCAAGATCTATATGTTGGCTCACCAGCCTGAGAGACAGAGCTAATAAAAAAAGGTCTGTAAAACATTCTATGTTTTTTAAACTGCTTCTACTATCTCACATAGGATATACATAGAAATTGCATTTTTTTAAGAAGAAACAGAAAGCCTTTTTGTCTGGTGCATGTAACTGTACTTAGTCTTTAATTTAAACTGCATTTAAAGTACAACTGCACAGCTTTTCTGAAAAAGTCTTAAGTCTGGTGTATAAGTATTGTCATTATCTTTGTGAAGAAGGAGATAAAGGGAGAAAACTGTCCCCTTTCTCAGCCTGCATACTCCAAAGTCCCCTGCAGGTATGTATCTCTAGTCCCAACCTATCTGCTGGTTTCTTTCTGCCTCTCCAGTTGGTATCCCCAAGTGTGACACTTTACAGTAGCCCAAGCAGTGTATAAAAGCACTCCAGCAAAAAAATCCGGGTGAGTGTATCCTCTCTAGAGGTATTTAAAGGCCATCCTCCTTACTTTTAAGAGACGAAGAGACGCCTCTTCCAAGAGGACGGTGCGAGTTCAGCTGCTTGGGTTTATTGCTACTAACTCATGTGTTGTGACAGAGCATGGACATGCTGTTTGTGTTGGCACGAGCAAGGACTGCATACCAGAGGGCTCTTTGTGTAGAGCCCCAGCAAAAATAGCTGTCTGCCAGCCTGCGAACGCCGGCACCGCATGTGTTGAATTCCCCACAGAGCCACACTGCAGCATGAAGAGTGACACGGGGAGAAGCACCCAGTTTCTGACCTGGGAGGTGGAGGTCTTGTTTGCTGTGAAAGGAGCAATTGCAGTGGTATGAGGGCTTTGGTTTTTAAGACTTAAGCATGTGGCCTTTTATTTTGTAGGGCCTACAAGCAACACTGAAGTGTTCTGATACAGCCCTGAGACTGTAAATCCTTTCAACCGTAGGAAGAAGAGAAATATTAACAGATGGCTGAGCATGCAGCCAGTTGCCTTTATAATACACACTTAGCTGGGAGCCAAGGAATGCCAGGCACTTTAAAAAATAAAAAAGGCAGATTATATGAGAAGTTTAACAACAATATTGCAACAAAATGCTCTTACAAGTTTAGTTAAAAGAAGTGCATAAGAATCAAAACCAGCTGTACAGAGAAAAATTTCAAGCAGAAAGGACCTTGTTCAGTGTTTGTGAGGTTGACCCTTTATTTTTAACTGTAGCCCTAAAAGATCTGTGGAATGGCTTTGTTTCTCCTTGGAGTCTGTATCTAATCTTATATTAAACTTCAATGTTAAAAAAATTTCCTTTTACTTCATTCAGTCTTCCCACTTATTATATAGCAATCTGGCATTTTAGGTTTTGGTTGTGGGGTTTTTATTTCAGCTGCTTACAGTTTTCAGGACTCTTTCGGTAGTACAGGTGTCCACAACTGAACTCAGCATTTCCTAGGGGTTGGCCAGAGTTGTATGCTGTGATCCCATTTCCTCCAGATTGTGTAGTGTGCCATCATTATGTATCCACAGCAGTGTTGCCTTTTCTTACCCTATATAATACAGCAAATTCATGTTTGATTTACTGCATCTTTTATTTTCACATTCTAGTTGATGTGAAATTTGTCTTCATAAAATAGCACTAGTGTATGGGACTGGATTTATCTGATTTTTCTGTTGTCTTCTTAAAGACAATGGTCAGTGGTTTGGATGTGCTCACACTTTATTCCTTGTCAATTATGAGATATTTGATACAGAGTTTTCTTCCCAAATGTGTAAAATATCTGTGGTTTTTTTTTTCTATTGAAGGAAAGGTTGTTAGGTACCAAAATCAACTTTGAACACTTCCTTACAGTGTTTAAAAAACACCATGCTCTTCATCTGCAGTTGCTCTGTTATGCTTATGTAGTTAATGGAATGATCCATGTTGGCAAAGCATGAAGGTGTTGAGAACATTATTGGACACCATAATCATATATATATACTTAAAAAGAACTTGAAAAAGCAGACTGTTTACCTGTTGTGATCTACTGAAATATATTGTTCCTTTAAACGCATTTAACTTAATTTCCTCCTAAGAGCTCTGAGTATCTCTTCTCCCCTGTTCTAAATAGGAGAAGAACATTACAATTGCATCTCTGCCCTGCATAAGTCTATGAGAGGCTCTGATGAAAACGCTTCCCTTTACTGGCTTGCTCGGATGCTTGAAGGTGGTGAGGATCCACTCTATGTGGCAAGGAGGCTGGTGAGGTTTGCAAGCGAAGATATAGGTCAGTATTTGAATTATTTCATGTTGCAAAAATCATGTTGAGTTCTGCCAGGCTTCTGGTTTCCAAAAATTGCTGTTTTAGTAAAGAAACAACCCCGGAGCTGCTATATGCAAAATAGGTACAAAATACTGAAATGCTCCACATCCAACAAAAACTTTGTATATGCCAACAGAGTGCCTACATGTGGTGTCATTGCAATGATTACCAGTTGCAGGAGAAACAAAATACTTTTTAGATCAGGCTTTGGCAGTGTATCAGTATGGATTCTTTTAAACTCAGGTGCTATAGGCCACCAGTAACTTGTGTCACAGAAAATATGTAATTTGGGGATGTCTGGTTTTTTACATGACTCTAAAAAGTGAATGCCTACCCTGACTTGCAAACCTCGGATTTGATAGCTGGCTCCCCAGATACAAGGCATCTTGATTGACTTACCCAAAGTAACAGATGAACATATATGAGGGGTGAAAAGTTACAAGATCTGGGGAAGCTATGTCTCTATAGCAATAATTCCCCATTTCTTTGTCAATTCCAAAAAGTGAATTATACACGGGCAGCTCAGGCTGCCACCGTGTGGCAACAGGAGCCATTATTTAAACCTTTCTTTTGAGGGCCAGACAGGAATGTGGATGGAGGTAGTGTATCTTATATAAGTATTGTACCAGAAGTTCCAACATCTGCAAAAGCAACTTTGAAATGTGGATGGATAACCTTCCATCTTATGGGAGGGGAAAAAAAAATTAAAAATAAAAGACTAAGTAAAGTAAGTTTGCTTTAACCTGCTTTCCTCTGAATCCATTTTGTAGGGCTGGCAGATCCTCTGGCTTTAACACAAGCAGTTGCTGCTTATCAAGGCTGTCACTTTATTGGAATGCCAGAATGTGAGGTAAAGGCTTCATTAATTCACAGATTTAAAAGTACTGCAAACTGTAAAACAAATCTGTAATTATAAAAAGAAACTGAGATTGCAAGGACAAGTCAAATTTAGTTACTTGTTCATTCAGTGCACCCCCCTTCTTTGACAAGTAAGAAAGCTCTTAAAATTATGTAGTTTGAAATTAAATTCACAGCTTTATTGTTAAAACATTGTATGTGAACTAATGGCATTTTGCTCTATTTTGTTCCCTCTTTGTTATAAATAAAATAGTATATTCTGATATTCTGAAGTAGCTGTTCCTTTCTAGTAGTGAAAATTGTGAAGAGCTGTGGTGTTAAATAGCAATATTCATACTAGCAGGCAGAGGTCAGTTTAAAGTGTAATCCCTGTCATGCTACACAAACAACCTGAATAACAGACCTTTTCCCAAAGAGCTTAAAAGTCATTTAACATGTTTCTTTTATTGTTTCCAGGTCATTCTAGCACAGTGTGTAGTGTATTTTGCCAGGGCACCAAAGTCTATAGAGGTCTACAGAGCATACAGCAATGTCAAAGAGTGTCTGAGAATGCACACAGGACCTCTGCCGCCTGTTCCGCTGCATCTGAGAAATGCCCCAACAAGGCTCATGAAGAACTTAGGCTATGGTAAAGGCTATAAATATAACCCCATGTACAAGGAACCTGTAGAGCAGGACTATCTGCCAGAAGAGTTGAAAGGAACAGACTTCTTCAAGGAGCAGAAAACATGACTGTGTTGCTCGGAGTTGATTTTGATTTCATGACTCAGGCTGGAATGTACTGGGATGGAAATTCTCCTTGCAGTTTTAGCCTCTATTACTGTGGTTGAAAGTATTAAACCACTGAGCCTTTCAGGTATTTTCTTATCCTTCTGGTCTTAACTGCTGTTATTCTGAATGTGTTTCGTAAAGTATTGCAGTTAGGCAGTGTAGAAATACAAGAATAGGCTTTATCAGTGTAGTGCTGTCACCCTGTGGCTCAGATGAAATGGAGAAGAAATCAGATTGTATTTCTGGCTCTTGCTGTGCTACAAGGAATATGATTGTGCTGCTTTTTAAAAATCAGTATCTGTTTCAGATTTTGAGAATGTTTATTTTCTGAAAAAGAGTAAATTGTACCCCCTCTGCTAAAATACATTTAAAAAAAATAATCACAGTGTAGTTATTGCTCTTATGATGTTCCAGAGACTAATTTTGTACAACAACATTTATTAAACCAATAAAGCTGTTAAAAATAGCGTCTTTGCATTTCTTTGAATATACTTATGACAGCAGCATGTTTTTGAAAGTTTGAGATTCCTTTAACTTTATCATCCCTACTTTGCAGAGTGAGATTAAATCCTTCTGGTGGTGGAATAGTAATGAAAATAACTGAATTATATTAGTTTTTGAAGGCATATGACTTAAAATTTTTATTGTGTGGTGACATTTTGGGAAGTGTTTTTGTAAAGGAGTCTTCTGGTAGTGAAATACACTTACGTATTTCCAGTTGTGCTTCAGGAATCCCAGCAGCTTTGAATTGGAAAGTGGAGAGACACAAGTTGACTTCCTGCTGTTACAGAGTTTGGCTTCCTTTTCCTACTGAAAACGTATCTCCATCCAAGATTGCTGTTGCCTGAACATTTCAGTGAGTGGAATGTACAGCCTCGGAAGCGTCCCTGATGTTGACAACATTCCTTCACTTAAGTGCTGATTATTTTTCTTCTCCTCAATCCTTCTGAAGTGTACAGTGGCCCAGTGTGCTGAAAAGCCAGCAACTAAAAGAGTGTACGACCGTGCTAATCAGCAGTTGGATAGCAGAAGACAACCATGTTTGGCTAGAATTACAGCAGATAATTAGCAAAGAAGGTTTTCATTACTGACAGGCTGAGAAGCCGCTGGGGCAACTGTCCACAGTTCTCAAAGTGCAGTAGAATAATCTGGCTACCAGTGCTAAGGAGATGTGCCTTTGCTGAAAATTGCCACCAACACAGCAGCACAGCACAGTTACAGCTGGATTTGCTTGATAACTACTCAGGATTTGCTTACTGCATACCCCATGTACCTTTGTTACTGGGCCCGTACTGTTTACCTGATGGACTTCAGGGGATTCCTGTCCTGATCCTGCTTAGTTTATAAAATGTGATGAGGTCAAAACTTAGTGCTTTATGTAGATGCTTCTGATCTTTTTGCTGTTCGACTATGAATGCTGTGGTCCTGCTAAAAGAGGGAAGATGTTCTGCTGTCTTCCCTGAGAGGTGTCAGAAGGTTACTAACTCTCCTCCCAAAGGATTGCTTAACACAGGTTTTGGATTTTTTTAATAATACCAAATGATTTGGGGTTCTTTTCTGGTCTGTTGACTTAATAGTGACTAGTGCTTCCTTTACAGTATTTAACAGATTTAACAGATTTTCAAGATTTGTATTTGGCTGATGTGGGAAACTGTTCTTCCCCCCCCAGTATTGGCTTGCAACATCTACCTAGTTAAATTCATATATAAATACTTCATTTTGAGGTAGAGGAAGAAAACTGGTTTGCACTGAAGCCACACAGAGCTGCTTGCACTTCCCTCAAGCTGTACATGTGATACAGCCCAACTACCTGCTGGTCAACTCCCTGGTATATAAAATTGCAGGCAGGTGTTTCTTGACAGCAGAGGTGTTTGGTGCTGTAGGGAGCTTAGATCAGACAGGATGCTACACTGCACACATGCAGTTCCTCCAGAGCAACTTTCACAGACCAGGAGGTCTATGGTCCCAAGGATGCAGCAGGAAATTCAGCTGATTACTCTTTTTGTTCCAAGATAGGTTGCTGGACAAAACAGGATGGCCTTGATCAGAGGTTTTCAATATCGAACCAGCAAAACCTTATGCTGACAGTCCATGAAGAAACTTTCTGATCACTGTGTACTCTTGACCAAAGGGTATTTGTATTGAAGGTAAATTTTGCTGTGAGGCATCCAGCTCAGTAGTCTTCATGCTAAGTTCTTCTGCATGATAAAAATACAGAGCTTAAGCCAAGAATTGTGGTCTAACTAAAATGTTTCAGAAATTAAACTGATTGCAATGCTATGTACTGCCAAGGGGTTTGAATCAGATTCTTGAAGTGTTCTTGAATAAGTACCTGTATTCTTCACAGCAGGATGGTTTAGTGGAGTAGAAGCAACTTCTTTTGAGTTTGTTTCTGCCCTTTCAAGATACGTAGAAAGCTGGGAACAGGGGTGCAAACATGGATTGTATTAATTGAAAATATTCCTGGCAAAATTACTTGTACAATGTTTTTTTTTTAACCAATGCTCATTTTAACTCTTAAGATGGAGATAATTGATGTACTTTTTAAATGGCTCATAATTAGCAAGGTGACTCCAGCTTGCAAAACAAATCAATGAATTGGTAAACCTAAAGATGTTTGGGGTTTTTTTTGTCTTACAGGTGTACAAGAGGTCCGTGTGTTTCCCTTTGATGCAACCAGCAGTTAGAATTGTTGGACTAATGCAGTCTAAGGTATTTTTCTGTTCTTATTTTCTTCCTTTAGCAAAAAGAAGGATAACATCACCAGATTTTCTTAACTTTGCTAGTACCTACTAGTGCTCAAATCTCTTTCTCTATAAACCTTTACCCATGGGAAAACACAGACTGTCATTTCTTGCCTGTGGTTGACAGAAGTCTTTAGTCAAAGCCTTAACGTTCTATTTATAGCTCTTCTTTTTAGTTATTGAAGACTTGAACAAACTTCCCTTGTTACAAAAAATGGTGTCTGAGATGTTGCAGCAAAAATTGCACAGAAGTGCTGCAGAACAATTATGCCCCATATGCCTCTCTAGTGCCCCCTGTCCTGGAGCAGCTTGGTGTATTCAAGGTGGATCTGATGGAAATCTTCTGTGGTGGTCTACACTCAGCAAAGATTTGGTGGAGTTTAGCTGACAGTCTCTATCAGCCAAAAAATCTGTGGCTCTAGATGCTACAGCTGGTCCAGCTGTGCAGAGGTTATTATTTTCTCTGCAGTTTCTCTCCTGGGTTGCTTGCAGGCCACTGCAAAATTGCAAATAGAGGCTGTCTCTGCTGTGCTCTTAGTGGTCTTGTGATGGTCTTGCTTCTCTCAGGCAGGGAAAGTGCAGAGGAAGAAGATTAGCATTGCTGAGCTTGCGGCTGATAGGAAGAAAATTAACATATGCTACTGCATGGAGAGTGGAAGTGAGACACTAAGAAAGCCTTGCAGGTAAGACAAAGTAATTTAAAAGCGGTTATTGACTGTAGCTGCTTGTCCCCTTAAATGTGGGCTAAAAATTTCTGCATCAGTGGAAGCAAGAGCTGTAGGTGACAGGAAACTGAAACAGTGCTGTATACTCTTGTACAACAAATACCTCAGGAAGATGGTCTACGGGAGACTTGTGTATCCTCTGGAATTGACAGAAATTGCTGTTCAAGCAAATACAGGGGCCTTTTTCTGCCCTGGTCTGAGTAGAGTATGGTTCTCCCTTTGTAAATACTTAGTCTGTGTTCCTTTCTCCTACCATTGGCCTCTAAGCACTCGTGAATTATCCAGACAGTGCTATACTGTACTCCTTCTGTTCCTTGGAAGGAGACAAACACCCATAATCCTATGTGGAGCCTTGGTCTTTTCCTCATCTACCACCTCACACTTCCATCTCCAATGTGTGACATGATACATAAATATCATTTTATAATGCATTGTGATGTTAAGGAAAAAGGCTAAGGGATCTATTGTCCACACTCACCTACTGATGATGAGGCTGTGCCTGTTCAAGGGCAAAAATGCTCTGGTCAGATATATCACAAAGGTAATAAATGAAGTATTGTGTCCTAATAGATAAAGTATGACTTAAATGGGTGTGTGGGGATGGAGATGTTGGCATTGTCTTTCCTGTAATTTTACAGACAAGCTAGGCTGCAATAGAAGTTGCAGAAGATTGTTACTTAACTACTCAAAAAGAATCATTCCTTATTCCTCACATTACAGAGAAAATACTTTAACTCTAAACCATAAACTGTTAAGTCTGTCAGATGTTTAGTGGGGGCATTGTGTTTTATCTGGTAAAAACCTGCTGAGATGGGTGAAATCATAATATGACTAGATTTATTTAATTTTTTTGAATGCTTACGGTGTCCCATAATAAAGATTAACTGACTTTTAAAAAAAAAAAAAAAAGAAAAAAAACCCCAAGAAAAACAGATTAGGACCTTTAGGGTAGTACTAGAATCATAAACTATAAATGTTGTGAACCGACGACATCACTAGCGCGCCGCTGGAAGTCATCGGTTCGCAACAGTATCACACCAAAAATTCTCACACTTTGTAAAACTTTTCCATGACCTTTTATGAAGCAGTGCGTAATAGCCAGAAGATGATGGAGGTCTGAGGTTAAATGCAAAGTGACTGACCAGGGTGACACATGTACTAATGCAAGAAGCAAGGCTTTCCATATCTATGAGGGCTTAGATATAACAATTTACATTCTGCAGCATGCGTATGAGAAGTCATTACCTAGAAGAGAGGATGTATTGCTTAGTTATAACCCATTAGGAGGCTACAATTATTTTTAAGGCCAATTTAGCTAAAGATTTGCTTACTAACAAGCACTGCAGACAGTAAAAAACCATGGGTTTATCTTTCTTTGCTGGGCTGGTATTTAGAGAACAGAAAGTGCTGCTGTTCGGGTCAGATATTAGAGGACATTCCCAGTGCGTGCTTCATGTAGTATGCTAGGCAAAGTGTGAAGACAGGTTTAGAATTACTAGCAAGACATTTCAGACTCTTATTTGTGGTAATGTTAGCTTTTATCTGTTGCAAGAAATTAAAACTATGAGCATAACTGGGGTTGGACACACAGTGCCAAAGGTTTTGGTCAACAGCTGCCCTGTCTTGTCTGAACAGTGGGTTATAAAACTGGCAGTAGGCTTGGTATCTCTCTACAGCATCTGATCAGGACCAGAAGCTGATAATACTGATCATTTTTTGAAAACTTTAAGGAAAGTGTATTTCTAAAGATGCTCAAGTCTTTCAACAAGCGTCATTGATTTAAATTTGCCCCTTTTTAACCCATAATTCACTTGTCTTTGTTGTTCGGTTGGAACTTTCTTGTTGCTTGAATTAACGCAGTGACTCATGAGATTATTATTTTTATCCTGCTAGTCCTCTGAAAAGCATATGGAGAAATAAGGCAAGATGTGGTCATTGTAGTCATCCTGATAAGTTAGTGGGCTTGGTTCTATACCAGTCCAAGTTTGGGAAAGGTTCGTAACCTGTAGATTTGAGCCAGGGATCTTGTCTGTTGCTCACTTGAGAGCTTTTGAGCACTGTGTGGAGGGACGTGCGGGTTGAGGTGGAAGTAGGGGTAGAGGACTCCTGGTAGCACAAATGTGGCTGAATCCCCATGATGGAATAATGAAATGAGGACTCAGCCCTGCAACTCTGGTTCAGAATAATCCAAGCAGGATTGCTGTGATCAGCACCAGTCATGAGGCTGAAATCACAGAACTGGGATGGGAGCTTTGGGCCAGGTCCCCACAAAGCAGTTCTTTCAGGACTGGAGCAGCACAGCAGTGGTAGGTCCTCCTTCCCTGATCCCTGTGCCTACTGCTGAGATGACCTCAACCTGCAAGAAGGAAGCTGAGCAGGTGTAGCCTGGGGTGAGACAGCGTACTGGGTTTCCAGAAACGGTGTGTTGTTTGTTTGATGTGGAAGAGGGGAAGGAGGTTTGGTCAAGCTGCTTGTGCATTGGTCACAATTGCTTTTCCATTTATATGGTGTTTCCCAGGGCTCTTTTTTTTTCCCACCAAAAGAAAATAATTTAGTAGTAAGTAGAACCTGTTGACCTTGCTATGGAGACTTCATTAATAATTTCCCAGTGGCAAAAACAGTCTGGCTAGGAACCCAGGTCAGTTTTATTCATAGTGCAGATGAACTCCTCAGTGGACCACAGTCCCTGGACTCTTCCATCACCAGAAGTTCACAGAGGATGGCTGGGACTCTGCATGTTTTCTGCCATGTTACAGGATGAGAGCCAAAGTGCTCAAGGGATTTAACTGAGTGCTCATGGGCTGACTAATACACACTGCAAATTACCTTGCAAGTGTCCTAGGCCAGGGGATATCGCCAACATGAAGCCAGTAGCTCACCTGGTCTATGAGGTGGATGCATGCTAAGATTTTTCCTTGTGACTGAGTTTACTGCGCAGGCTGGGTAGGGTGCTGTGAACTCATCTCCTTTCCCTCCTCCTCCCGTTTTCCTTGGAAACTGTCAGTTGCCTCCTCCTATGCCTCCCAGGGTTAGTCAGGTTATCTTTTCCAGTGCAGAAGTAAATCAGAGCAGCATGTGCTCGCCTTCAGAGGGCAGCACAGCCTGGCAAAATGTTCACAGGTGCTTTTTCATTCCTCAGCCCCCGTGGGTTTTTCTGTCAGTCCTGCATGAAGAGGTTGTGCCCCTCAGGACAGCTCCATCAGACATCACCATCTAACGTGCTACTAAAACGTTGGCAACAACAAGTGTAACTTTCAAAGGCATTGTGCCTTATAGTCTCCTTTGCAGGAAAGTATTATTTGCCTTTTTATTTCCCATCCCTATGGTAATTAGCAAGATGCTATGCTGGAAATGGAGTGGCTGCTTCCTGCTCCTAATAGCACACCAATGTCTAAGACACAGATAACAAGACCAGAAACATCAATTATATAATGCCCTCAAGGAATTCCATTACCCTTTTTTGAGAAAATAACCCAATGAATATTGTTTCCATTACTTGGCTAGTTTGGCTTTCACAGATAGAAAACTGGATGATATAACTGATAAGGAGTAGTATATACTTTTATACTAAATATTTATATGAAATCATTACTTCTATTTTAGTTTTCTTGTAGTGTTTTCCATGCACAAAGAGTTTAAATCCTCATTTAACCTCTGCTGCATTTTTTGCCTTTCCGGTGAGTGTTTTCGCTCATGTTGTGAGAAAAGTTCTTGGCCCAAATGACAGCCTGTAATTTTCCATGATATAACTTAAAAATAAAAGTGGCTGGTTGTTTGAAGTTCTGTTTAACCTGAAGGTGCAACATTTTCTGGCTGACATGATGAATTCATCATCTGAATTGCCAGCAGCCACTCTGCGCATGTTCAGCGTGTTTCCAGGCAGGCTGCGCTTTCCAGGATTTTGGCTGTGGTTTTTGCCTCTCATCGTTATTAAGTAGTTAGGGATTGCATAGGGCCCTTAACAAATACAAATAAGGTATTTAGTTGGTACCATAAGATGACATGACAGAGCTAGACAATTTTGTTACAGTCGAGAAAAAAAGAAGAAAAATACAAACAAAGGCCAGCTTTTTAATTCAGTTGCACCTTTTTATCTCAATGGGTTCAAGTGACTTGCACTGGTCTCATTCCTGTCTAGTGAAACTATATTTTAAAAAATCAAGATAAATATCAGTCTCTGGGACATCTGGGGATTTTATCAGGTTTATGTGCTTTATCAGGGGTTTGTACATAAATACATACAAATATTTAAAAGTGAAAGTACTAAATGTGCTCTGAATTAACTCATCTACATAAACCTATCTCTAGGATAAGATTACTTAAAACCGAGAGATAATTCTCTTCCTTATCCATATTATGTTATTTACTTTCTAGGAAGAGCAACTTAAACTGTATGAATCACATGGAAAGCAGACAGATGGTGGTGGTGGGTGGTGGTTTTTCTTTTTAAATTACTGAAATCAAAGGGCTATCATAAATAGTCTATGTAAGCAGTAGTAAAAAGTCTGGCTGACTCATCACATAGTAATGTGCAAATATTCCTCTGAGTTTTGGATTGTTATAAGGCCTGGTCATCTTAGGAGATGCCCAAATATAGAGTGAACTCCATTTACTTCATTTCTCTTTTCTGCAGGAAGAAACTCACATGTTGTTTTCTCAAATCAGCAGCCAGTAGCAAATTGTTTATGAACAGGGAAGTTCATGCTCAAATACTTAGCAGCCCACTCTGAGGACATTTAACTGCATTCAGTCTGAATTTTAACCTTTTTGGTCTCCTAGTTTGATATAAACAAAAGATTTTGTACTTAAAGGGTGGCTACCAAGAAGATGGAGACTCCCTATTTCCATGGAGTCACATGGAAAAGACAGCGGGTAATGGGCACAAGTTGCTCCTAGGGAGATTCTGATTGGACACAAGAGGTAAAATTTTCACCACGAGGATAATCAAACATTGGAATAGTCTCCTAAAGAAAGTGGTAGATTTCCCCACATTGGCCAGTTTTAAGTTTCATCTTGACAGGGTGCTGAGCCATCTCATAGAAACTATGGTAGTACATAGAAAGGTTGGACCTAGAAGATCATTGAGGTCCCTCCCAACCTGGCATTCTATGATTCTATGATTTGAAAGTGGTGACACCTGTGTTCATTCAGTAGTTCTAAAAATGAAATCCTTTGCATGAGCTAGTTGAAACAAACTATGTTCACTTTTTTCTTTTTTAAAAAATGTGAATATAATTGGCATTCCACTTTTCCATGTTGGAGTCAGCCCTTGTCACTCACTCACTCACTCTGACAGGAGCAGGGAAAAAAATATTAAGGAAAAATTGTCACCACGGCTTAGGGTGTGGGACTTGTATTATGGGAGGTAGAGGGGGAATATCTGCCAGTAGGTTTGCTGTTGTTTTTTCTTTTTTAATAGTTGAATGTGAAACAAATAATGCTGACTTGATTGAGATTCTTACTGCTGAGGTTTTATTTGGTGCATCCTGTCTGTAGAAAACCAAATATGTCTCAATATAGTAGATCTCTTTCTGCATACTGAGACCAAAGTAATAACAAAACACATGAGTCTCCTCCTAAGGCTGTGCTGATTTGTACTGTTACGCAAGGTTTTGTCTGTCTTCTGATTTCCTGATAATTACAGCCCTAAAAGCCTTCAGGCATATCACATATCTTGCATGCACTGACTGAGTTTAAGTGTATAAAGATAAGGATGTAATTACAATGAAGTTTTTGAGCCTTCCTTAGTCAAAACCCATTTATGGCAGCAGCAGCAGCTCTTTGCTAGAAGGCTGAAGATGAAGGCCCAGAACTAGTGCAATGTCAAATACTTCCAAATAATTAAGGGAGTGGAACATCTCCCTTATGAGGAAAGGCTGAGGGAGCTGGGTCTCTTTAGCTTGGAGAAAAGGAGACTGAGGGGTGACCTCATCAATGTTTACAAATATGTAAGGGGTGAGTGTCAGGGGGACGGAGTTAGGCTTTTCTCAGTGATGACCAGTGATAGGACAAGGGGTAATGGGTGTAAATTGGAGCATAGGAAGTTCAAGGTGAATATCCGAAAAAAATTTTTTACTGTAAGAGTGACAGAGCACTGGAACAGACTGCCCAGGGAGGTTGTGGAGTCTCCCTCACTGGAGACATTCAAAACCCACCTGGATGAGTTCCTGTGTGATGTACTCTAGGTGACCCTGCTCTGGCAGGGGGGTTGGACTAGATGATCTCTCGAGGTCCCTTCCAGCCCCTAAGATTCTATGATTCTATGATTCTATGATACATGATCCAAATATGAAGATAATATATACCTGAACGTATTAATGATCCAAAACTCTAGAGTTTTCAGTAGCAATAAGAAGTCTTTCCCTGGTCTCTGGACATGTGAGCACCTGGGGTCCTTACACTTCCAGGGGAAGCTGATAGTTCACATGATCATCTCTTGGACTGAGCAACTTATGTTTCAGTATTTTCACTTGGAACAGGCCCAGGACTTCATACAGCTGATCACACCTGCTGCACCAATGGTTTTCTTTGGAGGTAGCCTTCAAGTAAACAATTGGTTTTGTGCTCTGAAATACTACATTGTTTGCAGAAATTTCCATTTCAAACACCATTTTAAGGAAAGGCTTTTATTTGTTGCTTAAAGTAAATATACAGCTGGCAATTACAGAAAGTATTGTGCCCCATTTAGAACTGAGGTGGTAAAATGTTACAGTACCCAAGATCTGCATGATACAAGGAAATAAGCTCCAGAAATGAACACAGAAGACTAACAGTATGTAATTACAGTGGCTCCCAGGCATAAGGCTGTTGTACAGGAAAAAAAGCTTGTGGAAGGCAGCTCGGAAAACACTGAATCCTTGGAAGTGAAGAGACATCAGATTTTATTGCAGGATATACAGTCATCCTCTGGGAAGCTGTAATATTTTTGGAGGATCACATAGGTTCTGGCCAGAATCTAGGATCATACTGAAAGTTGCAGTATGAGTGCAGAAAGGCACCCATTAGCTGCAAGCACCTAAAACCTCTAAGTCCTGACACATTTTCAATATCTAAAATGGAACACACTATACATTTTA
>NW_009953786.1:3555992-3558481 GCF_000747805.2 Chaetura pelagica | reverse complement strand
CAAAAGCTGTTCTGCAAATTCTCTGGCTAATTACTGGAAGGGGTTACTTTTCTTTAACCAGCTTAATCCTTTCTCTATTAATAGATGTTTCTAAACAAATGTTATCTGACCTTCTATTTCACA
Organism: Chaetura pelagica; assembly: GCF_000747805.2. Taxonomy (NCBI): domain Eukaryota; kingdom Metazoa; phylum Chordata; class Aves; order Apodiformes; family Apodidae; genus Chaetura; species Chaetura pelagica. The sequence goes on along the minus strand of NW_009953786.1, from coordinate 3,558,358 downwards.
ACAGAACTGTGTACACTCAGCTGATCAGGAACATGCCTTTTGTTGCCTAGAAGCATTTTATTGAGATATCTTTGAAAATCAAGATTTAAGGGGCAGAATAGCTTTGCAGAAACATCCAAATATACATGCATAAGGAATGACTGGCTTCTTATAAATTACCACAACAGGGTGCTGTCAATACAGAGACACTCATGCAAGGATGCATATGTGGTGATCCTGTGCTTTAAAGGGAAGTATTTCTATTTCTAGTCCAATTTCAAAACATTTTATCTGCCTACAGTTCAGATTTTTCTAGTTATTAAAGATTATGTCAATCTCAAGAAAAATATATTACTCCTCAGTTTCTCTGTGGCCATTTTACTGAGCAAGGTGGAATCTTAGTCAAAGTTGCTAGGAATTCAAGACAGAAGCATTAACTTGGTACATCCAAATCCAACTAATGTGGGAGCCAGGTTTTTAACAAAATGAAGGACTAGGCTGCAATTCCCAGGTTCCCTTCTATGGAGAAGCATATCTGCCAAGGAAGAGAATGCTCCGAGTGGGGTTGTGGCGAATAAAGAAAAGGAAAGGATGGTCAGCTTTGAAATTTTCTTCGATAACCATGCAGAACATAGCAATGCCAGCAGTGGCAGCTGCAGCTTCTGTGCCTTCCTCATTCACCTCTACAAAAGCTTTATGGACAACTTTAGAGAGGGAAAGGTCTCGTGCCCCTGACATTCCAGACAAGTCAGCCTTGCCACTGTCAAATACATCCAACAAGCCCAGAGCACGCAAGTCTGATTGAAGGTCATAGCTTTCTTCTAGCTTAAACTTTGGCAAATGCACATGAACATCAGTAGAATAGAGATTCTCTGGACGTGTCCATTCCTGGAGCTTCTCTAAGGTAAGCTGCTTCTCCAGCTAGAATTAGAAAGACACACATCATTACATATCACCAGTGTAGAAATACTTCATTTTCAGGAACATTTACAAGGCTTTCTAGAGAACTGTACAGCTAAAAAGCAACTGTGCAAAAATGACCACACTCATATTTCACAGCTCCATGTAGATCAAACAAATGCTACTGAAATGAAGTCAGTGCAGTTTTACTTGACAAAGTAAAGCAGATATTTGCTTCTTGCTGCAACATACACGAGGGAAAAATACGCAATGATAGCAACTGAACCCAGCCTTTCTTACTGTTTAATCTAACTAAATGAAATTACACAATCAGAAACTAGTAACAAAAACAATAATCAGAGAGCTCAAAGAACCAATGCATTCCTGGTCATTTAAGGCAAACACTCTCACTACTTTAACACTAAGAAATAAAAAGGCTTTCAAAGTTAATGAAACAGAATTTCTATCATTGAAAAACTTAAGCAAGGCAAGTTAATTCTCACAGTTCACTTTGTTTTCAAAGTCTCCCTCATGGTTGGGTTCAGCAAGCAAAAGGACACAGGCACTCAAGCTGTAAAACCAGAACACCTCTTCCTGGTGCAGCACAGGCACATGCTCTTTATTGCAGTGCTCAAAGAGCCCTGTCTAGGAATATATTGATAGATAAGGGGCTCTGAGAACAGGGATACATGAAGGCTTTAATTCTGAACGGCCATTCAAGAAATGAATCCAGTAAATGACTGCATTAGCTTGATAGGTCACCTGCTGCAGGCCAGTGGAGTCATCTTCAATGTCATCAGGTAACAGGATGATCATACTAAGTTCTCTTCCATCATAAGGCAGCTCTAGAACACGGAGCTTCTCGTCAGGGAAATAGGCAAAAGGAAATTTCTTTTTCTGGTACATCATTTTGACCGTCTTCCTTTCATTCTGGAGGGATAAAAGGTACCAAAAGCAAGAGTTGAGAAAATACTAATTTAAAGAACTGATAAGAAACAGCTAAGTTCAAAGTTGCATTATTACAAAAACTCTTCCTCCAGTCTATCAGGTGATTATAAAACTGTCTTGGTCAGACTCCTGACTGCCTGTTTGATACAGTTCCTTCTGAAGACAGAATGAGTTTGTATAATATTTCCTTCTCATTTGGCTTCTATAGGACAAAACCAGAAAAAAATGTCTTCAAGATTTAGGTGATATTATTATTATTATTATATCTGTAAGCAAAGCTTCACTTCAGAACTTACATTCTTTCACCTCCTCACTAGATAGATACCACCAAGACGTAGCTGTATTACCTTATTTAACCGAAATGGCATGTCAGTCGTGTCAGCTTCTTGGAATTTCTCTGCCCAGTTCCCTTTGAAATAAATAGCATTCACCAGCACCAGCCTGGTCCTGCTGTCAACTGAGCCTTCAGACAGCAGATGAGGGATTTTGCCTGCAGAGGGGCAGAAAAGGAAAGTCACAACCAAGTCTTGTAGGAAGGC
>NW_009953786.1:3544632-3555483 GCF_000747805.2 Chaetura pelagica | reverse complement strand
ACTGTAGCCAGATCCGCTCCATAAAATTTCTGAGTATTAGCCAGGAAATCCTAGATTTTGGAACAATAAGAATGACTTCCATTGCATGCAGATAAGGAAACATCTCTTTAAGCTGTAGATAAGGGGCATGTCAAACAGATGATCACCCTCTCTGAGGGGAGGCTCTAACAGGGCACTGCCTGGGGGGTTTCTGGGGATGAAGGTTGGTGGTTTTTTCTCTCTCTCAGAGTAAGCCTCATCGTACATCTGCCAAGTGTACAGCTGATGGGTGCTCACTGCAGGTGTTGCCATATTTACGTGTCATTCTCCTGAAACAGGCTCCTGCACAGCCAGGATAAAATAAAACTCTCTGAAAGAGGAAAAAGAACCACAGCAACCTAGGTACACACAAAAACATAATTCATTGGTGAAGAGACAGGTTCTATAGACATGTTAGACATCCCTTCCCAAACACATGCAATGTTTTAAAACATATCTAAGTAATGTGGTACTAAAGCAGTGCAAATCTGAAAAAGCTGGTTGCAACAGACAGAGCCAGTTGCATCCTAAGAAGTGGATTCCGACAGACATGCCTAGAAACACTGCTGCTTCATAAACACTGCGAGAGCTCCATGTCCCCAGCAGGCTCCACCACAGCAGCAGGACCTGCCCCAGCATACCGGCAAAAAGCTGTAGGACTTCTCTCCAAAGAGCCGGTTTGCCAGCCGTAAGAGGTAGGGAGCATTGCTTCTGTTTATGGCCGTGGTCAGGGCCTGAAACCTTGAGTGAGCATCTTCAACTGCATCCAAATGAAGCGTCTGCAAGAACACAAGAGAACTGGCTGCTGCTCTCTTACAAGAACACACATCTCTAGGGTCAGTCTGATCCTGCAGTTCAGCGGGTTGAAGAAAGGGAAAAGAGGCTGCAAACTGCTGAGACTTCTGCAGACCTCCAAGAAGGAGCTGAACTGTTTCTTGGTGCCACCCTGCCTGCACCAGCTACTTGTCTTAAGCTCCTGGTTTACACATTGTTGCAGCTGAAGCTGTTGGTCATAACCCCTCCTGCCTGCCCCATGCCTGCCTGTCATTCCCAAGTGGGAACCTGAAGGGAAAGACGATGGATGCCACAGAGACACTTGAGCTTTTCTGCTTCCCCCTCTGGGCTCAGGGGAACCTGGGGTCTTGCTTTTCAGGACACAAGCAAAAGTAGCACAGGTGAGGTCTTAGGAAATCTTTGAACAATTCTCTTCTATGGTTTTATGAAAATGTAACTGCTTTTGTATATATATATATATTTAAAACAAAACCTAACTACTGTATCATCTTAAAATCAAATGCATCACTGCAATTTCTCTTCACTAATACCTCTTCCCCAGAGGCAAGCTGGATAGGCAAGGTTTACAAATAAAACAGCAAGAGCTGCCAGACCCAACTGACAGGGAAGCAAAGCAGGCTCAAACCTAAAATGATGTGCTTCTCAGGGGGCCAGACAGCTGTGAAACAGTCAGTAGATTCAAAGGAAATCCCCGTTTTATCTCACTGTTTTTTTTGTCAGGCCTTGCTGCCCACAGCAATGCAAGCTGTGTTATACTTATGAATAGCTGAGCAAAAAAAGCACAGAGGGAACTTAGAAAAGGACCTGTGCTTGCAAACAGCCCTTGACAGTTACCAGTCACTGCCTCCCTGCTTAGCTAGGTTTCCATCAGTAAAGCACTACAGTATGGGAACATGAAGTATGGGAACATGACTGGGCTGAAACACATGATTTTCCCCAAGTTCCTCTTGCATGATTTCTGATGTCAGTAAGTTGATCCTAGGTGGGGCTGGCAGTTTGGTTATATGACATACACGATCAAAGTCTGTTTGTACAGTAGTGAGAAATCATTTTATTGTCTTATTCAATAAGCATAGCAATACTCAGCAGCGTAAAACATTTCCTCATAAAGTGCAGAATACAAAGGTGAAATTATTCATTGGCAGGTATATGATGATGACTGCAATGAGAAGTCTCACACACCCTTTTCCACTTCCCTAACAAAGGAGAAGAATACTATCAACCATGTCTCTCCTATGCAGGAGTCCTCAGGGGAAACTGGCATCCTCTATCTACAAACACCATTTTTGCAATTTATAACAAGACTTTTAAAACTATCCTACTTAACTTAAGGCTATGGTAAGAGTTAAGTATGTGGGCTCAGCCTCTCTAAGGTATCCAAGCACCTAAGCTACTCATATTTAGGTAGCATCATCATGTATTATTCATAGGTGTTATGCTTTAAACATAAAACTATTCATTATCCGTGTTTCTTAAAAAAGACACACTGTTATTAATACTAAGCGTAACATTCTTAACCTTCTACTAGAAAGCAACAGTTCTTTGTCTAAATGCCTCAGTGCAAACTGCTGCTGGAAACTCCAGACTGATCAATTCCTTCAGTTAGTTTCCTTCTTCAAGAATCAACAAGTGAAAATAAGTTCCCAACAAGGGCCACAACAAATACGGAAGGAGGGCTCTGGAACAGGGAAGCAGAAGGGAACTGCAGAAAGGTACCCAAGGAAAACCTCAGTGAGCATAACCAAAGCCTTGTCCCAAACACATACAATAGTGCCCTTCTTTCATTCTCCTTCCTTTAACACACATCTATGCTTAATGTACATAAAATATAAAGCAAAAGAGACTTTTTGGGATTTTTTTACTGACCTTCAGCACCTGGGCCTCTGTATCACCCTTGGCCCCTAAAAGGACCATGGCCAGGGCAGCAGAGATACTGACAGGAGAGAAGAACACATTTCCTGCTGGCTTGGCCTCACTCAATCTCCCAAGCAGATCAAGTGCAAATCGGCTGTTTGCATCACACAGGTTCTCCATGGTTAGAGCTGAAAAAGAAGAGTCAGTAAGGACACCAGCAAACACTCTTCAGAAACCTGACCTAACCTGACTTAGAGTGCTGCATTAATCTGGTGGCAACTGGGTACAGAAACAGTAAGAATTGCATTGTCAGTGCATCTTCATAAAAAATGGTCACATTCCACAAATTCCATATCCCAACCTTCCCTTTCACAGTAACTTTAAATACATTAAAGAAATCCCTGCCTTCTGCCTTGAAATGGGCAGTACAGCTGCCAGGAGGGCTGCAAGTTGCAAGCCTTTCTGTCTCTCAGCCCCAGCACGCCCAGAGAGCTCACTCATGCAGCTTCCTGCTCCCCAGCTGCTCTACCCAAACCCTCCAAGGAAAGCATTCACTGCCCAAGGCAGGTTTGGGCACCTCTCAGGAAGATGCCATCTTCATGCCACAAACCATGCCACAAGAAGGGCTCAGTCCTGCCAAAGGCTCAAATACACACTTACCTCCTGCACTGCAAAGCACCACGATTCTCACCAGCCTGCTCTGCTGACAACAAGGGACCTGCCTTGCAATGATGCACCCAGGTGCAAACACACCTGAGTCCCAGCAGGGCTGAGCAGCCCCACGCGGGTGTTGGCCGAGGGTGACCTACCGGGTAGTGAAGGCAGAAGCCAGAGCAAAGCACAGATCCAGGGCTGACGCTGCACAGCTGGAGCAGGGGTTGATTTTGGTGGGAGCTCCCTAAATAGCCCTTGGAACGAGGGCGGGATCTGGTGCAAATACCCACGGAAAAGACGAGTGGGTTGATGTTGTAAAACTTTCCACCCCGCCCAGCTCGGATTCCTGCTCTTGTTTTGATTGTTTGCAGCGGGAGTTTTGGATCGGGCTGTTTCTGCCTTGTTTCCTCAAAGGGTCCCTTTTAGACACGGGCAGATCCGCCTCTGCAATCAGGAAAAGAGTCTGCGAGGTCCGATTAAGAGCACTGCGGGCTGCATCTCCCGCCCAGGAAGAGCCTCGGGGCTGCGCTTCAAAAAACAAACCCTCCCAGCCGACCGAGACACGAACGCGAGGAAGCGACCTCGGGGTTTATTGCAGGATCCACAGTCACTCTCTGGGAATGGTCACGTTTCTGGAGGGTCACACAGGTCCTGGCCAGGCGGGGCTGCATCTCCCGCCCAGGAAGAGCCTCGGGGCTGCGCTTCAAAAAACAAACCCTCCCAGCCGACCGAGACACGAACGCGAGGAAGCGACCTCGGGGTTTATTGCAGGATCCACAGTCACTCTCTGGGAATGGTCACGTTTCTGGAGGGTCACACAGGTCCTGGCCAGAACCTGGGATCAGGCTGAAAGCTGCGGGCTGGCTACAGAAAGCACCTAAAAGCTCCAAGTCCTGACACAGTTTCAATAGCTAAAATGGACCAGACTACACCTTTTAAAAACACCCTCTAAGCATATCACCTAAAGTCATTCTTCATTTCTTCTCCTCCTCACTCAAAAGCTGTTCTGCACAGTTTCTGGCTAATTACTGGAATGGGTCACTTTTCAGTGGCTCTGTTACTCGATTCAAGCCTGAGGTGAAGACCGCAGAAGCCAAAAGTGGCTATAACTGCATTTCTTCACATAGTGCATAATAAGCATTTCTTTTCCAGGGTTCAGAGGATCTCAAGCCCAAATCACAAGTCACACTTCTCACAAGTGACTACAGCCACAGCTGAGATCAATCCCATATGCTTTCTGGTAGATATAATAAGGATCAGGTTTTTTAGAAAATATCCCTGGCATTCCACTTTTCCACATTGGAGTCAGCCCTTGTCACTCACTCACAGGCTCTGACAGGAGCAGAGGAAAAAGTATTAAGGAAAAATACCCACCAGGGCCTTAGTGTGGGACTTGCATTATGGGAGGTAGAGGGGGAATATCTGCCAGTAGGTTTGCTGTTATTTCTTTTTAATGGTTGCATGTGAAGCAGATAATGCTGACTTAATATTAAGATTCTTATTGCTGAGGCTTTATTTTGTGCATCCTGTCTGTAGAAAACCAAACGTGTCTCAATATAGTAGATCTCTTTCTGCATACTGAGACCAAAGTAATAACAAAACTCATGAGTCTCCTCCTAAGGCTGTGCTGATTTGTACTGTTATGCAAGGTTTTGTCTGTCTTCTGATTTCCTGATAATTACAGCCCTAAAAGCCTTCAGGCATATCACATATCTTGCATGCACTGACTGAGTTTAAGTGTATAAAGATAAGGATGTAATTACAATGAAGTTTTTGAGCCTTCCTTAGTCAAAACCCATTTATGGCAGCAGCAGCAGCTCTTCTTTCCCTGGTCTCTAGACATGCGAGCACCTGGGGTCCTTACACTTCCAGGGGAAGCTGATAGTTCACATGATCATCTCTTGGACTGAGCAACTTATGTTTCAGTATTTTCACTTGGAACAGGCCCAGGACTTCATACAGCTGATCACACCTGCTGCACCAATGGTTTTCTTTGGAGGTAGCCTTCAAGTAAACAATTGGTTTTGTGCTCTGAAATACTACATTGTTTGCAGAAATTTCCATTTCAAACACCATTTTAAGGAAAGGCTTTTATTTGTTGCTTAAAGTAAATATACAGCTGGCAATTACAGAAAGTATTGTGCCCCACTTAGAACTGAGGTGGTAAAATGTTACAGTACCCAAGATCTGCATGATACAAGGAAATAAGCTCCAGAAATGAACACAGAAGACTAACAGTATGTAATTACAGTGGCTCCCAGGAATAAGGCTGTTCTACAGGCATAAGGCTTGTGTATAAAGAGGCAGTGGAAGTCAGCTTGGAAAACACTGAATCCTTGCAAGGGAAGAGACATCAGATTTTATTGCAGGATATTCAGTCATCCTCTGGGAAGCTGTAATATCTTTGGAAGATCACACAGGTTCTGGCCAGAATCTAGGATCACACTGAAAGCTGCAGTCTGGGTACAGAAAGGCACCCATTAGCTGCAAGCACCTAAAACCTCTAAGTCCTGACACATTTTCAGTATCTAAAATGGAGCAGACTACACATTTTAAAAACACCCTCTAAGCATATCACCTAAAATCATTATTCATTTCTTCTCCTCCTCATTCAAAAGCTGTTCTGCACAGTTTCTGGCTAATTACTGCAAGGGGTTACTTTTCTTTAAGTAGCTTTATCCTTTCTCTATTAATAGGTGTTTCTAAACAAATGTTTTCTGACCTTCTGTTTCACAACAGAACTGTGTACACTCAGCTGATCAGGAACATGCCTTTTGTTGCCTAGAAGCATTTTATTTAGATATCTTAGAAAAGCAAGACTTAAGGGGCAGAATAGCTTTGCAGAAACATCCGAATATACATACATAAGGAATGACTACCTTCTTATAAATTACCACAACTGGGTGCTGTCAATACAGAGAAACCCATGCAAGGATGCATATGTGGTGATCCTGTGCTTTGAAGGGAAGAAGCTTCTTCAAAGGGTATTTCTATTTCTAGTCCAATTTCAAAAGCTTTTTTTCCACCTACAGTTCAGATTTTTCTAGTTATTAAAGATTATGTCAATCTCAAGAAAGAAAAATATATTTTCAGTGATGACCAGTGAGAGGACAAAGGGCAATGGATGCAAACGGGAGCAGAGGAGGTTCCATGTGAATATCAGGAAGAACCTCTTTCCTGTGAGAGTGACAGAGCCCTGGGACAGGCTGCCCAGAGAGGTTGTGGAATCTCCCTCACTGGAGACATTCAAACCCCTCCTGAACACGTTCCTGTGTGATGTGCTCTGGGTGACCCTGCTCTGGCAGGGGGGTTGGACTAGATGATCTTGCGAGGTCCCTTCCAACACCTAAGATTCTGTGATTCCTGGTTAAAATCATTCCTCAGTTTCTCTGTGGCCATTTTACTGGGCAAGGTGGAATCTCAGTCAAAGTTGCTAGGAATTCAAGACAGAAGCATTAACTTGGTACATCCAAATCCAACTAATGCCAAGTTTTTAACTACATCAAGAACTGGGCTGCAATTCCCAGGTTCTCTTCTATGGAGAAGCATATCTGCCAAGGAAGAGAATGCTCCGAGTGGGGTTGTGGCGAATAAAGAAAAGGAAAGGATGGTCAGCTTTGAAATAGGGCTGATTCATACGACCACAGCAATACTGAAAACGGACAGCAGTAGCAGCTGCAGCTTCTGTGCCTTCCTCATTCACTTCTATAAAAGCTTTGTGGACAACTTTAGAGACAAAAAGGTCACGTGCCCCTGACATTCCAGACAAGTCAGCCTTGCCACTGTCAAATACATCCAACAAGCCCAGAGCACGCAAGTCTGATTGAAGGTCATAGCTTTCTTCTAGCTTAAACTTTGGCAAATGCACACAAACATCATCAGAATAGAGATTCTCTGGACGTGTCCATTCCTGGAGCTTCTCTAAGGTAAGCTGCTTCTCCAGCTAGAATTAGAAAGACACACATCATTACATATCACCAGTGTAGAAATACTTCATTTTCAGGAACATTTACAAGGCTTTCTAGAGAACTGTACAGCTAAAAAGCAACTGTGCAAAAATGACCACACTCATATTTCACAGCTCCATGTAGATCAAACAAATGCTACTGAAATGAAGTCAGTGCAGTTTTACTTGACAAAGTAATGCAGATATTTGCTTCTTGCTGCAACATACACGAGGGAAAAACACGCAATGATAGCAACTGAACCCAGTTTCTTACTGTGTTCAATCTAACTAAATGAAATTACATAATTAGAAACTAGTAACAAAAACAATAATCAGAGAGCTCAAAGAACCAATGCGTTCCTGGTCATTTAATGGAAAACACTCTCACTACTTTAAGGCTAAGAAATTAAAGGCTTTCAAAGTTAATGAAACGGAATTTCTATCATTGAAAAACTTAAGGAAGGCAAGTTAATTCTCACAGTTCACTTTGTTTTCAAAGTCTCCCTCATGGTTGGGTTCAGCAAGCAAAAGGACACAGGCACTCAAGCTGTAAAACCAGAACACCTCTTCCTGGTGCAGCACAGGCACATGCTCTTTATTGCAGTGCTCAAAGAGCCCTGTCTAGGAATATATTGATAGATAAGGGGCTCTGAGAACAGGGATACATGAAGGCTTTAATTCTGAACGGCCATTCAAGAAATGAATCCAGTAAATGACTGCATTAGCTTGATAGGTCACCTGCTGCAGGCCAGTGGAGTCATCTTCAATGTCATCAGGTAACAGGATGATCATACTAAGTTCTTTTCCATCATAAGGCAGCTCTAGAACACGGAGCTTCTTGTCAGGGAAATACCCAAAAGGAAATTCATTTTTCTGGTACATCATTTTGACTGTCTTCCTTTCATTCTGGAGGGATAAAAGGTACCAAAAGCAACAGTTGAGAAAATACTAATTTAAAGAACTGATAAGAAACAGCTAAGTTCAAAGTTGCATTATTGCAAAAACTCTTCCTCCAGTCTATCAGGTGATTATAAAACTGTCTTGGTCAGACTCCTGACTGCCTGTTTGATACAGTTCCTTCTGAAGACAGAATGAGTTTGTATAATAGTATTTCATTCTCATTTGGCTTCTACAGCACACACACCCCAAAAAAAATAAAATAACAAAACCTGAAAAAAAAAAATAAAGCTGTTAAGAGAATATAGAACAAAATATGTGGCTTAACCACAACATGCAATCATTTTCATCCTGTTTGCCCAGCATCACAAACAGGCACAGTTTATAGCAGCTGAAACTGACAGCAGGCAGAAAATCTGCTAGGCACAGGCAGGATCCTCATCTCTAAGTGAGAAGTGACCCTAAGAGAGAGAGAGCAAATAGCTTCCTGGGTACAGAAACATGCTAAAATAAATAAAAAACCTTTGGGAAAAAAATGAAAACATTCATGCAAGACTTTCTAGATGCTGTTGCTGTTGTTATTATTATTAATGTATCTGTAAGCAAAGCTTCACTTCAGAACTTACATTCTTTCACCTCCTCACTAGATAGATACCACCAAGACGTAGCTGTATTACCTTATTTAACCGAAATGGCATGTCAGTAGTTCTGGCTTCTCGGAATTTCTCTGCCCAGTTCCCTTTGAAATAAATAGCATTCACCAGCACCAGCCTGGTCCTGCTGTCAACTGAGCCTTCAGGCAGCACACTGGGGATTTTGCCTTCAGAGGGGGCAGAAAAGGAAAGTCACAAACAACTCTTGTAGCAAGTCGATGGCAGGTAAAACATACATGAAGAAACTGATGCCATAGAAATACTACAAATATACAATGCTGGACTGTCCCTGCAATGACCTGTGTTACTGTCCCTCTTCACCAGACTTTGCTATTGTACACACTACTACACGTTTCATATACTGTAATTTGATAAAAATACAGTCTTCCTAGCTTCAACTGTCATACCATACTCCATCATAAAAGAACTAGAAAACACATTTAGAATTACTGGATATAGAAATGTATATGTACACAGTATGGACCAGGACTGTCCAAAACAAATTCTCCAACTCTTGAGTATAAATCTATGTGTAGGCATCTCTCTTGTGCTCATCAGCTGGAACACAGCAAATGGAAAAGTCTCAGCACTCATGGAACTGTAGAAATGTCTTGCTTCGGTATTTTCTGCTTCTGTCAATGCACCAACTGAATATCCCAGGGCAAAATCCAACTGTTCCAAAGGTGGCAAAAAATAAAGCCTCTTCCTGCTCCCAAAGTATGAACCACTAACAGTTACTTCTTTAACCAAAATAAATTACCTTCCGTTTTCTCCTCTACCCACTGGTTAATTTCTTTCCTGGCTTCATCACAGGCCTGAAGAAAATCGACTGTAGCCAGATCCGCTCCATAAAATTTCTGAAAAAAATAAAGCCTCTTCCTGCTCCCAAAGTATGAACCACTAACAGTTACTTCTTTAACCAAAATACTTTACCTTCCGTTTTCTCCTCTACCCACTGGTTAATTTCTTTCCTGGCTTCATCACAGGCCTGAAGAAAATCGACTGTAGCCAGATCCGCTCCATAAAATTTCTGAGTATTAGCCAGGAAATCCTAGATTTTGGAACAATAAGAATGACTTCCATTGCATGCAGATAAGGAAACATCTCTTTAAGCTGTAGATAAGGGGCATGTCAAACAGATGATCACCCTCTCTGAGGGGAGGCTCTAACAGGGCACTGCCTGGGGGGTTTCTGGGGATGAAGGTTGGTGGTTTTTTCTCTCTCTCAGAGTAAGCCTCATCGTACATCTGCCAAGTGTACAGCTGATGGGTGCTCACTGCAGGTGTTGCCATATTTACGTGTCATTCTCCTGAAACAGGCTCCTGCACAGCCAGGATAAAATAAAACTCTCTGAAAGAGGAAAAAGAACCACAGCAACCTAGGTACACACAAAAACATAATTCATTGGTGAAGAGACAGGTTCTATAGACATGTTAGACATCCCTTCCCAAACACATGCAATGTTTTAAAACATATCTAAGTAATGTGGTACTAAAGCAGTGCAAATCTGAAAAAGCTGGTTGCAACAGACAGAGCCAGTTGCATCCTAAGAAGTGGATTCCGACAGACATGCCTAGAAACACTGCTGCTTCATAAACACTGCGAGAGCTCCATGTCCCCAGCAGGCTCCACCACAGCAGCAGGACCTGCCCCAGCATACCGGCAAAAAGCTGTAGGACTTCTCTCCAAAGAGCCGGTTTGCCAGCCGTAAGAGGTAGGGAGCATTGCTTCTGTTTATGGCCGTGGTCAGGGCCTGAAACCTTGAGTGAGCATCTTCAACTGCATCCAAATGAAGCGTCTGCAAGAACACAAGAGAACTGGCTGCTGCTCTCTTACAAGAACACACATCTCTAGGGTCAGTCTGATCCTGCAGTTCAGCGGGTTGAAGAAAGGGAAAAGAGGCTGCAAACTGCTGAGACTTCTGCAGACCTCCAAGAAGGAGCTGAACTGTTTCTTGGTGCCACCCTGCCTGCACCAGCTACTTGTCTTAAGCTCCTGGTTTACACATTGTTGCAGCTGAAGCTGTTGGTCATA
>NW_009953786.1:3532565-3541883 GCF_000747805.2 Chaetura pelagica | reverse complement strand
GGGGGCCCCGGCCGCCCCGGGCAGGCCCCGGGGCCGCGGAGGGCGGGGGCGCGGGCCGAGGGAAAGGGAAACCTGCAGCTTCTCGTCCCGTTCGGGCCCGTTCCTGCATCAAGCAGCGGGGACGGGCACCCCCGAGCCCTCCCGCCCCGCGGAGCCCCAGCACATCCAGGGCCCCCAGCCCGCCTACCTGCCCGGGCCGGGACCGAGGAGCCGCCGGGCTGGGGCGGCACCGGGGGCGGCACCGCAGGATCCAGCTCCAGCCCTCTAAGTGGAGTTACAGATGAATCAGCTGCTGGGCGGGTTCCTCAGCCCCTGCCTTCAAATCACGCATTTGTTTCCTTCAGCTGTGACAACCAAGTAGCTCTGCCCTGAATGAAGCCCAGGGCAATCAAGCACCGTCTGGATGATGACCCCCCAGCTGTGATTTGGAGCTGTACACAAAACCAGAAGGAACCTTTCAGCCCTGCCCAGAAAAAACACAAACACTTGGCTCTGGACCCCTTTGCTGAGAAGGTTCTTCACTGCAACCCCTAATCCTGACAGCAACCCAAGTTAGCACCTCAAGTCTGCAGTCTTGGGAAAACCCAATTTTTAAACAGCAAATTCCAAACAAGCTGGAGAAACTGTAAAACAATAGCTTTCTTCAAACTATACATAAAAGTATAATTTACTGTTGAAAACAGAAACAGACCCACAGCTTGTGAGGTTCTTTTATTATTTCAGGAACAGAAATAGTACAACAAATCCTTGCATCAGGAAAGCTATTTCAGCTGTGCCTTTGGCATTAACTAGGTTTCAGAAATGATGAATAGCAAAATTGCAGAAGAGCAAAAAAGTAAAGCTGTGTCATTGCAATATTGCATAGGCACCATATGCTTTTTCACTACAGTCTTTGGTAAAAGGCTAATAAACCAGGTGATAAGTAATAAACCCAGGCGTCCTGTGGTGGAAAAAAAAGCAAAACAACAAACAACAAAATGCAATTCTCCTCATCCCTTGAATACCTTGTAAGGACATCTGGTACAAAGACATACTTTTATTCCCATCCTTGACTCAGTGCTTGCACAAGTGATAGACAAAAAGCCCCGTCTTCTCAGAAAGCTTTGCAGCACTGGAACAGGCTGCCAAAAGACTCCAATCATCTCTCAGGAATGTATTTAGATATTTAATGGATGGTCCTGGCAGAAAAAAACAAACCAAACAAAAAAAACCAACAACAACAAAGGAGATATAGGAGGAAAGAGGGGGAAGGGAACTAAAGATGAGCTCCAGGCTCCCCAGAAACAAAGTTAACTCCCTCCTTTCCTGTGACATGTCAGTACCCAACCTGCTGCCCGGTGACCATGAAAGTGCAGTGCAACTGGGACTGCACTTCAGTTCCACATCCCGCAGGAAGTGGGATGTATCTTTTGTCAGCATGAAGTTGGAGCCCTCTGAATCCAAGGCACACAGGATGAGAAAGTTGTTGTAAATGGCAGTAGCTGTGTATGCATAAGTGGCTCTGTTACTCTATTCAAGCCTGAGATGAAGACCACAGAAGCTGGTTCAGGCACAGCTGAAAGAAAGAGACAGTGCAAAAAGAGCAGCCCTATTCTAAAGAAACTCAGTGTTACTATGTTGGCAGCTCTTCTGCCAAACACCCCCTTTTCAGGGAGAGCAAAATCTGCCACAGAACAAAATGCTGGATGTTTTGTTGTGCCGGATGAAGAAGAGGAAGGGATGATCAGCAGTGAATTCTGGAGTGATCATTGCACAGCGCAACATCATCACTGCGCCCGTGGCTGCTGCTGCTTCCGTGCCTTCTTCATTGACTTCCACAAAGGACTTGTGAACTACCTGAGAGAGCACCAGCTCACTGCCAGCTGACATTCCGGAGAAGTCTGCCTTCGCTAAGTCAAATGCATCAGGCATTCCCATGCTGCTCAGAAGGGGTTTCAGATCATAATCTTCTTCCAGTTTAAATCTGGGTAAAGACACCTTCACCTCTGTACAGTCCATCATTTCAGGGTTGATCCAGTCTATCAGCTTCTCATATGTAAGTTCTCTTTCCAGCTAAAGAAAAACCCAAAGGTTACATAATTAAAATGCAAGGAGAGTTAATTTTACAAAGCCAAAAGTGGCTGTCACTGCATTTGTTTACATAGTGCATAATAAGCATTTCTTTTCCAGGCTTGAGAGGGTCTCAAGCCCAAATCGCAAGTTATACCTCTCATGAGAGACTATGGCCACAGCTGAGATCAATCCCATATGCTTCCTGGTAGATATAGTAAGGATCAGTCCTTTCCACACAAAGTCTGCTTTTATAGAACATGCTACACAGGGCTTTTTGCATTTTTATACCTGAGAAGTAAAAGCACAGAGGAACTGACTAGAAGGTCCCAAGGGACTTGAACCCATTTCTTCCGGGTCTTAACCACAGGATCCTCCTTCAGCTTGACATGCTGATTAAAAAGTCTGCTCACAAAGCTCTTTGCAGTCAGTGTTTGAAAGCCTTACTCAAGAGCATGAAATAGCCAGAACTCCTATCAGAGGAGATGCCACACTTCCCAGTGAGCCTGTTTCCAGGTGATGGGCCACAGACAATTTGCCAGCTGTTCAAAATGGAAAATCTATGGGACAAGTTATAGGACTTCGTAAGAGCTCTCTCATACACCTCTCACCATATATGGTGCTCACCATAATCACAACTAAACTCTGCTTCTGAGGAGGGCCAGGTCTTCTTCCAGAGCTTCTGGCTAAGGAGCAGCACTCAGCTTGACCAGCAGAGGTACAAGGAATGCAACCATTTTTGGGGAAAGGAGGTGTGGGACATTTCAGCTGATGTTGAGTATCAGTGACATAGTGGCTTTGGAACTGAACAACAGGTCTAGATGCATTATCAAACTCTCTTCCCTGGAAGGCTACAGACTGTCTTTGCACTTTTAGCTCAACAACTTACACTTTCCAAGCCAGTGGATTCATCCTCAATTGCATCAGGGAGCAAGATGATCATGCTGAGTTCATTTCCAACATAAGGGATCTCAAGGATTTTGGTCTTGAAGTCTCCAATATAGGTCATGTTAAATTTATCCTTCTTGAACATCATCTGCACAGGTTTCGTCTCTTTCTAAAAATAAAGGTAACTCAACAGTTAGTGCTCAGCTATCATGCTGGTCTCAAAATACAAAGCAGGCATACAGTTACTGAGGGCTTTTTTGGAATTTGACTAAAAAGCACTAAACACAGAGCGTACAGCCCAACCACCATCTTTTGTAAAGCATAAGAAGTGAGGATTCCTGAGATTTATTTTTTAATTACTCAGGTATAAATGTGTGTGAAGTTTCCTTGAAGGCAAAGAGGCAGAGGCAGTTAAGAACTAGTGAGATGCACTATATAGAGCTGGTGAGAAGTGGGGCCTGTGTTCCTGGCTTTAAAATAATACAAAATAATTTCACACCACATGGCTTCAAGTATGACAAAAAAGAATATTTTAAACTTCTACTAAAAATGCTAAGAAAATGAGAGCATTATTTTCTATTCTTGAAAGTCACATAGACAGTAAGAAGGGGAAAGATTTTTTTGTAACAATTTAATTCTGTTATCTCCTTCCATCTTCACATGGAGCATCAGCTACTATTGTGTATATCATTATTTCCTCCTTTTCATTAGAGTTTCTTTTTTTTAATCCCTTACACTCATGAGATAATCATGTAAGCAGTTTTTGGTTTTTAAAATAAAGCCCACTGAGACAATGTCCACAAAGAACATGGCAGAAATTATTTTGCAGCAGCAAAGACACATGAAAAGGATGGAGAAGAAAAGGAAAGGCCACACAGCATGTGAAAATCATCCACTATGTCCTAAGTAGTGCAAGAGTTGCAGAAACAATGTCACAGGATGCTGGAAAGGCTAGGAGCTTTAGGATTTGAAAGCAAATTCTTGCTACTGGATAGACTGTAAAATAACTAGCTTAAAACTTTAACTTACACCTAGGATTTCTAATTGCTCATTTGAGCCTAGCCACAGACTTCTGCAGCTCATCAGTGTCTAGGCATTAGTAGGATTAAAATGCAAACTTTAGTGTCACCAGGAAAGAGATGTGCAATTGTTTGTGTACCCTTAGTTTTAGGTTCTGTACCTATGTAGAGGATGAACGCTCTCAAACAAACAAGAGAGGTAAAGGAATAAAGAGACAGAATGAAATAAATACTTTAATATAACAACTACGTTTCTAGTAATTATGTGAAACTTAACAGAAACGAAAAGAGCATTCATATTAAAGGGAGGGGGTATAAGGCATTTCATACAGCCTACCCAAGGTCACTCTGCTTGAATTATTTTTTTCCTTAGAGTCAAATGTATTAGTTTCAGAGCACTTCAGAGTAAAAATGTATTGTTAACATTTATCACATCATACCTTGTTAATATGAAATGCCATTTCTTTTGTTCTCTCTTTGTCAAACTGATTTTCCCAGTTGCCTTTGAAATAGATGGCATTCACCAACACAAGTCTGGTCAGTGAATTAATAATCCCCTCCACCAACAGATTCTGGATTTTACCTTTAAGATACATAGAAAAAAAACGAACAAATTTTATCAGTTTGACACGTATCTAATAATCATCTAACATAGTAGCTGCTCTGTAATTAATGCACAAGAGATAAGA
Organism: Chaetura pelagica; assembly: GCF_000747805.2. Lineage (NCBI taxonomy): Eukaryota > Metazoa > Chordata > Aves > Apodiformes > Apodidae > Chaetura > Chaetura pelagica. Next base: position 3,537,238 of record NW_009953786.1, on the reverse strand, counting down.
GAATTAGGTACCAAACAGAGCAAAAGCTCAGTGCTTCGGTTTTGTTTTGTTTGTTTTTAATTAACAGTTTTATACCTTGAAATGGCTGTTTACCCAAGCCCCGGCTGCCATCAGATACAACAAGGGATTCTGTAAAACACTCACCTTCAGTTCTTTCCTCTACCCAGCCATTTATTTGTTTTCTAGAATCCTCTGAAGCATGGATGAAGTCAGTCTGTTCTAGTCCAGCATGGTAGGCTTTCTGACTTGACTCTATAAATGACTAACATGGACATTGAGAATAAACTCTTCAGTAAAGTATTTTACTGTCATTCAGTCACAGATAACTTAAATACACCAAGAAAATCTGCCTGCTTTCCTCCCCCAGCTTCATACAGAGCCACTGAAGTTTTGCCTGACCCCATTCTACTAGGTTTTATGCCACCTATTTGAACTAGGAATTGTCTACTTTATGTTTTCAAATGGCTTGTTTGTTATGCTAGAAAGTTCTACATAACTGGAGAAACTGAGTGGCTAGGTTTTGAGGGTTTTTACTTCAGTGAGAGAATATAAAATTTACTGAGCTTCAGACTACATACATTTCATTGTTTAATCTCCCAGACCAACATAAAGCTTTTAGTTTAAAAGGGAAACCGATTTTTCTTAGAGAGGGGAAAAAACACACATTTTCTCTGATTTAATATTACACAGACGCTAAGTTTTAGAGCACAATCCACGTAGTTTTTTATCTATTAGACAAATTAAACACTGGCATTCTTCATAAAAATAATTACTGTAAATCACTCCAGGGTAATAAAAAATAATAATAAAAAAAAAGTGTCTTATATCATCTTGCCTCTAGGGAAGCATCTAAACAAACATGTATAGCACAACGCCTATTACCCTCATTTAGATCTCCTGACATGGAAAACCTTTAAAGACAGGTACTTCTTTCAGTGTGTTCTCTGAATGACTTGCATAACAGATAAAAAATGACACAATACAGCGCCCCTGCTGAAGAGCAATAACAATTTTTTTTTAAACATATTTATGATTGAGGGGAAAAAGATACATGAAATATTTGTTCCACAGCCAAAAATATTAATGGACTATGGAACCCTGAAGATTTAGTCTGATGGATTTTACAGTGCTTTTCACTAGTTATGCCTTCAGATCACAGGCTATCTAAAAGGCACCTCTCCACAAGTTCAGATACCAGGCTTTGGCACGATTTATCACATTGGTAGGTCTCAGTCCGTAAAATTTGGAAAGTAAAGCCCAAGGCTTGCCTTTAGCCTTCAAAGGAAATAGGCAGCAAGTACATTAAGCTAAGAAACACCACAGATGTAATAGTAACTTACTGAGAGAAACTCAAATGTCTTTTCTCCATAAAGTCGGTTAGCAGTTCTCAGTATGTACTTGCTGTTTGGATCATTAATTTCAGAGAGAAGAGATGCATAGTCATTGTGAACATCCTCAGCTTTGTTCAGAGAAAGTACCTGAAGGAAGAAAAATATCTTCAGCAGAGTCCATTTCCTCTCTAAATACACTTGCTTCGGCTCAATTTAATTTTTTAAATGACTTTTGGGTTTAAAAACTATGACTTGAAGCCAAAAGATTTTTCATTTGGAGCTTTCCATGCAACTCACATATGATGCACTCAGCCAGATGCTGTACAAGTAATAAATTAGGGTGCATTACCATCAGCAGTATTTAATTTCCTTCACTCAAGCCAAGTATTATAGTATCACAGTATGGTTGAGGTTGGAAGAGACCACTGGAAGTCCCCCTGCTCAAGCAAAGCCACCTACAGCTCATAACCCAGGACTATGTCCAGATGGATTTAATATTTCCAAATATGGCAATAATAGAATATAATTTTAGAATAACTTTTCTAGATTTACATGTAAACAAAATATTTATACACCTCTTCCACTTCACAAAAGAGGCAAACATAATAACTAAAATGACTGGTTCTACATTTAGTACTGTTATTTGCATATGTAAAAAATACACAAAGTGGTATTTGCCACCTGAGCAAGCTTAAAAAAAATTAACCAAGGTGCAACTACCACTTTGACATGCATATAGGGTAGATTTATTTTTCTTTCTATTTGCCTGGCTACATTTTCAAAACATCTGTAGTCTGATAACAGAGTCCAAAGACGACAGAAGAAAATATTTTATGTAGCTAGAGATTCATGAAACCTACAAAAAACCCTAGGTACCTCTTAATGACATACTGAAGGAATATCTGTCTCAAAAAAACAAAACCACAAAAAACCCACACACAATAAAAAACAGAACCTCGTCATTTCATACGAAACAGAAGCTTCCCCTATAGAAACAGGTACGGCTTATGTACATACCAAAGATCGATCTCCGCTCTCCAAGACCAGAATGACAACAATAGTTCAGTGTAAATGCAGATCACAGAAATAATACAGATTTGCTGTTGATATGGTTGCAATGTAAGTACCCTACATTTATTTATACATACCTTTGCTATCTGGGCTTCGGTGGTACCTTTTGAACCCAACAAAATCATAGACAGAGCGGAAGAAATACTAAAAGGAGAAAAGAATACATTTTTCCTGCTTTTGTTCTCACACAGCTTTCTTAAGAGGTCAAGTGCAAAAGTGGTATTTGCTGCACAGAGACTCTCCATGGTACAGAGACTGCAAGATAAAACACAGAACAAGAATGGCTCATATTTATTTGAATAAAAATTGAGAAGTTATTCCCATCCTTTACATTTCTCTCTATGAACCACACTGCAAATTAGGCTGGAAAACTATCAAATCACTGAAAAACCTATTTAGTGAAACAAGCAACTTAAATCCCATACCAGGCACCTGAGTTATTTTAGGTCTTTATCATCTGCTTTTCTATTTCAATCCCGTATCTGCAACAGACAACAATTCCCACTGGTGTCATTGGACTTTTCACTGGGTAAACAATACTACATCTTTTGAGATTATCATATAAAACAGTACTTCAGGATTTATTGAAAACAAGTCCCTTATTACTTGACAGTTATTTGCCCTTACAGGAAAACCAGAGAAAAAAGTTAGGTATCAGAATAGCAGATTTATAAACTCTTACCTTCTCTATCTACCTTAAGGATCACCTTCAGCTTAGTTGTACGCGTGTACGCTGTGTTTTAAACCGACCAGCCGGTCCAGTAGAAGTCAGCAGAATGACTTGAACTACAAGATTGGAAAAGAAAAAAAGTTATTTAGTCAGCATGACAGATTACTGTTATTTCCTGTTGTAGTACAAAGAAAAATCAAAGTCCATTTCAGTTCCATTTTATTGCCTAACTCACGGAAATGCACACAATAAAAAAAGCTGCCTATAGGTAACTTTATGATACATGCTCACTTCAACATGCATAACTTGATGCCCGTCATACTCTTACACATATCAGCTATGTAGGCAGTTAACCTACCTGGAATTAAACCACACTGCTATAAAAGGAGCAATAAATACTAGAACGCTGAGTTAACCACAGGTAAGTGTCTCCAGACATAAGATATCAACTGGCAGTAAAGGTTTCTGTGTTTAGCTTTTTTCTTAAGGCAGGGCCTAGTGTTGGTACGTTGCTACAAAATACAAAACCAACACCTATTTCATATTACTGATTCATTACCAAACAAATAGGTTGGAAAAAAACAAGTGTCTGCCTGCATGATTCTCCACCTAAGGAAGTTTCTTGCTAGCAGCTTGGCAATAAATAGTAGTTAACTTTTCTCCCCTTCCTCTTCTTCCATTTAAAAATAAATAAATAAATAAATCAAGCAAGCTTAGCTGGAAACAATCCTCCAATTCTGTCTGAAATGAGTAATCTAAACACATATATTTTATTACATTAAGCAGAAAGTACTTAGCATTTTCAGCTTATGTTGGTTACAGCGAAGACATACCAGAATTTTGCTACTATGTTAATACCTGTCCAATTGCTAGCAATAAGGTTTTTCTGACCCAGGAATAGTGACAGTAGCAAGCAGTATTATGTAGAGAGTTACACAGACAAGAATTTAAAGACAGAAGGATGCAATTCACACTACTTGCCTACCTGAAAATTAGTGCATTTAATAAAACTGTAAGTGATGTTTCAATGGCTGGGACACAAGCCTACGGGTTGCACCTCTGCGCCGTACAACTGCTCTCTCTGCAGTTCATCAACAGCAACTACTGATATCTTTCTCATCAGGGCAGTTTTGGAGACAACACAGAACGACTGCACTTAAAGGAACAAAACCCACACAAGCACGTTTCTCTGTCGTTTGTCAACTGTTTCCTGCAAAACCCTCAAGGATGAGAGGGTTTGTCCGCAGCAACTCGTTCCTCACACTCATGTTCTCCCTGTGGGCTCTGCAGGTCAGTGCTGAGGCTCTTGCACGGAGGTTTCTGGGCGCCTGTGTATTCCTGCCCGTGAACGTGAAGCCTATATTCCCAGCAGCAGACATCTCTGCTTAAGAACAGTCTTTAGGGACAGACTGCACCGAAAGAGCAGATCCACGCTGCAGTGTCTCTCCCAGCTTTTGCCATGGGGGAACCTGGCCGGAGCAGGGTGTAGCTATCCTCTGATAAACAGCCCATCAGGGCTACAACCTGCATTAGCACCTGGTAGATGTAGACGCTTCCCCAGCTCGCCTCAGAAGCACCAGTCACAAGCTGTTTCAAACACT
>NW_009953786.1:3480404-3531221 GCF_000747805.2 Chaetura pelagica | reverse complement strand
TCTGCTGCCCCCCCCCTCCCCGGCTGCTCCGCCGCCACCGGGACCTCACGGGCCGTGGTTTTCCGGCTCTGCCTGCCCCCGGTGGCAGAGCTGGCAGAAAGCACCGCCGCGTTGTTGTAGGTGGAGAGAGCCTTAGGGCTTGGCCTGTCCTCACGTACCTGAGGGTCTGAGTGAGGCAGATGGGTCTCGGGGAGGGGTGTCTTTTAATTTATTGGGGTTTTGTAAGGAGTTGGTAGAGTGACGTGAAGCCAGTTTGAGGTGAAGCTGGGAGCTGGTGAAGACCTTCAGCAGGGACGTGGAAGGAAGGCAAGGGAATGTCCACAGGCCTCGTCTCTGTTTGTGATGTGCAAGGACCTAATAAAGGGCTAGAAAACAACAGGCTGGAAAACTACCTGCTCTAGGCTGGGACTCAGTGCTAAGACCACATCTGAATCATGGGCTCTAGTCACGAGGATGAACGCAAGGCCTGTGTTAAGATAGATTTGTACATACTGCTTTGAGGGGAAGGGATAACGATGCCACAGCTAAGAGGGGTTGTGCAATAGAGCCGCCCGTGATGGCCTGGCCTGCAGCCAGGGTTGCTCTGTGGATGCACAGATCACACACCCCGTGCACCCGCGGTTGTCCCTTCGGCGTGGGAGAGAAGCACGGGAGGAGCTGTGCCTCAGGCCCTGGGGTATGTTGTGGAGAACAGATTCAGGTCCCGCTCCCCTCCCCTCACAGCTGGAGCTTCAGGGTTTCGTATTTGCCTCTGAGCTGGCAAGCGTCTTCTGCTCTGTGGGACAAAGAGTAGGGACTGACTAGGGTGAGCAGAATCCGCCAACGAAGAGGATGGTTTGTGATTTGTTGTGTTTGATGAAGAAGAGGAAAGGGTGGTCAGTTTTAAAAGTCATTGTTGGTGCTTTGGATCTCAGCACCAGGACACCTGTGGCAGCTGCTGCCTCAGTACCTTCTGCATTGATTTCCATGAAAGCTCTGTGAATAACTGCGGAGATGAAAGATCCTTCTTAGCTGACATCCCTGAGAAATCAGCTGTAACGGAGTCAAAAGTGTTTTGTATCCCCATGCTGCTCCAAGTGGATTTAAGGTCATCATTCTCTTCCAGCTTCAGCTTGGGCAGGTACAGATCCACTTCAGCTTTCATCATGCTGGTTGATTTGGTCCATTAAGCCAGTATCTCACAGGTCAGCCCTCAGCCTGCAGGGAGGGAGATCAGACTGTCAGTGGTTTTAACTCTCCTTAAAAGTGGTGAGGTATAGTCTGGAACTGTTTGAGTAGTTATTTTATATTTTTTTTCTGTTGTGAAGAGTATTGCTAGTTTTTAATGTGTGATTCATAATTATATTAATAGTCACCTGCTCTATGTATGACTTTCCTCCTAGTAGTGGTAAATCAATGGAATACATGACACCCCAGGGACAAATAAAAAGATATTTGCCCTGATCTGTTTAGAATCTGAAACTGATCCTGGCATGGTCATGCATGGCTGTTGATATATTCTGGGTCAGGGTCAGCACTTACTTTCAGAAATCTCACCACAAAATAGCAGATGCAAATGATATAAATGACATAAAAATACATTAACACAGCCCTCAGAAGGAGATGGCTCCAGGGCACAATGATTCAGATTTGGTCCTTGCTTCCCTTGTACTATTCTAGCAATAGAAAAAGTGTCCCTTCGGCGTGGGAGAGAAGCACGGGAGGAGCTGTGCCTCAGGCCCTGGGGTATGTTGTGGAGAACAGATTCAGGTCCCGCTCCCCTCCCCTCACAGCTGGAGCTTCAGGGTTTCGTATTTGCCTCTGAGCTGGCAAGCGTCTTCTGCTCTGTGGGACAAAGAGTAGGGACTGACTAGGGTGAGCAGAATCCGCCAACGAAGAGGATGGTTTGTGATTTGTTGTGTTTGATGAAGAAGAGGAAAGGGTGGTCAGTTTTAAAAGTCATTGTTGGTGCTTTGGATCTCAGCACCAGGACACCTGTGGCAGCTGCTGCCTCAGTACCTTCTGCATTGATTTCCACGAAAGCTCTGTGAATAACTGCGGAGATGAAAGATCCTTCTTAGCTGACATCCCTGAGAAATCAGCTGTAACCGAGTCAAAAGTGTTTTGTATCCCCATGCTGCTCCAAGTGGATTTAAGGTCATCATTCTCTTCCAGCTTCAGCTTGGGCAGGTACAGATCCACTTCAGCTTTCATCATGCTGGTTGATTTGGTCCATTAAGCCAGTATCTCACAGGTCAGCCCTCAGCCTGCAGGGAGGGAGATCAGACTGTCAGTGGTTTTAACTCTCCTTAAAAGTGGTGAGGTATAGTCTGGAACTGTTTGAGTAGTTATTTTATATTTTTTTTCTGTTGTGAAGAGTATTGCTAGTTTTTAATGTGTGATTCATAATTATATTAATAGTCACCTGCTCTATGTATGACTTTTCTCCTAGTAGTGGTAAATCAATGGAATACATGACACCCCAGGGACAAATAAAAAGATATTTGCCCTGATCTGTTTAGAATCTGAAACTGATCCTGGCATGGTCATGCATGGCTGTTGATATATTCTGGGTCAGGGTCAGCACTTACTTTCAGAAATCTCACCACAAAATAGCAGATGCAAATGATATAAATGACATAAAAATACATTAACACAGCCCTCAGAAGGAGATGGCTCCAGGGCACAATGATTCAGATTTGGTCCTTGCTTCCCTTGTACTATTCTAGCAATAGAAAAAGGGACACCAATCAGGCTAAGACATTTGTGTCTTTTTAGGTGTATCCCTCAGTAAATACTATGTTTGGAATGTTATCAGATGCCCTGAATACTAAACTGAGAAATCACGGTGTTATAGTTTATCGAAAAATGTATGCACACAGCAGAACCCATTCTACTGTGATTTTGAACTTCGTTCTTCCTCACTCTTTTCATCTGTTCCTGTCACTGTCTCATACGGTGTGTGATGCAGCAGTAGGTCAGTTTTACCAGCTCCAGACTGGTGGTGTTACTGTTGATGTCATCTGGCAGGAGAACAAACATGCTGAGTTCATTTTCCACATCTGGCAGCTCAATTATTTTGGATTTCATGGTTGTTTCATGGAGTATCAAAAATGTATCTCTCAGAAACATCATCTCTACTGGTTTAGTCTTGGTCTGTGAAAAAAATTTAGACATGGTGGTACTTCAGTCCTGAAAATGGATGATAAAGATACTTGCCTCACTGAGCTGAAAGCAAAAATTTGTCAACATGTACAAAGCCTACTCAGCAGTGTTTGGATCCTCAGTACCCTTTCCTTTGAACAGCATCATGTGCAACTCCTTTTCAAAGTCTTTGGGAACTCTGCAAAAAATCGGTATAGACACATACAGTATGTACCTGCTACCTCAATCACATGTAATGTTTTTCTCGTTTTAAAATTAAGGAGTTAACTTTGATAAGCAAGCAACTACTATAAGTGTCTCATGACATCTCCCAAATGCTACATTTTTGGAGTGAGAAGCTTAATTGTGAAGGAAAAAAGTGTTGACTTTTTTGCCTTGGATGCCATCAATTGTTTTTTCTATTTTATACTTCCAGGCAATACTGATTGTCTCACTTTGCCTCTAGACTGTATTTTCTGTGAGCTGTGCTGACTTTTCCTCTTCCCCAAACCACAGAAGACCAGAGTACAAAAAGAAATAGTCTTCTGAACTCCTATATTGCATTATGTTCATAGAGTTTTTATTAATATATCTGCTAAGCTTTACAGGGAGAGTTACATTTGAATGTAAAAGTTTATCTGTTTTCAGCCTGCGTATCAGGTACCCCGTGAATTAAACCTTCTCTGTGTTGATAACATATTTAAGACAGGGTAAAAACTGCTGCACAACTGCAGCTGGGAGAGAGGAGTGAGAAAATGTGAGAGAAATTACTATGCGGACACCAAGGTCAGTGAGGAAGGAGGGGAATGAAGTGTTCCAGGTGCTGTAGCAGAGATTCCCCAGGTGAAGACCATGATGGTGCAGGCATCTGCCCTGCAACCCATGGAGGACCCCATGCTGGAACATACCACAGCATCACCTTGATTGGAAAAGACCTTCAAGATCATTGAGTCTGACCGATAACCTAACACTGACAAGTCCTTCACTAAACCACATCCCTAAGTACAATATCTGTATGACTCTTAAATACCTCCAGGGATGGTGACTCCACCACTGCCTTGGGCAGCCCGTTCCAATGCCTGATAACCCTTTTGGTGAAGAAATTCTTCCTAACATCCAATCTAAACCTCCCCTGGTGCAACTTGAGGCCATTACCTCTTGTCCCATCACTTGTAACTTAATTTAACAACTGATCCACACCTCTTTACAACTTTCTTTCAGGTAGTTGTCGAGAACGATCACATCTCCCCTCAGCCTCCTTTTCTCTAGGCTGAACAAGCCCATCTCCATCAGCTGCTCCTCATAAGACATGAGCTCCAAACCCTTCTTCAGCTTTGTTGCTCTTCTTTAAACATGCTCTAGTAGCACATGTCCTTTCTGTTAGGGAGGGGTCCAGAACTGAGCACAGGACTTGAAGTGTAGCCTTACCAGTGCTGAATAGAGGGGTGAGATCTCCTCCCTGGCTCTGCTGGCCACACTATTAATTATACAGGCCAGGATGCTGTTGTCCCTCTTGGCCAGCTGGGCACACTGCTGGCTCATGTTCAGCCAGCTGTCAGTCAGCACCCCCAGGTCTCTCTCTGCCGGGCAGCTCTTCAGCCACTCCTCCTCAGGCCTGTAGCCCTGCAAGGGGTTGTTGTGGCCAAAGTGCAGAACCCAACATTTGGCCTCATTGAAACTCATGCAATTGGCCTTGGCTCATTGATCAAGCTTGTCTAAATCCCTCTGTAGACCCTCCCTACCCTCAGGCAGATCAACACCTCCACCCAGCTTAGTGTATTCTGCAAATTTACTAAGGATGCACTCTATCCCCTTGTCTACATCATTGGTAAAGATGTTGAAGAGGAGTGGCCCCAGTACTCAGTCCTGGGGAGCACCACTCATGACCAGCCACCGACTAGATTTAACTCCATTGACTACGGCTCTTTGGGCCTGGCCATCTCAACATGTGGATGTGATCTGAAGAATGCTGCAACCCATAGAGATTCCATGCAGGAGCAGGTTTACTGGCAGAACCTGTAACCTGGTGGGGAACCCACACTGAAGCAGTCAATTCCTGCCAGATTGTACCCCATGGTAAGGTCCATGTTGGAGCCGTTCTTGAAGAGCTGCAGCCTGTGGGAGGGACCCACATTGGACATGAGAAGGACTGTGTCCCACAGGCAGGACCTCACACTGGATCAGGGAAGGAGTGTGAGGAGGAACAAGCTGCAGAGGCAAAGTGTTATGAACTGACCTCAACCCCCATTCCTGTCCTCCTGCTCTGCTTGGGGGGCTAAGTAGAAGAGCTGGGAGTGAAGCTGAGCCTGGGAAGAGGGAGGGATGGGAGGAAGGTGTTTTGTATTTGGCCTTATTGCTGATTATCCTACTTTGAGTAACTGGCAATAAGTTAATTTCCCTAAGTTGAGTCTGTGTTGCCTGTGATGGTAATTTGTAAATGATCTACCTGTCCTTATCTCAATCCATGAGCTTTTTGTTTTCTCCCCCCATCCTGTTGAGAATGGGGAGTGATGGGGTGGCTTGGTGGGCACCTGCTGGGCAGCCAAGGTTAGCCCACCATAACCATGTACCAGGACAGAGCCTAAAGCCACACAAGTAGTGTGGTAGGCTTTGGATACACAGTCATGCCATTGACACAAACATTTCATGTTGCCTGGCCTACAGAAGGTGTTTGCATTCATAATCTATCTCAAACAAGATACATGCTTCCATTGACAACTAATTTTGCTTGCCTTTGACACAGTCCAAAAATATGCATGCAGTCAGTTACTGTGAATCTTCAGCACCTGATCATTTAAATACTATTATCTCAATAATGTTCCTGCAGTTTATCCTGAATACATCATCTTCACACGCTAAAATGACAAACCCCCATGAGAATTCCCTCTGAGGTGTTATGCAACACCCAGGGCGTGTGAGGGAGGAGCAGTTGGTTCAGTTTCCTTCATCTCAGGGTAGAGTCTGTCAAAAGCAGCAAAGAGAGGTAGGTGTGTAGGCATTGCTCTCAAAAGCAACTCAGCCCCTTCTGCAAAACTGGGGTCTTGGTACTTTCAGACGTTTCCTCTTGTCCTTAAGCTACCTAACAAGAGTGTTCTCAAGTGTTCTGATACTAAAGAGCTATTGATTAAAGTGAAAATCATATTCTCATGCATATCCAGAAAGAAGATAATGCTGACTTATTTTCACAGTTGCCGTTCTCACGGAGTTTATACCCTGAGCCTAGCTAGGAGCAGTGTTGCAGTGGCATACAAAATGCAGGTGGAATATTTAAGAGGTTGCTTTCTCTTCAGTAATACACATCTTGACATATGACAATAGGCATATAGACAAGGAATTTACCTTGCTCAGTCTGAAGGGCATCTCAGAAGTATTTTTCTCCAGAAGTTTCTTTTCCCAGTTTCCATTGAAATAAATGGCATTTACTAAGACAAATACAGTGCAAGGATTGAGAGATCCTGCAGGCAGCAGATCCTGGATTTTCCCTTCAAAATCAGACAAATAGGACTGTTATTCCAGCGTGACTGTGTAACTTGCCAGTTTTAATTGTGCTTTCTTTGTGCCTACCTACCTAGCAAAAGTCTTTGCATTTGGGAAATTTTTTATTCTGTATTTGTCACGATAATGCAGGTTGTAAAATAGGCTTTTGAAGTATATCTTAAAAAAAAAAAAAAAAAAAAGTATTGCAATGTTGATAGTAAATGGCTTTGGAAAGTAGGTGAAGTGGAATAGCTAGGATGTTCTGTGAAGTCAATTGCAAGCAGCTGAAGAATGCCAAAATAAAGCCTTCATCAGTCAGGGTGGAGCCACTTATTGTCTGCCTGTGCCTCCTTTTGAATAGAAATAATTCAGAAGAGGCTACAGCACAAAGAAGGAAGGACCTAGTAAGGACCAGCAGTTAGGTTTGGAGAGCATTCTTCAAGCTGTTTAACTGCACTTTGATCATCATCTCCCCCAGGTTTTCATCTTTTATGGATCCTTGGCTGCAAGAGCAATAAATGTGGAGGCAAATGATTTGAAAGTGAAACAAGAAAAAAGCCGTCAGAGTGGTACTCAAGTTTAATTTTCAACCCATGAGTTGATCATTGCTCTGGCTCATTCTGCAGCTGTTGTGAAGTTTACAGCTTGTGGCTTTGCTTTGTACTAGCTTGTAATGAGCTGTAAGAATTTCTCAAAGATATAATTGGAAAATGTATTATTATTTAGTTAAATATGAGTCATAAATATGTTAGAAATAATCACTCCAACAGATTATACAATCTGCTAACACGGACTTGAAGAAAATATAATTTGTTTGAAATGGGATGACCTTTAAAATAAGATCTGATACATTCTATGCTAAGTATTAAGTAAGGACTGATCAAGCTTTAGTCTTAAGGAGACTGACATTTGAATTTTATGTGTTTGAATTCCACTGTGCAAATTTTTAGTTTTGAAATATCCCATGAGAAAAAAATTCTTCAGTTGTTTGGTTTTTTAAAAAATATTATTTCTCATAATGAAATTTTATATAGTTGGAATATTTTTTCCTGCTATATGATGTAAAATTGAGTACAAGAGGGAAGACTAGTTTCATATAAAGTTGAAACGAGGCTTTTAGTTTGCTTCAGAGGCCAGGAACACGCCGAGAGTTTGCAAGGACAATAAAGGATCAGGGATAAAAGAAGTGTTCAGGTAGAACAACATCATGGCATAAAAGCAGAATTAATATTTGCATTGGTATCTGCTGTGAAACAGCTCATGGAGATTCCCAGCAGGAAATTCCCTGGAAACTCTGAAAAGCATGGGTATAATAGATTGTAGAGAAAATTAGCAATAAGCATTCAGAAGGATAAATTATTAATCAGGAGATAAAACAAACTCCAAGATAGAAAAGAACAGTAATCACATTTAAAACCACGAGGCAATAAATTGTAAGGTGACTAATACAATGTCAGTTTAAAAAAAGATTTCAAAGATATGGGGAATTACAAACTCATGAGTCTGTACAGGGCAAATTAATAGAATCAGCCTGGTGGTTGTATGGATAAACATAACGTGTTGGCGGAGTGTCAACAGAATTTTGTAATAGGAAGTCCTAAATCACAAATCTGTTGGAGTTTTTGGAAGATGTCAGGAAGCATGTGAGTAAGAAGGTTGAGCCATTATAGCCTATTTACGGAAAGGCATTTCGTAAAACTTCTCAGGAAAAGCTGAGCGTCAGTGGGACTACAGAGATAGGTCTTGTTTGTGTAAATGACTGGAAACAATGAGTATGCTGCAGAAAGTGATTATTACTGTTCAGGAATGAGGTGTTGTAGCTGTAATGGACAACTGCATGAAAAAAAATAAATCCCCCCAATAGTGGCCAAAATGGCAAATACAATTTTAAGAGTTACAAAGACACGAGTAGAGAACAAAAGAGAGAATATTAGCATGCCAATGTACAAAGCTACAGGGTGTCCTGGTCAGAGTTCTCTGTGCAGTTCTGGTCTCCCCAGTCTTAGAAATGCTGGAGTATAAAAGACACAGAAGCAGATGACAAGGATGACCAGAGATATGGAGAAGCATCCTTTGGAGGAAAAGTGAATTAGTAATGATGCCAACAAATAGCAGGCTCAGAAACCACAGTGGCTTCCTGCAGTATATAGTTCAGCTATGGAACTCCTGTTGCTAGGGGTTGTAGTAGATACAAAAGGAAAGTCTGAAAATTCCTATCTGTTGACAATCCCTATTAATGTCAGAATCTTCTTAAGTAAAAATGTTCAACTCAGAAGCAGTAACAGGAAGGTCTTTTCCTCATACAGTTGGTTGACACACTTCAGCAGGTACGTGCTTCTCGGTTTGTTGATGGCACACAGGAGCTTTTTGAAGCCAGAGTGAATGTTTTCAGCTTGCTTGTGTTCAGGATCCTTGGGAAGAGATCAATTAATGTGGAATATGTATTTTTTTCTGTCTGAAGTGTTGCACACACTGTGGTTATTTAAAATGCCCAGGTTGTTTTAATTAAAAAGGAGTTTTAGGGAATCACAGAATCACTTAGGTTGGAAAAGATATTTAAGATCATCGAGTCCAACCTTTAACCCTACTCCACCAAGTCCAGCACTAAGCCATATCCCCAGGTGCCACATCTAGACAACTTTTAAACACATCCAGGGATGGTGACTCAACCACCTCCCTGGGCAGCATGTTCCAATGTCTGACAAGCATTTCAGTGAGAGAGTTCTTCCTAATGTCTAGTCTAAACCTCCCCTGGTGCAGCTTGAAGCCATTTTCTCTTGTTCTGTCGCCAGCTGGAGCTCTGTTTTGAGTATGTTTCATGTTTGTGCCACTGTGTGTAACTGGACAAATTTTTCTCTGTCTATAGGGTGATGATCTGTTTCTGCAGTGCTGTGCGGGCCCTTGGGGACATCAGCTGATGGTGCACTTAGGACATTGAATCTCCTCATTTCAGTCATGGTTAGGCCTAATTTTCAGTGTCACGAGGACCAATGAAGGCAGCCTTGTGGCTTTTGAGGAGGTGCTTTGTTCTGACAGAATCTAATGTCAGGGCACAGATTTACTCTATTTCACATGAATTTTGCTGTTGCTGTTTGGATTTTGGAGGGAGCATGTCCTGGATGTCAGTCTTGATGGTTTTAGGGAGCATGAGCTCGATGCCAGCTGTATCCAGCTGTTGCTTCGTGAATAGAGGAATAAGCTGCTACCTGTCAGCTGCTCCCCTCCAGCTGCTTGGGTGCAGTCTCCTCCTCCATGGCATGTACCATGTCCTGCATGTGACACCCTGGGAGTCTGTGCCACTGGCTCAAGGTGACTTGTCATGAAGTTGGTCAGGTGGCATTCCTTGCTCTAGTCTTTTCTCATTCATGCTGAGACATGGGCTGTTAGGAAAGACACCTAAGAAAGAATTTGGTAACCAGAGGACACAGGCTAGGAGAGGTTGGGTTTTGAAAGGGGATAGGAGCAAACTGTAGAGGTAATGGAGGGAAATGTCCAAAGGAGTAGATTAGGCATACTTTCCTACAACTCAGAAAATTAGTGAGTTGCTAAAATGACTGTAGATTCATCTTGAAGATTCATCCCCTGCCACCTAGGGAGGGAATGATACAGCCTGCTCCCCTTTTAATTCCAGTTTGTCTAATCTAGTTTCTTTGAGCTTTCTTTGAGCTTCATTTAGTTTCTAAATGAAGTTTCTAAATGAAGTTTCTAAAGAAACATGGCTCGTTTGAGTTTACAAGCCTCTTGGTGCTTAGGGAGTTGATTTGATTAAAAAGATGTGGGCAGCAGTTCCTCCTGGTGGCTGATCTCTAGGGAGCTGATGAACAAGGGTGAATCAGCATGCATTAGCTTAAAGGGGATTTTTTTATCTGCTTGTTCTCTTTTTCTATATATAGTTCTTACTGAAGTGAAACAGTACATACAAACTGAAAATGGGCAAATATTAGAAGGTTAAAGCAGTACTTGTGATGAACTCTCCCCTTCTCAGAGATTTTTTTCTCTGAGTCTTTTGCTGTAATAAATACCATCTTTCTTTTCCTTGGTTTCCCCAGAGAAGGCCTTGTCTCAGACAAACCTTCATCTCCTGAAGTCTGGTGAAAATGAAGAACCTGTGTTGATAATAAGTGTTCATAAAGACAGCTTACTTTTTGAAGATAAATGTGCCGAAGAATTATGTAGTTATGTTAGTTTTCTATGGTAATTCACCAGTCATACCCAGTGTCAGTTATTCCATTAAAATTTACTGAGGACAAGACCTCACTTTTTCTTTAGTCTCTGTAACTGTATCATAATTATATAGAATTTAGTCACATTTACTATTTAAGAATAGATTAATAATATGGATCAAATATTATTATATTTAGATAAATGGTCAGTTCATGCTTGGAAACATGGAATTTATTTTCAGACCATGACTAAGCACAACAAAGAGCATAGTGCACTTCAGAGTCTTACCGCTGGGACGAAAATGTAAAATTATACATTTAATGTGTTTAAGTAAATGCATGTAACCTAAAAGAGAATATGACTGAGAAGTTCTGCTAAAACAGGACTAAGTGAAATCATGCTTTCAGTACTAGAATGTTTCCACTGTTCATGGGAGGATTACCTTATTTATGGACTAACGACATCACAAGCAAAGGTATTCATACTGCTTCTGTGCAGGCCCACACGTGTTCAGGAGAGCATACTGGCTTTGGTATGCAGTACAAGAAAGCAGATATGCTACTTCAGAATCAGCTGGGTTAAAAATAGAAGGTAGGGTTCCAAGGAAGACCAGCAGTAGTCTTAATGTCAGCAACTTCCCTCTAGCAGACCACTTGCAATGCTCTGGGAAATGTAAGGATAGTGCAGAACAGGGCAATCTCATAAATTAGGTGGAAAAAACAGTGACCTGCAGGTTATTTCCAGTCCCCAACATTATGGCAGGTCACTGTTCTCTCATATTGTTCCTTTCTGTTCCCAATGGGCAGAAAAATAATGTAACTTTTGTGGGAACTACCTGTAAGGTTTTACACTGCTGATTTCAGAGCTTACCTCAGCCATCTGGGTTGCAGTGTCACCTTTTGCAGCCAGGTAGACCATGGCAAGAGCAGTTGCAATACTCCAAGGAGAAAATAAAATGTCTTGGCCTTTGGAGGTTTCATTCAGCTTTTTGTAAAGGTCCAGAGTGAAGCTGTTGGTTGACATCAAGAGAGACTCCATTGGTACAGCCTGAGATGAATGAGTGTCAGAGAGATGTGATGACTGCTTCTTCACTTTTAAAAAACCACAAAGCTGCTACTGGAAGACTGCCTGCACCCTCTTAAATGCAGTGTGAGAGTGTCCCTGTAATGTGGCAAATACTGCACAGAAACCAAGTGCAGCCAGCTAGTAGGCTTCTTTTTAAGGTCTGCATTTTTTTCTCCCTTTCCCATCACTCCTCAATGTCCTCAGCTATTTTATTTAT
Source organism: Chaetura pelagica (assembly GCF_000747805.2). Lineage (NCBI taxonomy): Eukaryota > Metazoa > Chordata > Aves > Apodiformes > Apodidae > Chaetura > Chaetura pelagica. Next base: position 3,519,175 of record NW_009953786.1, on the reverse strand, counting down.
TCTTCATCAAATGAGCACTATTTTAGCTAGAAATATTTTCAAAGACCAAACCTGATTTAAAAATTTGCTTAAGTTTCATAGAATTACTCTTCTCTTCTGAGGAAGTGAAGCAAAATAATTTCTCACTGTGTTGCTTTGAGCTTTCTATTTCTTTAAACTGCCTACATTATTAATTTTTTTGCTAAAAAAACCCATAGTGAATTCCTGCAATTCACTACATGTGTCTTGAAGGCTACTAGAGTTCTGTAGATTTGTATATGTTCTTCATGTAGGTACACCCACATTTGGATCCAAGTGGATCCAGAGCAAACCTGTGCTTCTCATTAGCACATTTTAGATCAATCTAATACTGTTGACAAATATTAGGATAAATTCAGAAGTTTTCATTGTGTTCACCAGTTTGAGGACTACTAAAACTGTCTAAAGTCAGTGGAAAATGGTATCATTTGAAAGGTTAAGCATTAGATCAACTGAAGCAACTAGACATTTAGGTCCACCTTCACCCACAATTTACATGCCTAAATAAAAAACTGCAGTCCTCAAAGCCAGCTGCCATGCAGTTTTATAGATGCTCAGAGCCTCTGGAATCCCTGAGTTTTGATTTCAGAGCTTTCCAGGGCTCCACAACTGCTTTGAAACATTCTCAGGAGTGCTTCAGACATGAATGCCCTGCAGCCTAGCTCATACTTAAGCATTTTTAGGACCTTCCAATCAGATATCTCTTACTGCTGTGCCTGGAGATGCCAATAGTCCCAGATTGTATCTAGGGAACAGTGCTGAGCTGAACATTTTTACCTGAGGAATCTCAAACTGACATCTCCGTCTCCTCTTCCCTGAGAGTCCCCAGACTGCATCTGCATCCCCAGATTGCATGGGGCAATCAGGCATTTCTCAGGCTTGAGAGAGTGAATGTGTATGTGATTTCTGTAAGGTACACTGGTCTACTAGCTACTTTGGTCACCTGGAAAAGTCTGGATGCCTGATCCAGTAGTTATTTAATATTAGTAAAGCAGAGCCTGGAACCAATACACTCCCTGCTGAGCATGCACAACACTGTGCTACAGAGCCATGCTATCTTATGTGCCCTGTTCCAGGATCAGTAGGAGTGTTTTCTCTCCCATAGCCTGTTCTCAGTCCTCTGATCCTACATTGTCTGGTAGCCTGGTGATTAAGGCACCCTTCCTTCAGGTAAGGAAACTTTCTGCCCTCCCAGGCTGTGTAGGTTTTGCCCAACCTGGGCTTGCATCCTGACCACTGTGCCTTGGCACAGAGTTTTCCTAAGGGCTACACTTTGGACTTAAAAATGTGCACTCCTTTCCCCTGCATGACTTTCTTGCCATCATTTAACTGCTCAGTTCCAAAGAATTTAACAATGAATTTTTAAGACTTCCAAAGTAAAGGTAGTTATTTTTCATATGGATATTTACACTACCTGAAATCATGTGTGGGGAGAATAGTTAAGATCTGTCTTCAGTCAGGATCTGTGGCAGTCTGTGAGGCAATGAATACTTTTTGAAATGCAGAAATATTTCCACATCCCTTTTTTTTCTTTACGTCCTCTTCTTGTATTAATGTCCATGCTCCCTCATTTATTTCTACTTCTCCTCTCTATCACTTGCTTTCAAAACTCAGAGAAGACCTTGTCAATTCAAGGCCAGTGTTAGTGGGTCTATGTCCTGAAACCTGAAGACCAGTATGCCTTTCTCCCACAGATGGTATCCACAACCTTAGCGTTTGACCTTCAAAAATGTAGAAATTGCAGAAAATAATTCAGCCACCCTGCATTTGCAAGGGACATGTTGAAATAATTGTGTAGCTCCCTTTTCTTTTTACTCTGCAAATTGTGGAAACGAATAGAAATTAATCTCAAAAAATGCAGCTAAAAGGGAATATTGGAATAAGATGTTAGTCATGTCTCAGATGAATGCATCCTGTGGTTAAATTGGAGACAGGAAGCATTTCAATACTTGTGGCCTCCTGGTCACATAAAGCCTTTATTTTGTGATATTTTACATTTTTGCTTTTCTATTTCAGAAAGCAGATTGCAAAGGAAGCTCAGAAGCTATTTACACCTTATGAATACCTTAGATATTTCTACCTAAAATAAGTGATTAAATGAGAGTGAACACTGGACTCATTTGAACTGGAGGATGTTGTTTTAAGAGGCTGCTCTCCTACAAGAGGAGGTGAAGATGCTTTAGGTACCTACAGGCCCTGCAGTTTGCCAAGCTTATTATTCCTTTATGATCAATTGAGGGAATTTAGATCATCCACCAAAAGCTGCACAACTGGTTGGAAGCTCTGCTTATAATGATTTATTTTACTGATACTCTTCTGTATTGGAGTAGAGAGCCAAAACAGCAGAAAGTGTGAAAAGGACATCAGCAAAGATGTAACATAAAACAGTGTAATTAGCAATTCTGTTGGTTTACTCTGATCTTATCTGTGTGGCTTAGGTTAAACGGCATTGATAAATTTCCTTTGCGATCAATGTATGTCTTTCCTGTGTACCTTTATGGCTAGTTAGGAATGGCCTCTGCCCACTAGTATGACAAATTTGAAGTAAACCAATTACCAGTCTACAGTCAACCTATGCAGAAAAAACATCAGGATAAAGAGTGCAAGTCCATATTTTGTACTAGAATTACATTTTTATGCTTATATTCACTTTGAATCTGATTGGTACATACAAAGTTTCAAGAGTGGTATATTTGCCTCTCTTTTTTCACATTTTGTTTTGAAGTGTGGGCAGGTCTTGTGCCTGGAATAACCACCTTATTTCCTTGCTTAGAAATGTATTAGACACTACTGTGTTTAGTTACATGCTTTAAGAAATGTTTCTGCCTGTCACCATTTAACTCAGGTCTAACAACAACGCTTTCGATCCCCTCCCCTCCCCACCCAGGTAGGAAGGAGAGAGAGAAAAAGAGAGAGACTTGGCTGGGTTGAAAACTAAACTACACAGCTTTAATTAAACACTAATGATAAAAAATATATATATAATTATATACAAATATGTTTGGATATGTGCAAAAGCCTCTCGCCTCCCCCCACCCCCAGCAACTCCCACAGCATCTCCTGAGCTGGGAACAGTCCTGAAAAATTCCAGAGCTGCTGGAGAAAGCACAGAGTGATGAGGGTCAGGAGAGCTCGAGCCTGGGGGTTGATGGTGATGGATGGACGGAGTCCTCCCCGGACGCCAGCCATGGATGGAAGAGAGGAAGCAACAGGAGGGAACTTGTCTTCTGTGATCTCTGATCTTCTTCTGAGCTTACATAGATATATGGAATGGAATATCTCTGGCCAATTTTGCTGTCTAATTCAGCCTCCTACGGGGGGGGGTCATAGATCTCCCCATAGTGTCTGAGCCGGCAGAGTGAAGGTGTGACCTTGAAGCCCCAGCAGTTACAGAAACATTCCATTCTTATCAGCCTTAGTTAGAACACACTGTGACTAGTTGAAAGAAAGCTTACTGAAAGAAAAAAAAATCAGCAAAAGGAAAATTGGCTTCATCCTGGCTAAAACCAGGACACAGTCATGTATCTGAAACAACTGTTGTCTATTTTTAGCTAAATGAATATGAGAATTAAAAAAGCCCAAACAACAGTTAGTAGTGCTAAAAGCTGCAAAGATTAGCCAAAAATACAGGAAAATGAAGAAAGGGCACCCAAATTGTGTAGACACTCTTTGTGGTATATTCCAGCTGCTGCAAGATCCTGTTTAGTAAGAGAGAGTGGAGTTTCAAAGCAAATTGGCCAAAGAAGAGATGCTCTTGGTTTTGCTGTGCCAGATAGAAACAGTGAGAGGAAATAGCAAATTGCTGCAACCAGAATGGTAGAAACAAGGTTTCACAGCATTACAGTGCCTGACCTGTTGACCTCAAGTGGATTGACCTCTGACAAATGGTCATAACAAGTCTTTGATAAAACCAGTCATTTTCCTCTGCCATACTGATGAAGTCATTTTGACCTTTTTGAAACTATCTTTCATTCCCGTCTTACTCAGCATAGATGTGAAGTCGTATCTTTCTGCCTGATTGTCGTACTCCTATTCTTGTGCATTGTGAATGGTGGGATAGGTCACACAACTGCAGTGTGGCAGTGGAGTGATACAAGCTTTTCAGGAAGGACAGGCAGGACAAGGAAAGGGAGTTGTCCTTTGTGTGAGAGAGCAGCTGGAATTCTTGAGGCTTGGCCTTGGTGCAGGTTCAGAGCCAGCTGAGATCTTATGAGTGAAGGTTAGTGGGCAGGCCAACACAGGTGCTGTTGTGGGTATCTGCTGTAGACTTTCTGGTTATGAAGGAGACTTGGACTTCCTCAAACAACTGAAAGAAGCCTGGTCATTTTGGGCGACCACTCTGATAACTGCTGGAAGAACAATACATTAGGGGCCAAGCAGTTCAGGGTATTACTAGAGTACATTGAGGACAACTTAATGGCACAAGTGATTGCAGTACCAACAAGGAATGATGCTCTGCTGGACTTGATACTGAGAAACAAGGAAGAACTGATCATAGATGTGAAAGTGAGAAGCAGCCATGGCTACAGTGACTACAAGGTGATGGAGCTCAGGATCCTAAGAGGAAGGAACAGGGCAAAAAGCAGGACTACAACCCTGGATTTCTGGAAATCTTGAGAGATCTGCTTGGAAGAATCCCATGTGATATAGCCCTGGAGAGCAAAGTAGTTCAGGAGAGCTGTTTGATATTGAAGAATCAACCCATCCAAGCTCAAGAATGGTCCATTCTGGCAAGTAGGAAATCCAGCAATGTGGTATGAGAACTGCATGGATGAGCAAGGAGTTCCTTACTGAACTCAGACATTTAAAGGAAGTTTATAAGACGTAGAAGCAGGGGAGGTGAACCAGGAGGAGTATGGAGTTGCTCTCTGATCTTTCAGAGATAGGGTTAGGAAAGTCAAGGTCGACCTGGCATTGAATCTGGCAAGGGATGTGAAGAGCAGCTGGAAGAGAGTCTACGAGTACAAGACAAAAAGACTTGGGAAAATACAGTTCCACTGCTGGGTAATGCAGGGGGTACACTGACAGAGCACACAGAAAAGGCCAAGGTGCTCAATGCATTCTGTGCCTCAGTCTGTACTGGTAAGACCACTCTTCAGAAATGCTTGAGACAAGGGCAAAAAGTCTGGAAAGAGGAAGAATTACTCTTGGCAGAGGAAGATAAAGTTCAGCATCATTTAGTAGAACATATATGAGTTCATGGCACCTGATGACTTGTACACACAAGCACTGAGAGAACTGGCTGACGTAATTGTGAGGTTTCTCTCAATTATCTTTGAAAGGCCAGGCTGTCTGGAAAGAGTTTCTGAACTTTTGGCAGAGGGCAAATAGCACAACTGACTTCAAAAGATTCAGGGAACTATGGGCCCATCAGCCTGACCTCAGTCCCTGGGAAGATGATGGAGAAAATCCTCAAGGAAGCCATTTCCAAACACGTGAAGGACATGAATCATAGAATGCCAGGTTGGAAGGGACCTCAAGGAGCACCTGGTCCAATCTTTCTAGGTGCTACTATAGTTTATATGAGATGGCTCAGCACCCTGTCAAGCTGAGACTTAAAACTGTCCAATATGGGGGAATCTAGCACTTCCCTTGGGAGACTATTCCAATGCTTGACTGTCCTCATGGTGAAAAATTTACCTCTTGTGATCAAGCAAAATCTCCCCAGGAGATATGATTTTCCATATATTCTTCCTGAACAGGGTCACAATGATGATTAAGGGAGTGGAGCATCTTTTGAAAGAGAAGAGGCTGAGAGAGTTGGAACTAACAGCCTGGAGGAAAGAAAGCTCAGGGAGATCTTATCTATATGGATAAATACCTTAAGGGATGCAACAAAGAAGGAAAGAGACTCTTCTCAGTAGTGTCTAATGAGACGAAAAGAGGAAATGGGCACAAATTAAAATATTAAATTGAATCTGAATGCAGATTTTATTTTATTTTTTTTTGCTGTGAGGATGGTCAAACACTAGCACACATTGTCTGAACAGGTCGATGGGTCGATGGAGACATCTGGACATGGTCCTGTGCAACCTGCACTTGCTTATACAGAGGTTTGGACTAGATAATCTCAAATGATCACTTCTAGCCAGAATGATTCAGTGAGTCTGTAAGGGTTAGCCTGACTTGAGAGCCAGACAGAAAATAAAGCAGCTTCCATTGTTGCTTGCAGTAGATGATCTCTGAAGAGTGTTTCCCTGTAGATAGGTTCTTTTCCTCTCTTTCACCCTTTGCACTCAAGTATGTCTTATCCTGGAATGTTTTATACAGGTGTGTCTTATACTTGGCATCGTCTCCCAAGCAAAGCTGAGACTGAGTAGCTTGGTACCAAAACCAGCCTGTTTGACCTTTTGCACCTCTCACCAGCTGATGGTCACCATACTGTAGTTCCTCAGAGAGCTTCAGAGGTACTAATTTGTAGAGCCCTGCAGTGTGGTATGAGTGAGGTGATGCACAGAAGTTATCAGTTACAATGGGAAGACCTTTCATTTGGCTTGGCATGACACTCTTCCCACTTGTTTGGGCAACTTTTGCTCTGACATGCAGGGACTCTTCAAACTGGGTGTATGCAATTTAGGAGTTCCCAGTAATTGGGAATACATTCAGTGGAGGGATAGGATTAATATGCCACTATGCTAAGAATTAACATACTTGCCATCCTGGTGAGTCTTTGCTGGACAGGCAACCCTCAGATGGATGAGAGCTTGTCCTTGTCACTCCCTAGGTGAGGCTCAGCCTCAGTGTTGCTAGTTGATGCCTTCAAATTCTTCTTTTTTTTTTTTTTTTTTAAATTGAGATTTTTGTACCTCCTCATGCAAGTGTTTCACCTTCTGAAGCCTTTCTATGATTACTCTCCATTCTGACAATAATTTCTTTGTGTTTTAACTTTTCTTATTTTGCATGGTCTTCACTTATGTGCTTTTCCACACCTAAACAATAAATGTCTTAGTAAAGCTGAGTCAATAGCACACAACTTAGCTGCACTTTGTCCTGGATGACAAACAGCTGAACCCTGGGCTCAGGGTTATAGGCAAGGAAGGTCACTGACTTTAGAAGCAGCACTTTGTGCAGGGAAGAAGATGTAGGTACACTTTGTTGGGTGGAGATGTACTTTCAAAGATAATACCTTGTGTGGAGGTGGAGTGAGTTGTAATTATAGGTGGAATTTTGCTGAGAGTAAATGTTTTTACAGTACCTCCCTCCTGCATTCAAATCTTGTTGCCTTAAATACTGTTCTCTGACATGTGGTTGTTGAGTATCAGAATAGCTACAAAACTTAATGCCATTCCTCACTGCCACAGGAAAGCACAACTGCTGCCTTTCCATGCCAAGGGAGGGAACTGGGGTTGCCAGAGTGGCATTGCTTGTTCACTGTTGTACATGGGCAAAAGAGATATTTGGGAGCTTCTCTTCTGGGTTATAGGCTTTACTGTTTTTTTTTGTTTCTAGTGTGTTGTGACAGAAAAAGAAGACTCCTGAATAGGTCCCAGGGGGCTAATAGTGCAGTAAGCAGTGGTTAAAAATGGGAAACTGAAAGCTTAAAAAAGCAGTTCAGATGCCTTGACTGAGCAAAAACTTGCTCAACACAGAGTTTAATTTGATTTGATATATTTTATTAAATGCTTAGAATACCATGCTGAATAACAGTGTTTTCAGGGCTGTTTGAAGCCTAGTGGAAATAAAACACCAAGTGTGTCAATGGAGAACATGTGGTGGTTGATTTGAAAAGGAAAAAATTGAAATATGCTCCAGCCATGCACCTTCTGTGACCCTCTAAGACGACCAGGTAAGTCTGTGTCCTGAAGAGCACAAACACAACTCCAGGTTCATTTATTGGATTAAATACAGATAATGATTAAATGATGAAGTAAAGCATCTCACTGGTGTTTCTATCAATAGCATGACTGTCTTTGCTGTAATGCACTTACAAGTTCCATCATTCATCATAAAGCATTGCATAAATTGTACATTGATCAGTGATGCGGGTAGCAAGGAAGCTGTACAGATATTAGCCAGGAAGCAGGTACAATTAGGTTAAATTTAAAAGAGGAAGCAGGTCTAAATTCTATAGGTTTTGGGTTACATATCAATTAGAGGTAGCAAGAAGCATGTTGCTAGTAATTTTCTTAGCATTTTGCTGGTTGGAACTCTCAGTACCTTAACCTACAAAGTTTGGAAAAATGAGGAAAAAATGCAGTGTGATTAGAAATCAGCAATTAAATGTTAAAGACTGGACCATTTTTCCTCTCTGCTTCTTTTTTTTTTTCATGAAGCTGCAAGGGCAGGAGAGAATTAATAATGTGTCTGTAAATAGACAGGGGAAGGTGAGGGGTCTTTTAAGATTATTCTGTGTTTGTTAATTTCCAGCAGTCTTTAAATTTGAAGTGAACGAAAGGAAACTGCATTGTAATGCAAATGAAGATTTCCCAATGAGTAAAGGAGAGCATATAGCTTTCTACAAGTTTTTTGTTTTTTTCTTTCTTTCAGGGATTTTTTTCCTCTGGGAGATTCAGGATGAATTTGTATGACCCTTGAAGTCAGCACTTGGCATGGGGCTAGATGATGGCCTGTGTGCAGCAAGCTTTTGTGGCTCCATCTTACTCTCAAACAACAAAGCGAGGAGAGTGGGTTTGATGCAAGGGACCAAAACTGCACTCTGTTTTCTGTGGAGGGTTGTCTTATTAGGACAATGGAAAAGAGCAGTAGAGGGATAATCTTTGAGGCACAGGGTGAACTGTGGGTACTGCCTAACTTGGAAGAGGAAGAAAAATGGCATATACTTTCAGTACATATGTCTACATGGCTTAAGGATGAGCTTTCAACACTGCAGTTCACATTTTTTCCTTGAATAGCGAAACTTGGGTGCTGTCTGGAGCAAGTAAAAATTCATTCTAGGGGAGAGCAGAATCTGCCAAAAAAGAGGATGGTCTTGGATTTGTTGTGTCTGATGAAGAAGTGGAAAGGGTGGTCAACCCTAAATTTCAGAACATGGCTGACAGGGGCACTTGCTAGTTCTATAATTACAGCAGTAGCAGCAGCTGCCTCAGTGCCTTCCTCATCAACTGCAACAAAAGACTTGTGAAAAACTTTGGAGATCTGCACAGCACTCTTCTCAGACATTGCAGTGAAATCAGCATTGCTGCTGAAGGCACTGTGCATCCCCATGCTGATCAGATTATCACTGAGGTCATATGTCTCCTCCATTTTGAACTTAGGTAGGTACAGATCCACAAGAGTTTCAGTCATCTTCTTGGAATCAGTCCATTCAGATAGCTTCTCATACGTCAGTTCTCTTTCCAGCTATCGTTTAAAAGAGGCAGAATTTGATGATTGCAAGAAAAAAAAAATCATTACCTATGAACTAGTCAATGTTGTGGTAATTTAATTATTTAAACAGTTTTTAAATAGTAAATTTAACATTTAGCTGAAAGCATGAAATATGAATTGGTTTTACTGATGATCAGAGGCAGGGTATGCAACAAATATTTAAGACTCAATGCTGCAAGGTTTTGAACACCACTTCTGCCAAATTAATTGCAAAAGAAAAACAAGGCACTCAACACCTGCAGCTGCCATCCATCCCCTGAGGTAGTTCTTTCCTCTAATTCAGTCTTGGTGTAAAGAAAATAACTGGGAGATTGCCAGCTGTGCAGCAGGTGATTTGGTCCAGCTCCCTAGAAACAGGTGTTAATATTGCTCATCGTGCCTTTGCAATTTTAAAACAAACTGCTTCCAGCAAAATCTTTCACTGCCAGTTGATACCCTGCTCACCATGTTTCCAGGATTCAGCTCAGATCAAGTGGAGGAGACCAATGAATGGTATTCTTGACATTGATGGATACCAGGAATGAAACAATCTAGCAATTGTAGTTACCACAGTGGCAGATCTCATCATTGTAACAAATGCAGTCTCACCAAAACCCTAGTTTTTCAGACAGCAAAAAAATGTGTTTGTGGGCAAACAATGAAAAAAAAAGGTGGTGAATAAAATTCCAGGCCAGGAAGCAGAGGTGTCTGCTCCATGTCCTTTATCTCAGGAAGAGGCTGTGACTACTTGCACAGTACTGTGCCTCCTGAATGTGCAGTGAAAGGAGATTAATCCCTTACAAATGAGGTAGGAGTGAGTGCCAGGGATGGCGCTGTGGAAGAGCCAAACATCTGATAATGCACAATGTTGGCTGTCTTTAGTTCTTACCAAACTAAGGGAAGTTGTTGTGGAGGAACTTTCTTGGGACATTAAGAACAGGATTAGGCAGGTAACAAAATAAATTAATTCAGCTAGAAGATCCAACAGCATGTCCTCAGAGGGGGACATATGGTCCCCAGCCTGTCCTTTTTCAAATTTTGTTTTGATAACTGGGTGGTGATGCAAAATGAATGTAGCACATTTTTTTTACCTGTTCAAGACCCGTTGTGCTGTCTTTGATGTCATCAGGAAGGAGGATGAACATACTGAGTTCATGTTTCACATACGGCAACTCAATAATTTTAAAATTCATTGTTTCCATTATGAGAACTGGAAATGTATCCCTCCTGTACATCATCTTCACAAGCTTGGTCTTGTTCTGTAAAGTATTTATTTATAAGTTAGAAATAATTCCTGGAAAGGAAGGATGACAATGACTCAGTGCAGTGGAGGGAGAGGAAGCTTTTGTAAGTAAATTTGTAACAGATTTGGTTTTCCAAAACAGATTTTCCAAAGTGTTGTTTTTTTGGTTTTTTTTTACTGGAAAATACTGCTTATCTTGGTGTTTGTCCCAGAGCATTTTGTTGCAGGGTTATTTGACGTATTTTCTCTTTTCCCCAAAAAATTCACAGCAGCCCTCGGGTGGGAGAGAAATACTTAGAAATGACTGCAAGGGTTGGGGGGATGGGATGGCTATGGGTTCTGACCGAGGAACAGCTATGATTTAATGTGGTCTTCTCTCTCTGACAATAAAAACTGTCTAGCTATCTGATTGCTCTTGATGTCACAGCCCTTAAGAGAAGATAATACAAATGTCTGAGCAAAGGGGTTCATGATGAGGACAGTTCCTGGCAAGTAGTTACCTTTATAGCATTATTTACTGCCTCTTAACATCTTATGTCCCTTCATTCAGGGAAACAGCCACTGTATAAATGCTCTTCAGAAGGCAGAAGCTGGTGGAAATTGCACACAGTTCTTATTTTTTTCATGTGAAATTATTGACATCTCTTCTGGAAACATGACATTTATGCTTCTTCTAGTCTTGCTCAGCCATGTTCCTATCTGTGAAGCCTGGACTCTCAAAATCATATTTTTACGATCTAGCCCTTTTAGTGCTGGTTTGCTTTGTTCGTTGTTGTGTTTGTTGTTTGTTTGTTAAAAAAAAAAAAAAAAAAAAAAAAAAAAAAAAAAAAGTGTCAAGTGACTAATGCTTATGGAAACAGTAACTTATCTGGAGCACATTAACATTTACCTGAGCAGCATCTTAATGTTGCAGTGAGTGAGCACTGACACATTTTGTTGTTACCAGCTTTTCACAAGGAGTCTAGTTGTCAAAGGGATACCTGAAAGACTTGGGAGTTTGAAAGATTTCAGCTGTAGCAGTTGTCACCAGGCATGTTTACTGTAAGAGAGATAGCAGAGGATCTTACCTTGCTCAGTCGAAAGGGTTGAAGATCTGTTTTTCCTGCTTGAAATTTCGTTGCCCATTCTGCCTTGAAGTAAATGGCATTTACCAGGATCATCATGGTCATTTTTGTCACATCTTGTGAACCCAGCAAATTCTTTATTTTTCCTTTTGGAATTAAAAGAGTCAAGTTTTATTCCAATTTAGCACAGTGAGAACATGTTTTGATTGTTTTCCTCTCAGTTCAACTCCTTAGTGAAAAAGTCCACGCACAGTGCCCTGCTCCCTAAAATACTCCCCTGACATAAATCAGTTAGTCTCTTTACAATTCCCAAAGCTGTTTGCTGCCCACTTGTCCTGGCTAGCTGAAAGGGATTGACTTCTTTCCCAGATAACACACAGCTTAGTGGCAAGGAGCTGGAAATAGAAAGCCATATAATGCCTCAGTAGGTGGTTGTGCCAGGTGAAAGGAGGCCAGCACCTCTGGCCAGTGTAGGATGGTACAGCTAGGCAGGCATCCCACCCACCATGGAGCACGCTGGTAGACAGAGGTGTTTTTCCCCTCTGTCTGCTCTGCCTGTGATGCATGGGTGCACTGCAGTTGTGCTTGAGGACCAGCTGATGCAGAGCACACTGCAGTTGATGGTAGTCTTGCCAAGGACCTCACTGAGATCTGGATCAGGTATTTGAAGCTGCGTAAGTGCTGCTCTTTCTCTGTAAGCTCAACTTACCCTCAGTTTGTTTTTCAACCCAAGCGTTAATTTGCTTTCTGGATGGTTCCGGTGATGTCTTAAAGTTAACCTTCTCTGGCTCTGCTTTGTAGTAGTTCTTACTGAGCTGTATGTATCTCTGAAAAATAGGAAAAATAAATTTAAAAAATCTATATTATACTGGGTTTTTCAGTTGTAAAGGGAAGTTGTTAGTTCTTGATCTTCTTGATAGCTTCTCAGGTATCAAGGACTACAGAATCTTGCTTCTTACTCTCTGTTGGACTGTGAATTAACAGTTAAGAAATAACCAAAAGACAGAAAAATTCCATTATTTTGTTCCCACTTCTATTTGGAGAAGCAACTAAGGTCTTGTTTTGGGGGGGTCCAATAATAAAGCCGTATTGAATGAAAAGAAATCTCTACACTACAAAGGGCAATGCCTCCCTAAATCCTGTGAGCAGATCAACTGTATTTTCTAGTAATGTTTTTCACTGGAATCCAGAGGCCTCCATTTGCAACATTCAGTATTCAAACCTGGCTAATAATTAAAAAGAGGATTACTTTTTGCACCTTCTCTTAGTCCTCTCTGAGATGTAACTTACAGGCAGTAATGGGAAGGTTTTTTCAATGTAGATTCGATTGGCACTTTTCAGCGAGTAGGTGCTTCTGGGTTTGTTGATAGCAGTCAGGAGCTGTTTGAAGCCAGAATGGATATCTTCAGCTTGCTTGTGCTCAGGGTCCTTGGAAAGACAAAACATACATTCAGCAATTGCATTTTTTGATTAAGGTTTCAAAACATGATAAAAGTGATGTATGTGGGAGAGGGATTTGGGTTATTTTCTCATACTTTTTTTTTTTTTTTTTTTTTTTTGAGTTTACCAGGACTCCATTTATGACTAGATTAATTGATTTGCCATATAACAAATCTTCCAGACTATCCCAATCACTTGTCCATATGTACTTCTGAGAGTCTGTGTGAAGGGAACTGAGCTTGAGCCTGTTATGAAGTATACCAGGTTTCATGCTTTAAAGAGGGGTGCAGACAAGAATACTGTACTAAATCTGTATCTAGACGTTTTGATTCTGGAGATTCTTTTTCTTTGGATTTCAGTTGTAATACATACCATTTTTCTTCTCTTTGGTCGCCCCCGAGAAGGTCTGACCACAGAAGAAGAGCCTTCATCTCTTGCTGCTTGAAGGAAATGAAGAACCTACAAATAGAGTTTGTAAAGGTTAGAAATAGATATGAAGAAACTGGTATGACAGAAATACAAATGCACATCAGACAGTTGTGTTTTGCTCCTCATGATAATTCACTGTGTTCTTGACTGCTTAGGTGATTAATCAAAGGGATGCTGAAGCTGTGGTAGTGTAAATCCCACAGAGTAACAACGAGTAGCACTGTCCCCCTCCCAAAGACTCAACACAGTGCTGTCTGCATGCTGCAGGGCTGAACTCCCTCCCACAGCAGTTGCTTTCAGCAGTAACAATCTATCTGTGCAAACTCAAATCGTTCTCCCCATGATGATGGTACAAAGGCACCAGAATGAGAGTGCAGTGACACAGAGAAGGGTGCTGGGCAATGCTGAGCACTACAGTTCCCTTTGGGCCCTCGAGCCAGCAATGTGGCCAAGCAGCATTAGCGTGTGGATTGGGTTGGGGCATGTGGAGTTGTGGAAGCCCTCCTTGTTTTTGCTGGATTGCCAGGTGGTTGTTTAGGAAAGCATAAATCAAGATACAAAGAGGCATCCTGCCCAGGGAAGAAAGGGAGAGTGTAGGGATCTGCAAGCCTTCTGCCAATTAGTTACGAGTTACTGGAATCAGCTGTTTGCATCTCACAGGGTATATCCCATCTGTGGCAGGACCACAGGATAGATTAGAGTCTGTAGAATAATTTAGAAGAAGTCAGGTTCAGAAAACCTCTGTTCTCAGCGTGTGATACCTGCAGGACATTTTCTCTTGGAGAGTTGAGGGCCCTGCTATGAAATTAATAATATTTGTCATTCACTTGTTACCTTCTCTAGTCTGCCTTGGTTCCTTGCCATTGTGGTGACAAGTTTTTCTATTTAACACTAAATTTTGCAGCCAGAATAGTAGCTATCTATGGTATGGAGTGTATGCTTCATAAAGCAACCTACCTCTGCCATCTCTGTTGCTGTATCGCCTTTTGCACCCAGGTACGTCAGAGCCAGAGCAGATGATATACTCCAAGGGGAAAAGAAAATATTTTTGCCTTTGTTGTTCTCATTCAGCTTGTTGAAAAGATCAACTGTAAATTTGCCAACTGATGTTGATACCAGTTCCATTGCTGCAACCTGGAAAGAGGCAACAGGCAGAATTGTACTATTTGAATGTTTAAAATTATGTTTGTGGTGCATGTCAGTGAGAAATGTTACCTGTGCAACACAATTGGTATCCATTAAAACTAATAGCCTAGTTGTATGTTTTATCTTCCACACAGATACCTGTTAGGAGCAGCAATTTTTTTTAGCCTTTTTGTTATCCAGATAATATTTTCCTGTAATTGCAGAAATGTCCTCTTTTATAAAACTGTAGTTTTCTTTGTATTTCTTTCTGCCTTGGGTTTTCAATTATGTGCAGATTTATAAGCTGCAGGGGTTTTTGTGTTTTTTTTTTCTTTTTTGTCCTTAACTAACGATTTATTAAAGCAATGTTCCTAGGGAAATTTAAAGGAAGTTTTAATACATAGGTTCACAACATGACTGAGTTTCCCACTTCATCATTTTGGATCTGTGTAGAAATGAGAGTTGATACCGAGAAAGTATTTAGGCATAATTCTTAGGTCTGTGTGCTTTTCCAAGCCAGTCATTTATTCTGAGAAGTACAGTTTATGGCAAAGCTGTTATTTGCTTTTAGATTGTTGAAGTTTTATTAATGATTTTTAGCTACCACCCCTTCTGTATGTTCCAGGAATTTTGTTTTTCCCAGAAGCTGGTAGATTCCTTGAGGTTATGAGTATTCCAGACTTTAAAATACCTGCCCAGTAGTACCTGACTCATATTGTTTTCCATTCAAGAGACCAGAAGATTATTATCATTATTGTTATTATTATAATTATTGTCATTATTGTTATTATTATTATTATTGTTGTTGTTGTTGTTATTATTATTCAGCAGCAGCATCATCAATCTATGGAATGGAGCTGCAGAAATTATGAGGCATTCTCTGTAGTCTGCAGGTATTTGAGTGTTTGGTTGCCAAAAACCCTACAGTTCCTTTGACGGTCAGTGTGCTGTCAGTACCAAATCTGTACTGTAGAGTTATTACTTTTCCTTGGAGAACATGACCAAGAGAGCATTAGGATGGTAATCTTCCACAAATAAATACTCCTCTGAGTCCCTGGCCTGATAATGTGCAGTGCTGTGCCTTGGCAGAATGAAAATGGCCTGTTCCTAAACTGAAGTATGGGCCTCCTTTGTCAAACTGAAGATTTTAATTAAGATTTTAATTAATAAGGCAGTTATTGCCCAAATAAAATTTTCTTTCTTGTGATCAGTTTTGCCCTGACCTAACAGTTTTCCTTACAGGAAAACTTTCCTCACAGGCTTTCCTCTAAGAGTTGACATCTAGAGAAAATGAGGCAAGAATAACACACTTGAATGTTATAATTTACCTATACAGTCATGTAAGCCACAGATCACTTATTGAAAGCATCAGAAAAAGTTACTTAAATTGGTTTATTTACCTCTGATCCTACGAGAGAGAAGATTCACCTCTTGTCCTGAGCCAAGCTCTGTGTCTGTTAAGCAATTAATAACTTTAGAAATAGAGTACTGCTTGCACCTCCCTTTCCTTTTCTCCTGCATCAAGGCTGTTTCAGCCTACCCAAAGCTGCTTCTGAAAAAATCTTTAAAAGGTCTTATGCAATATTGTCTTCCTTGTTGACCTTGTCATTTTTCAGTTTTAGACATTTCTAAAGGAAAATGGGGATTATAATGTCAACTCTATTGCTACACCACATCTACTGACAGAATATGGTTCACCCATTCCAGTGGTGTTCTGATGTTGTGGAGACAATTGGTCTGCTTTTTAAAATCAGAAAATCATAGAATTGTCAAGGTTGGAAAAGACCTTCAAGATCGTCACGTCCAACCATCCACCCTACAACCCCTAACCACTAAACTGTCTCCTGAAACACCACATCTACCCGTTTTTTGAACACCTCCAGGGACAGTGCCTCCACCACCTCCCTGGGCATCCTGTTCCAATGCCTCACCATGCTTTCTGTGAAGAAAATTTCCTAATATCCAATCTGAACCTCCCTTGTAGCAGCTTGACCCCATTTCCTCTTGTTGTATCTCTGGTCACCAAGGAGAAGAGGCCAACACCAACTACAATATAATTTCAGGTAGTTGTAGAGAGCAGTGAAGTCTCCCCTCAGCCTCCTCTTCTCCAGGCTGAACAGCCCAGCTCCCTCAGCCTCTCCTCATAAGACCTGTTCTCCAGACCCTTAATCAGCCTGGTTGCCCTTCTCTGCACCCTCTCCAGCACCTCAATGTCATTCTTATACTGCAGCACCCAAAACTGCACACAGTACTAAAAAAAAAAATTACTTTAGTAAAAAAGTTTTCCATTTGGTTTGTGGATATAAGTAGGTCTGATTCTCCTTTCTGAGTTTGTGCAGCTATGACTCCTGGGTTTTGAATGAGGTATGTCAACATAAAACATTAAGAGCTTAGGGATTGAATTAGACGCTGAGAGTCCAGCTTCAGACTGAAGAACATTAGGAACACAGGCAGAGGCAAAACCAAGAAGGACCATTCAGGGTAAGGAATAGACCCCCCATGGGTTGTGTAGTTGAAGAAATCTCATTGCAACCATGGCTGGGAGACGTGAGAGAAACACTGCAGAACAATGAGTGCACAGCACTTGCATATAGTGAAGGGAGGCAAGGACTGAAACAACCCCATTGGGAGGACTCAAGAAAGAATGGAGTGAAAACATAACACAGGGGCAAACATGGCACACTAGCTGTCATTCTCAACAGAGAGAGCCAGGCTGCAGTTGGGTGGTAAAAGAAGACGAAGTGGTGGCAACATCTGTAAGACCCTGAGGGGACAAGAGAAGGGGAATGGAGGAAGGGAAGGAAACTGTATTGTGTGCTAAGCATTTTACTGCAAGCCTGATTACAGGAACAGTGTGGGTCAGGTCTTCAGAAAAGTGGCAGAAATCAGTGTTATGCAAGACAATGAAGAAATGCCCCAAATTGAACAAGTGTTGGGTTTAGTACAATGAGTAAGTCATCAAGAAATAAGGATAGCAAAAGGTCAGCTGAATGATTAGGTGGTGAGAAAGCCCAGGCCAGGAGGTTCCAAGTGTAAAGAAGTATGCTGAGAGGGAGCTGTCTAGCTGCCTTTGCTAGTCAAGATGCAAGAATGCCAGCAGGATGAGAAAGGGAAGTGTCAAGAGAGAACAGGTGTTGATAAGTGAGAGAATCACACATGTTAATTGAAAGGGACCTCCAAGGGTCAACCTTCTGTTTGAAGCAAGGCCATTGGTAGATAAAGTCAGCCACAACCCTTCCAGGAGTAGAGATTCTCCAGCCTTTTCTGGACAACCTTCTCCAATGCTGTACTGCTCACTCTACGGAAAGGTTGTTCCCTAATATGCAACTCACTCTCCAAGCTTTGTGGCTATTGGTACTGCCAAAAGGACATTGACTCTGTCATCTTTGCAATCATGCAAATAGTTGAAGGAGAGAGAAAAGGTGACTGATATTTCTATTGACTTCTAAGACCTGTAAGTGAGTTTGGATGCATGTTGCCATGGTTTTGCTCATCGTTGGCCTCCTAGGCATAGCTTTCTTGTCTTTATTCCTGAGGCACATCAAGAAGTACTTATAGGGCTTGGCCACGGGGACCTGAAACTGTTGCATTAGGTGAAACAGGGCATGGCAGAATTGCACCTGAATGCACAGGAATCCTGTGTCATGTTTCACAGGTAATTCAGACAGAAGACAGTGCTGTTGAAGTTGTATGGGGATACAATACAACATTTGCCTTACAACACTTTTCTTATGCTCCTTCCCACAAAGGAAGCAGAGCCAGAGGGACTCTGGAAACAGCTGGTCAAACAGAATAAAACAGAAAGGACTCAGTGACAGTCAACAATCACTTCTCTGTCAGGAAAAAGGAGTCCTACCATCCCAAGAAGAGATATTCCTAGTAAGATGCTGGTGGCATGTGCAGGTCCTTTAATAGACCTTGTCCTTTGCTCTGTTATGAATTCAGAGAGTTAGGAGTAACCCTTGCAAGTGTACACGACTGATTAGAACACCCTCCTTCTTAGGGACAAAACCTGTGACAGGAGTAAACATTTACTGGCAGATTTGCATGTAATCAAGAAGGCACTTTTCCAGTTTGATCCTACCTCAAACCAATGAAATAAGTGACAAAGCAAAATAAGAGTAAAATGGTTCAGTTCTGAACTGCCAACAGTGTTGAATGCATGAAAGATTACAAAGAAGAATGTTTCAAGGCACATGTGACTTATTTTCCTCCAGTTCTATAGTGCTGTTCAATATTTTCCAATATTTTCAATATTTTCCATTTTTTCTACAATAGCTGTGGAGCAGAAATTAGGAAGTACATGTATTAGCCCTTTTGCATGCAAGAAAGAAGCACCAGTATCTGGAACTCAGAGAATTTTGCAGGTTTATTTCATTACCAGCTGTGCCATGCTGCAAAGTTTTTATAAAACTGACAAGCATGTAGGTGAGGTAGCGGTCCTGGGATGACCAGCTTAGTGAGTTGAAGCCAATAGAGATGAGGTACCATTTCGCAGGAAGGAGTTTTTTCCTGTTGCTTTTCTTCTTATGTACCAAAGCAAGTGTGTTGGGAGTTACTGTTTTAGATCATCTTTGTCTGTTCTGCATTGTGGTAGTTCTGGTTCAGAAAGCACTGAACAGAGACGTCAGTGTTATTCTGTGCACAGTTTGGTACTTATAGTGCTACCATTTTTGGGTTCTTTGGGCAGAAAAATGACCCAAAGGCAAGAATTCCAAGTTATTTTTAATATGTACTCTCTTCTAACATTGAGAGTTTTGTCAACAGTACAGAAAAATTAAGAAGTGCACAAACTGTTGTGATGCCCTTTGTTATGTGCATCTTGTTCATTATTGTTGTTGCAAGAGCCTATTTAGTAATAGTCAGGTTTCTAGGGGGAAGAGAACCTTCCCAAGAAGAGGATGCTCTTGGTCTTGTTGTGCCTGATAAAGAAGAGGAAAGGGTGATCTGCCGCAAAAATAACTGCAGCACCAAGACTTCGGGATGCCAGTGTTGCTGAACTGGCAGCTGCAGCCTCTGTGCCTTCTTCATTGACTTCCAGATAACACTTGTGAAAGACTTGTGACAAAAACAAGTCACCATTCTGTGACATTCCTGTGAAATCAGCTTGACCTTCAATGAAGGCATCTTGTATCCCCATCTTGCTCAATGTAGTTTTGAGATCGTATTTCTCTTCTAATGTGAACCTGGGCAGATAAACTTCTGTTTTCATTTTCTCCATTAATTCTGGGCTGGTCCATGCAGACAGGTTTTCCAAAGTCAGTTCTCTTTCTAGCTGCAGTTAGTAAAGAAGGAATCAGAAAATTACAGTGTGTTCAAAAGCTGTGCCCTAGCAGCTATTTCTTTCAACTTTCCAAGCTGCTGCAAGAGTACAAAAACACAGTAGCAAAAGAGCAATTTGGAGATCTTTTCCACTAGAAAGGAGTGTACTGCTCTGCAATAGGTCAATACAGTATTTAAAATGTTCTCAGTAGTTGCTAGGAAATTTATCAGGGTTAAGTAGTTGTAGAACAAAAACATCTCTGTCAAGTAATGATAGTTTGTGTGATTTGCTTCTTTTTTTTTTTTTTTTTTTATGGAACACCCACTAATATAAAGGAGGATTTAGAAGTTTAGTATCCAAAGGCAGGATCAGTCTCTTTACAGTAGGTGGCAGTGTCCATATATATTAGCTACGTGCGTCCTGGAAAGGAATGGAGGCTGTCCAATTTATGCTTTTTTTGTTGTTTTTTGGAATTAAATCATATTGTCTGAATCGGTACAGACAGTGAATATCACCAGGGCTGACTTTCTGCCCTCATTTTTGCTTAGCTGGCTGAAGAGTTAGTCTTGTGAGGTTTGAGGTACCTATTTCCAGGACTGATCAACCTTAGGAACCACAGAAGTGTCAGCTGCCAAGAGTAAGAAATCTAGTCTGAGCTCGAAGACATACGTTCATAGTGCTAGGCCAAGTTTGAGGTTCACTTTTCCTTGAGCCTGATCAGTACCCTCCTTCCTAGAAACATGACTGCAACCTGGTCTTTTACTATGGACATGCATGAAGTAAGTAAATAATTACATCATTGTTCTTTACATGATTTCCCAAGTTCTCAGTTGTTTTACCTTTTGTAGGCCAGTGATGTGACTTGGTAACAGGACAAACATGCTGAGGTCATTATCGACATATGGAAGTTCAAGAACGTCAGTCTGGACTGATTCTATGTAGGTCCAGTTAAATTTATCACTCAGGTGCATCATTGGCACTGGTTTAGTTGTATGCTGCAACAAATAAAATTAGATGGTTGCCATTTGTACTTTGAGTGAACAGTAAAGGACTGGATTAAAGTAACACAGTGGAGGTTCATTGTAATTACTCTACAAGCTGCCCAGTAAGTCTGAGACATCTTTATGGCTCTAAGTGATAGGACACAGGATCTACAAGGGACCACTGGTCTTCTGGAAAGGCACTTGGAGGCTAAGCAGGCTGTCTCAGATTGCACCTATTATAGGAAGCTGTGTTAAAACTGAAAATGTAAAAACTAGCCCATACAGTTTTTGTTCAGCTCCTTTTTTTTTCCTGTCTTCAGAGAATGGAAACTTGTTTCAAGTCAGCTTCTGACAATTTTACTTGAAGCTCAGTTTACTAATATGTGTGTGCAGTCTTTTTGCTGAAGATGTGGTGAAGAAAATATATTGTATGCATGAAATGAAATAACTTCCATTCTGGATTTAATGTGGATTTAAGGACTGACAGGAAATCCTCTTCCTAATCTTTTTCACTGCTTTTTCTACCTGCAGTCTAAGATGTAGGTCAGTGCATTCCCATACCGTGTTTATTCTGAAAGGCCTTTGCCTGGTAGCTTCAGCTTCAAACTTTGTTGCCCAGTTTCCTTTGAAGTAGAGGGCGTTTGTCAGAACTAATCTGGTGAGCGAATCTACGGATCCAGGAGGCAGCAGATTTTGGATTTTACCTAGAGGAAACAGAAGGACATTTACACATTTGTGCACTTTTACTGTTTCAGAGTAAGTGTTGGCACAATTTATGCAGATAAAAATCAGAGGAATTGTAAGTGCTGATAGAGCATGCATCTAGCTTGAGATCATTGGAAAAAAAAAATGTTGTTACTGGGGTACTCTTAATTTACAAAGAATAACAAGCCGCATTCCTCCTGTGTTCAGATGGAGGACACTAATTTTAGTAAGGGCTTATCTGTAGATGACTAATTTAGGAAAACTGATCTGATTTACCTTTCTGAGTTGAATTATTTGCCTGCCTTGGGCCCCTTGGATCCAGAGACTTGTTTAATGCTGAAATGGCTTCTTTTTGAATTGGGAGAGGAGAGGCTGGAACTTACCTTCAGTCTGATGTTCAACCCTGGAGTTGATCTCTTTTCTGACTTCCTCTGCTGCTCCCACAAAGTCAACTGATTGTGGCTCCGCATTATAATATTTCTTGGCTAACTGTAAGTAATCCTGCAATGCAAGAGAGACAGCCATCTTATGTTTGTTGCCTGCCAATATGAATACCAATAAACAACTACAGCTAAGCAGAGAGAAAGCATGATGAAAATTATATAAACTAAAAGCACAGTATTTTGTCTAAGGAGCAAAGTATTTTTAGTGGAAATACTCAATTTAAAAGTTTGCACTTAACCACATCGCTCTAAAAGTAGATACCTATCCCATCAAAC
Source organism: Chaetura pelagica (assembly GCF_000747805.2). NCBI lineage: Eukaryota > Metazoa > Chordata > Aves > Apodiformes > Apodidae > Chaetura > Chaetura pelagica. The sequence goes on along the minus strand of NW_009953786.1, from coordinate 3,496,880 downwards.
TAAAATTTTAGTGTCCAAAGTGTTTAGATGAGTCTCATAGAAAATATGTATGTTAAGGATAAAAACAGGATTTGCAGATGTAATTGAAATGTTTAGAAGCATATAGTTTATGGTATGTTGTCGTCGATAAATCACAAAGGTTAAATGGCACTACTTAATCAGAACAAATGGCCTGCCTACCTTACTGAAAGGCAATGTTTTTTCTCCAAATAACTGGTTGACACTTTTAAGTAGGTAATTTTGAGTGGGTTGGTTGATTTCAAAGTTGAGTGCTTTGAACCCAGTATGGATATTGTCCGATTTGCCAATTTCTGTCTTGGAGAAAGGAAAAAAAAAGTTACCAATCTGTTGTGTAAAATAGTTCAGATTTTCTGATTTCTTTCTTCATGCAGCTCCATGTGAAGTATTTCTACTGAGGTGTTCTGTTACCTGTATTGCAACGCAAAAGGTGTTCTAAATCAGGCAGCTATTAAAAGAATAATTTGAAAGTAATAAAAGTTTCAGACATGGTATAGACACTGTGAGTCTCAGAATGCAAGGGGGAAGAGCCTGAACTACGTAAAACATCTAGAGGTTTCTAAGCGGCAATAATGAAATTAAGTATATCCAGAGAGTGAGACAGAATGTAGTTACTAAATAATGCCTGAAGATTTGGTTGAGTGACGACTTTCATTTATGAAATACGAGTGTGTTACAGGGAAAGCTTGCCCCTACATTTCTTAATCTTGCTCTTGATGTTAATATTATCAGAATCAGAGACATGAACAAACACTTAAATTTCTAAGCTGTTAGAACAATTCCTTTCCCCTACCCACAGCACTCTGCAGTTTTAAAAATTCAGACAAGCATTACTCATGGGGAACAATCCCTCTCCTGTTCATGCAGTGTAAATGGGTTGTTGACGTAGCCCCTAAAATAAATCTTCCTGCCATGGGATTTGGCTGTGGAATGCAGGTCCAAGTTCCCATTCATCAGACTTTGTGGCCACTAGGGCTTTGTGGGCAGCCTGCAGGGAAATGGCTCACTCCCACAAAGTATAAGGATGACAGGAAAGAGCAGGGAGAAGAGCTTGAAGCCAAAATGGTTGAATTGTCAATGAGGAAAACCTGCCTTTACTGACTCAGAGAGGTTACATTTCTCTTTCTGCTGTCTTAAATTATGTATGCTTTTTGTACAGGATTCCTGCCAGTATGTCAAAGAAATATTTCAGAACTACAATGATTTATTGCAGGCAACTGATCTGCCTTGGGAAATTCCAACATATCAATTAATTTTGTTAGCTAGTCAACTGAAATGGAGACTAATCTCTGAAGAAGGTAGTTTACGAAGCATAGGTCTGGAAAAGTTAATACTCTGCTTTTTGTTGTCCTGATGCTGCAATAAATTGTGTAGGAGGGAAGCTCTGTTCTTGTGATTAGCACCCTGAGGTAGGGACTGTGTCTGTCCAAAGAATGTGATTTGCCAAATAACTAGTTATTGAACAGTAATAACTTGAGAAATAAATGTTTCCTCAGTTCTAAAGAAAAAAGATCAAGAGATACAGTGACAGAGAATGGTAACATTAAATCTCAAATTTTGCAAATTTGAGGTTAGTTTTTGCAATTCTGCCTAAAAAGGGGAAGCATGTGGTAAGTGTTGCATTAGATGAAGTTATCACAGGATGCTGTACCAATTAATTGTGTACACTACCTTTGAAGAAGGCAAACATAGAGAAATGCAAATGTGGAAGGAAAATACAAGCAAGAGAAGATGTAACCATGCCCATAGCTTTATCACTAGGCTTGGTGAGATACCTTCTGGAAACAGGCACGTCCATTTGATACACGCTCTCGTGTTATGGAGTAGACCTGCATTTTTATGGTTGTGGTGATGTTTCTGGCCTCTTCAACTTTGTTAAAGTGAAGTACCTATAGTGGAAAAAAAACAATAATAAATGCAATAACAGGAAAATTGCTTTTTCAATAAAATCTTTCAGTGATGTCACAGTGCTGGAGATAAAGAAAGTCATGCTCAGATTCTGTTCTTGTGTCCAGTCCTGACTGAATATGAAATATTTTGTTAGGCCTTGAGGCCCATGTCTACAGAATTACATGAGCATACTGAGCTGAGGGTTGCAGGGCAAAACTCTCATGTAACATCCTTTATTTCTGCTGGTGAGATTTAAATGGAGACAATGTCACCAGTGCCACTTCTTTATTTGTTGGGGTCCTGTTTCCAGAGGCTAAAGCAAACTATTTCTTTGACCTGCACAAGTGGAGATCTGGTATATTCATTGCAGTACACACCAGGGGTGAAATGTGCTGGCATATATGTATTTAGATTTTTTATTAGAGTGTTGTTTTTCTTTTCTTTTGACTTTCCTCTGTTCCCTCACAATAAATTTATTGCATAGAGGCTGTTATTCCAAGAGATCAACCCTTTCAGGCAGTGGTTTTGGAGGCCCAGACTCACCTTTGCCATCTGATCTGCGGTGTTACCTTTGGCTCCCAAGTAAACAGTGGCCAGGGCAGATGAAATACTCAAAGGGGAGAACAAAATATTCTTGTCGCCATCTTCCTGACACTCATGTTTAAAAAAGTCGAGAGCAAAGCTCGTGTTTGCTTTATTCAAAGTTTCCATTGTGCTGAACCTGCACAGAAAGGGAGAGAAGATTCTATTAATGAACGATGAATTATGACTGCTATGTGTCTGCAAGTTTCACTGCAGTTTTTGGAGTTTCTTTTGTGATACAAAGGATTTCTAAAAGTAATTATCTATATGAAGAATGAGGGGGATTAACTATTACAAAGTGACATAAAGTATAGCATGTCTTGTTTCACTGATGACACTAGCTATCATTTGGGTTAGGGAAGAAGCAACCTCCAGCCTTGTTTTTATTGGTTCACCAGTACCTTTATTGCATTGTCCTTGGAGTGACAGTTGATAATGTTCACCAGCACCCAGGCTAGAGGGTACTGAGAGACTGTCACCTATGACATCTTTTATACTTCAATTTTTGCAAGAGACTATTGATGCATATAACAGTAGTGAACAAATACCCTGGTAACAGCAAAGGTCAAATTATACTTTTAGGACAAGACAAAATGCTTCTTCCAATGCTTGGGCAACCACCCCAACTATTGCATGCTCAGCATCTTGAATTCCCTTTCTGACTTTCAAAAACATCCTGAAACTCTGTCTTACAGTACTAGCTATAAGATCCTAGTTTCTCAGTTCTCCTGCAAGACAACGTTTCCATATTCAGTAGACCAAAAATGCTGCAAATTGTCATTTGTATTGCAGGGGCTAGGAGCTATTCCAGTTGTTAGAGAATGACCTTAGAATAAAGACAATCCAAGTCCTGAGCAGCTTGCAAACCAGGAGCTGACCCAATGTTTGTAAGAATGGAAGAGCACAAGAACAAATTAGATGACTTAAGCAAATACAGTGGTTCTTACACTGCTATATATATATGCTAGCCTTTATGCTATATATGCTAACCTTTAGAAATTAAAAAACTCTGTACAATACATTACTCTTCCTGTATATTTTTAAGACTTCCACTTTCTACACCATGCCTGTGCCATCTTAGTAAATTATTTTCCCAACCATTTGTTGTTTCCAATTCAGATCTCTTCTTCCTTTTTTCCTATCCAGTTGTCAACAAAGTGGTATCATCCAAGAGTATATGAAATAAATAATCTCTAAATATCATTACAGTACCTGGTCTTGTGCAGGGAGGAACGCTGGTGCTCTGGATGTCTCCGAGGTTTCTGCAGTTCACATGAACACAGGGGTGAATTTATAGTGTGCCTGGCCAGTTCTGCAAAGGTTCTTATGACTCATGACTATGCAATTTGTTATGCCCTGAAGGCCACATCCCAGTGGAAGAACTGAATCACCTCAGAGTAGGATGTGAAGTGATGGTGATACTATACAAGAACCTTACAAAACTAACTGCACAAGTATTTCTATAAACATTTTTGTGGCAACAGGTTAGTAACAACTTGAAGCCACACAACTTTAAACAGCCTTCATTTTGCGGTTTGGAGTGTTTTAAAAAAACACACAGTTGCTGACCTGCTTTTATGATTCGTGTAACAGAAATTATTTCTGAGGACTAGACAGACAGAGAAAAAATAGTGTCTTCTTATGTGTGAGTTTTTCTATTGTCTATTTCCTACTGAGAAAGTATTTGTCACCCCTAGTGGGTTTCTGTTTTAGAAAAATGGATTTTGTTTATCTTGGAGAATTCTGAGTCTGCACCAAAGGAAATGTCACTGTAGGACAGTGAAGGTTGAGAAGCAGGCACCAGACCCTTGGTTTTCTTATCAGTGATGACATCACTGTGGGTCATAGCTTAGATTTAATTTTTCTTCTGCTTCTATTTCTTCACCCAAATCTGAAAGCTGCTGTTTGACCAGTGTAGCACCTCAGAGGTCTGTTCCTTATTTACCATTCCAGAAATGAATATTCTGCCAAATCCTCTTTTCCTTCTGGCCTTGGCTACTAAAATACCTCTGCCCCTGATTTTCCTTACAGTCATGTTGCCCTTTTCTCTGTTGTCCTTTTGTAGCTGTTCATCCCACTATGATCCCTAACTGTAATACCCTGTGTAGTCCTTCCCTGGCCCTTTATTTCATCCTTCACTTCTCTGCACTGTTGATAATAACACCTTGAAAACCTGGATAGGAGCTGCTTACCTCTCCAGGGCCGCCTCCTTGATGCTGAGCCAGACTCATGCACAAGGTCTATCTCCTCTTCATCAGCTCTTTCTGAGAGCTTTCTTCTGGACTGCTGTCTATGAGCATATATTTAAATGGGCTTACATTGCTGATCAAGGGCTGGCATAGAAGATCCTGTAATGAGGACTGAGCCATAGGAGTACATGTAAAATGTGGTGTAAGGCATTGGAAGACGCAGCTGGAAAGGATCCCTTGCTAGTGGTGAACCTTCTGCATGGGTATAATTTGGGAACTGAACGCTTGTTAAAGCTGCTTTTCTTCTTGTGAGTAACCTCATTACTTTAATCAGATGGTGTTTTCCTGCCCCTCAGACCTTTTTAAATTGTAGCTACACAAAACCAGCATGTTTCAATGTGAACTGTAATTAGATGCATCTTTTCTGTCTTCCCAGAGAGCAGCATACTGTAGGGAGGTGTTCACTGCAGAATTAATAGTTTCTATTATGGCTGGGAAAGTTTTAATCTGTTTACATTTGCCTTAAGTGATTTCCAAAAGCCTAAATGATTTGAATAATTGCAAATGTAGTCATGTTGTTGAATGAGTGATAGATACACTGAATAGACTATGTTCCTTGAAGCAATTACTGTGGATTTTCTGGTTTTAAAGTAGAGGTGAATTTAATTTGCTAACTTGTAATGACACTTGCTGCTTGAAGAAGTGGCTGAGGTGTTCTGTTTATGTGGAAATGCTGGCTTGTGCCTTTGTGCAAGGTTTTAAAGTTACCTTTTTAAAGCACCTCTTGACATGGCTGGTCATTAGCAAAAAAAGACCAAACCAAACAAACAAAAAACAAACAAACAACAAAAAACCCACCACCAAACCATAACAAACCCCACACACACACACCTAGTAACTAAAATTATACCCATCTCAAAGGACAACATATGCTAAACCAACGTGATGGATTGATAATGTTTTCCAATATCCTTTTAATTTAGCACTGCCAGAGAACACAGCACAATGGGTGGTGCTTCTGCTGACTCAATAGCAGTGGTGCTCTCCCTCCCACTCTATACTAAGTCAACACAGCAGCACACTAGAAGGGTTATATTTGTATTAATATGTCTTCCTGTGAGAAGTAAACTTGTGGGCTCTTTCAGTGTAGTCATTCATGTTCCTGTTTGGTCAGCACAAATATTGGCAGGACATCAGTGGCCTGGCCAGACCTCAGCTATATAAGTGCATTTTGTTTTCCTCCAGTTTCAGTGTTACTTAGCACAAGTCACTGTGACTTTCCTACGGTGTGTTGCTCTGTACATTGGCACCTGGATTCAGAAGTAGGTGAAATTCTTGATATCTAAACAGAACATTATAAAGTGCTCTGTGAAGGCTCTTGTGGGGAAGACGCAGGAAGATGCCAACTTCTGCTTTCACACAGTATTTAGGATACAGCTTTCCATGGCTGAGTATCATGTTCATCAATAGGTTGTTTTAGCTATTAACTCTGTACAGCTCTTGGAAATCTGATTTAATTCAAAACTAACATGTTCTATATTTCAGGTAGATCAAAAGAAAAAGATATGTTGAAAGGAAAGCTGTTCAGTTTCCCTGACATCATAAATATTTTCTTACCGGTATAAGGTCATTATTTACTTGGGAGGGAAGAATCTGTGGTTCAGCCAGCAAAGCACTCTATTCAAGTTTTTGTCTCATCCAGAGCAGACCAGTAAATTTTAAACATGAAAGGATTTTAAATGTCCCCAGACATTTAAAAGGACACCAGGAGATAGAAGAGGCATGGAGAACAGAAGAATTTTCCAGTCAGAGAATATTTTAATCCCTTTAGAGCTGTGATGTGATTTTTTAAAAATCTGTGTCATTTTAAGGTGAAAACTGGAAGGAGGGCAAGGGCACAGCAACTGAGAAAATAGTAAGGGTGCTGAGTGACTAAATACATAAACTTTTCTATGTTAAGGCGGAGTCTTTTCTGGGTGATGCTTCTGTCATAGTGTAATTGAAAGCTTTCTCTAACCTTGTCAACTAAAAAAAAACAAAAACAAAAAACAAATTAATATACATCACCTAGATATAACAGATTTTGGTTTGTACTGTAGTGGATTTTTATGTAAAGTAAGTTTGCATCATCCTGAAATCTCAAATAGTTTTTAAGTTTAAGAGAGGTATATGTGGGTATCTTTTTTTCCCTTTAAAGGTTTGGTTGAGAATACACGTGTCTCTATTTTGTAACAGTAGATAGCTATCTCTTGTGTACCTCCTACAAGTAAGTTTGCAAGTCTTCCTTTGCCAAGCAATCCTTGCTGACATAGTCTGACAGTAGTTAAAACCTTATGAGTTGCCAGCGGGTGTGGTGAGGTACCTGCATAAGTATTATTGAGGCATTTTGCTCCACGCCTGCAGAAAGTAAAGGTGTGGTGGAATTTGACAGTACTCGCACAATTCATCATACTTTGCTATTACTTCTACATACCTTGGCTTAGACACTGTAATTAACAAAGATAGTGTTTGTCCTGAGAAATTCAGCTCTATTTAGAAGTGCAGCACTTCTGAGGAAAGGCTGATCTCTCTATGTGAAAGAGATGGTTGATCTGTTAATAAATATGCACATGGTTTTCAGATGTGCAAGGGTGCAGTTTTCCTTTGAGTGACTCAGGCAGTGGGCATTTTAAAGTATCCCAAACAGCAGTTGCCATCAAAAATATGAAGAATGTCCCGAATTTCTCAATCATGATGCACAGTGCTGCCTTATGAGTAAAGGTGTGTACATGGCTTGTGTGTGCTTTATCCGAAACTTGTCACTTTTCCGAGGGAATCTGTCAAAGGGTGTAACTGTACGTCAACTGGACAACTACTGAATCAGAAAGGTGATCCCTGCCTCGTGCTAATGGGAGTTTCCCACGCTGTAGTGCTACAGAGCAAGATGTGCCACACTGCGGAACAAAGAATGTGGATATCAAATCAATACATCTTCAAAACACATTTCTAAATGAGTGTATCCTTAACAGGAACCTTGTGCTGATGTGCAAGAGCAGGGTATAGAGGAAGGACTCTCTTTTAAAAAAAACTTTAAACTTTTAATGTTTTTTTCATAGAGCTCAACTGCAAATATTCTTGCCTTGTGGAATGACAAGGGATTTCACAAGGCACGTGTTATTTTCAGAAGTTTTTTGGGGATAATTTTCCCAATACCCTCTTGTGGAAGCGTACTGGAAATTTTAGCTATTTGCTGACCTACTTGACACCTGCTGGCCCCTCATAGTTTCATAGTTTTTAGGCTACCCTTCAGAATGATCTGAACTATCTTGTTAAGTGCACACAGAAAGACAGTAAGCCTTTGTCCTGGGAGAGAATAAGCCCAAAAAGGGCACTTGGAATGGAAATTCCTCATCAGACCAACAAGGACCTTGGATGAGCTGGAGTGTCATTAGCATCACTTGAAAGTGTCTTACCAATGTTTTATCATTGCAAGATTTTTCATCTTTCCTCATCTCACATCCTCTGCCTGTTACATAAAGGAACTCAGTCTCTTGACCTGACATCTTTCTACTTGGTACAAGTTAGCAAGCTTTTAATAGCAGTGACCATGCCAAAATTAATTATGTGATATGTGAAAAGTAAGACAAGATGATCTCATATTCCTTTCTGCTCTCAGACAAAATATTTTGTTCTTCAAGTTTTTGTGAGAGTGTGAACTTGCATTTTATTGCACTGAGGACCTTCTTCTAAAATTTCCTGGTGATCACCTGCTCTTCTTTAACAAAGCATTTCCAAGGTCTTTGAAGCAACCCTTTCCAGTTGTGATTCAGCTGTATGCAGATCTTCATGGCTCCATTGTCTTTCAGATTGGTATTTGTGGCTCTTTTAGCTCTTTCAAGTCCAAAAGCAGAACTCTCCCTTAAAACTGTTATTGACCCTTTCAGCTGCTTTAGACTTTCCTTCTTTCTTGGTTTATCTCCCTTCATTTTCTAGAGCCTTGGCTATATCTTCTGAGGCTTTCTTAATATCCCTTACCTGTGGTTGTTAATTCCTTGTTTGGGAACATAGACAGACCAAGCCATAGAAGAAGACTAATGTGTACTCAGGGGTACAGCGGCAACATCAGGCCAAGAAGAGTCAGCAGAGCATATGTAGGGAGAGGCAGAGCACTTGCACTCTGTGGCTAGAAGAATGGGCCCTCACCCCACCTCTTGCAGGTGCAGCTTAGACTCAGTAGCTGACACAGCCTTATTGCATGGTGGATGATCCCTCTAGGCAGTAGGAGTGGCAGTCCTCTCCTCCTACTTTCTTCCTTAGTCCCAAATCTTCCTCTTCATGATATTTCTTCTCTTAGAATCAAGGCTTGACCCCAGCCCTGCCCTTTTCCCTCACTGCCCTGACAAGTAGGTAGAGATTGCTGAAGAGCAAGGAGGATAAAGGCAGTCAAGGTGAGGGTGGGGTGATCAGAGCCTTGGGGAAAGGGAGTTACTGGAGAGCAATGCATTGTGCCCAAGGGAAATGAGGCAGAATGACAGAAAAGATGGAAAAGGAAAGAGGAACTGCTTTTACACACAGCCCTGTGAAGCTTAATGATTCTTCCTCTACCCCTTTTTTCACGTTTAATTCCTGTATCTCTACCTTCCTTACAGAAACTCATCTGACATTATTCTTCTGCTCCATATTGACCTCTTATCAGAGCCACAGCATTGAAATTTTACCTGTGTAACTAAGAAGTCAGCCTTCTACTGTAAAAATTTGATCACCTCCAGGATCCAGTTTCTGTCATTTGTAAGGTGCCACTAATAGAAGCTCATTGTTTGCCCACATTGATTTTGGACTGTGAGTTGCTATTGCTAACATTTAGAAAAAGTCAGAAGGTGCTGTATGACTTCAAAAAATAAAAGCTCAACATTAGTTTGAAAGGAGTAGTATGCAATTGTGAGTGCTTGGTCATGTCACAAGGCAGTTAGACTGCAGGGTATAATAGTCTTGTGATATTTTAAGAGTATAACAGCATGGAAAGGGAGGTCAGGTACAAATGATAGCACACTGATATACACATACAGCAAAATGGAGACAAAGTATAAATTTTGCTACTGAGGCTAAAAAAATATATATAGCATGAAGCTACACCTTTTTAGATATTATCTCACCTTTGCACCTAAGCGTTGTAGGAATTTGCTGTTCATATGGGGACTAAGCACTGCTTAGGATTTGCAGAGCTATTCTGTAGACTTTGGTTCAGAGGGTTAAAAGTGAGAAGAGACAGTAAGGGCTTTGTGGGATGACCATGGGAGAGTCAAAATGAAGGAACCTGTGGCCAATCCCCATTTGATGAGAGAAAGCTACGCTGTCTGAATTACTTGCAATACTTGTACATTAGTGAGATTTGGATTTACGTTTAAAATTAAATTAATCAGAAGGTTGTGGATTCTCCAGCCTTAAAGCTCTGCAGCATTTGAATAGAAACAGCCCTGAGCAACCTGGTGTATCTCTGAAGGCCAGATGACTGTCAGCTGCCCTTTCCGACGCAGGTTACCCTCTAATTCTGTGAACTTCAGGAGACTTTTTTTTTTTTGCAAATAACTGATTTTTTTTCAAGTGAGCAATCCTACTTCCATTCTTATTTATCTGAAGAATTAGGACCAGAATAAACAATAAAGACCCAGCGTCAAATTCTGTCATCTCTATGGAAATTAATTTCATTAATTACCTTCCTGCTGCAAGACTTAACAGGCAGGTGAACAAGTGTGGTTTTGTGTATGTGCAACTCACTAATCCTTTGAATTAATTGTTTCTCTTTGCAGGTGTGAAATTACAAATACATATGGAGTGTGGTGGGAGAGCAGTAAAAGCCTCTTGTGGTAGGTCCTAAAGCCTTCTTCCATACTTGTGATGAAGGAAATACTGGGGATAAATGAGAGGGTGATCTAGCTGTACTTCATGACACAGCAGAGAGTCAAAGCCTCTGGGATGAGCTGACTGTTTTGCTTCTTTGGAGAAGGAGAGAGAAAGCTGTAACATCCTCTCTTGGCATAAAATAGAGGACTTGTTCCATGCTGCAGGACAGAGGTGTGATATCCGTCACCCAGCCTGGGGCTGCATCCAGGCCTGTATTTTATATACCAGTTATTACAGAAGCTACAGTGCCTCAAGTGTGGAAGGCTGCTTGTGTTTTTAACTGTTAGACAAATACTTCTGCCTGAGGTTTGGAGATGCTGGCACTCTTTACTCAGTGAATGTGTGATTTACAAATCCCAAAATAGTTTCAAAGTTTTCAGTCTCTGAAAACATAGGGCTGAGAATGTTAAGGAAGTGACTACTGGGGACAAGAATATGTCTGCCTGTTGCTGTGCTGGCAGAAGTTGGCAGAAATCAGGAGGCAGTGCTGAATTTATGTGTTTACATGCAGGAACAGACATACTTCTTTGAATCGTCTGTTTGTAAAGAAGTATGTTTTAATTTATAAGAACTACAATGGCCTAGAAATTGTGTAGTTTTAGAACAAATCTGCTCAAAAATAAATGCCCCAGGGATTGTAGGTGCCCTATTTCCACGACCAGATCAACAGCGAAGGTGGTGGTGTCATGTTTATCTTCCTTCTTCTACAAGATCATGCTTGCTGCTAGGAAGTTATGCCCCCTGGGAACTGCCAAAGTATGTTTTATCTTGAGGGCGGGTGAGGCAGGGCAGGAGGAAGTAGCGAAAACTAGCAGAAGAAATAAAATACTGTGTGGTAGAACTGGAAAAACATATCACCACAAACCACCCAGCACTGGTGCTATGCTGTGCATACTGAAGTCAGGAAAGAGTATTGCTTTCTTGCAGTAACTTCACACAACCTCCCAAACCCTTCTCTTTCACTCTTCTGGTACTTCTCTGTGGCAGTTCTTCACGGGTCTGCTTCATTTCTTGTTTCAGTGACAAAGGGAAGAAAAATTCATTACGGATGAAAACTGTAACTTGTCACAGACATTGCTTTTTTTTAGCATGATTATCCTCTTTATTTACAAAGTAAGAGCCTATAAAGCTTTCTGAATACACGACAAAAATAACTAGAAAGCTCCATTCCATTTCTCATTCCCATGTGTTGGCTGAGGTAGTGTTCTTGTCTCAGTAAGATGCAGATTCTGCACATATCTAGCTGCCTTCCAAACTGCTTCTCAACTCCTGTTTCAAAGAGATTGGATGAATCATGGTTTGTGCTGAAAGAGTTATGTCTGACTCATTTGAGTTGTGTGTGTGGGGGATTATAGGTCATCCTGGTCCCTGGCAGGAAATTGGTCTCAATATTGTATCTTAGCCCAGAGTTAGGACACACTCTAATTCCTCATCTCTCTGTAAGCAATGAACTAACTCTGCAGAAACAGTCATAGATTCATAGAATATCTCAAGTTGGAAGTTCCCTCCCTGCTCCTCACAGGACTACCTGAAACTAAACTGTATGGCTAAGAGCATCATCCGGCTGCTTCTTGAACTCTGGCAGGCTTGGTGCCTTGACCACCGCTCTGGGCAGCCTGTTCCAGTGAGCAACGACCCTCTCAGTGAGGAACGTTTTTATAATGCAAAATTTTAACTTCCGCTGACACAGCTTCATTCTATTTCCTTGTATTCTATCTCTGGTCACCAGAGAGAGGAGATCAGCACCTCTCCCTCTGCTGCCCCCCTTGAGGAAGTTATAGACTGCCATGGGGTCACCCCTTAGCCTTCTCTTCTCCAGGCTGAACAAACCAAGTGACCTCAGCTGCTCCTTGTAAATCTTGCCCTTGAGGCCTTTCACCATCTTACTCACCTGCCGTTGGCCACAGTCTAATAGCTTTTATGACCTTCTGATGTTGAGAAGCCCAAAAGTGCACGCAGTACTGGAGGTGGGATCACACCAGTGCAGTGCAGAGTGGGACAGACACCTCCCTTGACTGGTGAGCTATGCTGTGCTGGATGCACCCCACGACACAGTTGGCCCTTTTGGCTGCCAGGACACACTGCTGGCTCATATTCAACTTGTCATCAACCCAAAACCCCAGATCTCTTTCCACAGGGCTGGTCTCCAGCCTTTCATCCCCCAATTTGTATGTATAACTGGGATTACCTGTCTCAGGTGCACTTGAAACACTCCAAATGAGATGCTTTTGCTTAAACATGTTTTTATTATGATTAAAGGAGTGAAACAGTACATCCACAAGACCCATTACGTATGGATACATGGAAAATAATTTGAATACTAACATGCCATATTGGGGACCCAAAAAGATTTAAGGAGAAATATCAATTATAATACTTCTATCATGCATTTTTAGAAATTGAGGGAGAGCCTTGCAGTATCAAGAGCACAGAGAAAAAACAGTTTCCTTGTCAGAGCAAGAATGGTTGGTGACAGTTTAGAGTTTCACCTGGGATCTTTGAGTGACTAATTCCAGAGGAGTCACCCTGGAGAAACCTGTCTTAAATAGAAGGCTGGCTTTTTTCTCATGAAACTTCTGCTGATAAATGGGGTTGTGTTTATTCAGTGGGATGATTTGGTGCTGTTATTGTTAACTTGCACAAGGAACATCTCTGTTAATGCTTGTGCTTTCTTTGAGTCCAATTTTCCTTCCCTTAACTCTTCATACATGAGCAAACAATATTACACTGCAGAAAAGAAAGGCAAAGGGCCCCTGTTTTCACAGCATCATTTCTCTGACTTAAAACAGAACAAAACAAAGTTAAGTAAAGCCTTCTGGTTTTATAAATTATAGACAAAATGGAGACTATGTGTTTCTTTCTACCCTTGATAATGCAGTGCTCTGGGTCTTGTTGTGAGGGACAGAAATTGTTTCAGCTTTCTGCTCTTTATGGGGACAAGCATCTGCCTAAGAAAAGGATGCTGTTGGTTGGGTTGTGCTTGGTCACGAAGAGGAAAGGGCGGTCAACCCTAAACTCATCTAGGGCACTTGTAACCTCTATCCCAGCTTCTTTTGGGCCTTCCACCTCATGGCCTGCTTCCTGGATTTCCACAAATGACTCATGGACAGCACGAGACAACTTCAGGCTCTCTGCTGTAGAGATGCCAGAGAGATTGGCTGAGGAGCTGAAGAGGTCAGTTATACCCAAGGCCGCTAAGACAGATGTGAGGTTATATTTTTCCTCAATCTTCAGGCGAGGGAGGTACACTTTCACATTCCTCTCTTCTGTCAAATTAGAACTGGTCCACTCTATGAGTTTTTCAACGGTGATTGAAGACTCAAGCTGCAAGGAGATAAAGCAAATGAGAGCACAACTTCCTTTGTGGCAAGGCAGTACCAGTGGTTGGGTTTTATTCTCTTTTAAACTGACCACTATTGCCGTGGCATTTTTTCTAGGTATCTACAGATTGATGTATCTAGGAGAGGAAAGCAAACTATGACTCTGCTCTGCTCTGTCCTGCTTTCTATTTCTTTAATATGCTCACTGCCAATTAATTTTCTTGATTAGTTATGACATAACTTTTCCGATTCAGGTTCACCACAGTTCTGCTAATGACAATATCTTATGCCTGTATTCTATTTATATCAACAATAGCATTTAATGTACATTTTGTATCCTGAAGTTACTTTAGCTATTCCAGTGCCCCTCATATTCAGTTTTCAGATTTTTGGAGGTGTGATGGAACCATGATGAGCACTGCCAAAACAGACAATAATTACAACTATTGAAGGTAACATGAACTTCCCAGAAAGTCCTCAGTATAGAGGAAAGGAGATATAAAACCTTTGTAGCTCAAGCTGCTGGAGTAACAGCTGCTTAGCTGAAAAAAAATCTCTTCTGCAGTAACCAGTATTTAACCTACTAAAGCAGTTTCCTAAGCAATCCAGGCAGGTTATTGCAGGACCACTGAGAGAGCTGTGTGCTTCTATGCAACAGTCTTTTGTTGCAAGTGTTCGCATCTGTGCTGGTGAAGTGTTTTAAGATAATACGAAGGGCTTTGCAGCATCTAAATTTCACTCTGCTTCTGGTTTTCTGAAGCCGAACTACCAGGGCCATACCTTCTCCAGGCCAGAGACATCATCAGGCAACAGCACCAACATGCTCAGCTGTCCGCTGGCATATGGAAGCTCCAGGATCTTCATTTTCTCAGAAGCTATCTCTGCCACTTTAAATGAACCAATCTGTTGCATCATCTGCACAGGTTTGCTTTCTTGCTGCAAAACCAAGTAAGATAATATAGTTTTCACAAATATTATTCTTTAAGTGTAGAAATGTTTACTTATGATACAGCAAATTGTCTGCTGTTTTCATAAATTCTAGAAGATGACACCTTTAAGGTGATGTATGCCCATGTACCTCAGTAATTCTGAAAGGCACTGCCTGTGTGTCTTCATCCTTAAATGCTTTCTGCCACAGTCCTCTGAAGTAAATGGCATTGACAAGGACCATTTCAGTCTGGGAATTCACAGAGCTTGGTTGAAGGATATTTTTGATCATTCCTTTAAGAATGCATGGGAAAAGAGGACACATGTACATTACACATCTGTGTATAACATCTTCCTTGGCAATCACAACATTAAATTTAGGGTATTAAGAGAACTTGTGGGGAGGGGGGTGTAGGGCAGGGACATTCTGGTTTTGCAGCTGTAATCTTCTTGTACTTCCAAGGTTGATTTGTTCACTGCTATTGGCAACAGCTGTTGTTTCCCTCCCTATAAGGAATCACAATGAGAGATATAAGACCCAGATATTTCCTTGTTACAAAATGAGTCAACCTGTGTATGTTGTGACATTGGGAAGAACCATTGGAACCTTTCATCCCAGAATGGTCTCCTACCTAATCATAAACATAAATACTTCTTGCTTCAAACCAAAGATGAGAGGAGATATCTACATAAAGAAGGTACTAGGAAAGGAAACCAGAAATTTGACTCTGCTTTCTCCTTATACTTTTTTCTTGTTTATTCTGCAGTCCTCATGCACATAGAAAGATCCTCCTTTAATCTTTTTCCACCAGTAGTTCAGTCATGGCTTGGTTTTCTCCTTCAAAGTATCAGACCACACCAGACGTTGTGTGATCACGGATAATTTCATTTCAGTTAAAATTCAGCATGTTTTATCTGTGTTCACTGTTCAGGCCATGTGTTTCAAGCATGAGGAAAAGGAATGTTTTGAGCAGGCTGGGAAGAGACTGGAAGAATGGAGGAACCCCAGGGACATGCAGTAGGGGGAAAATCCCAGTTGTGGTATACCTCTTTCTGTGCACTTCATACACCTTTGTACTATTCCTGAACTCTGTGGTTTTCCATTGCCCTTCACCTTTTCAGGTTTCTCAAGTTCCCTATGAGTGCATGCCCTACTCAACAGGCACACAACAACTCTGGGAAGCTTGAAGGCAAAACACCCTGATCGAAGGATATCCAGATTCTTAATATTAGTGTCAACCCACATGTCAGTGTGTACAAAGCGTATTCTAGTGCCATCCCTTTCATCAGGACTGGAAGTACTAATACCCACAAAGTCTCTACAGATACAGAGAGTCCTCTAAAAGGGATGTATCTGAGGAAAACAACAACAACAAAGTTAAATGGCAGTTCTGTATCTAGGAACTGATCTATTACTCAGGAGAAGGAACAGAGGAAGAGATTTTGGGGTTTTATTTGTCTCCTGATTTAGGCATTCTCATATGCTGTTCAAACATGGTGGCAGAAGGGGAGATACCTGTGCTGATACTTGGCTTGCTCTTACCATTTGTCTGACTTTCAACCCAGGAGTTGATGAGCTGTCTGGCTTGATCTGCGGCTGTTTGAAAGCTGATAGTTTCCAAGCCTTCTTTATCCAGTTCCTTCACACATTGTAAGTATTCCTGCAAAGG
>NW_009953786.1:3445412-3480138 GCF_000747805.2 Chaetura pelagica | reverse complement strand
GAAGAGCGTGCAGTTTTCCAAAAAGAAAGTCAAAGCATTTTGAAAGTGTGAAATGCAGGACTGCAATTAACAGATATTAACAATCTGCTTATTAAGGCTAATCAGTAAGCCATGACTCATAAGCATTTGAAGATTTTATGTTCATTGCTTCAAGCAGGAGTACATGCTCACATTTTAAAAAGTAATTTCCAGTGCTGAGTGTGATCCAAGATAAACATTCATTTCAGTTGAAGTATGGGGCTTTTTTTCATTTTGCCCCTTCTGCAATTTTTATTTTGCAATGGTATTTTCCTTTATTTTCAAATTAAATTTTTCTCTCAATAGGAAAGGTTGGAATGTTTTTGAGACCCTGAAGTTATTTTTCAGATTTGTTTTACAAGTTACAAAAATTGTTGGAGTTAACTTTACTTGACGTGATTGGATCATGATTGTACTTTGCACAAACATCTTTTTTCGCCAGCCATATCTTATCTCAGAACTGTGGAGTTCCATTTGCCATATGGCAGAAAAAAATTTTAGCAGAACCTAGACTTTTGACAGTGCTTTTGCATTACACAAGGGCACAGATTTGACATGGAAATATACTCAGATTAGATCTCAGAGCAACTCACCGGTCGGATCGGGTATGACTCTTCAGCATAAAGTCTGCTGGCTAAGCTGAGTGAGTAATTGTCACTTCGTTTGATGATTTGGTTGAATATGTCTTGAATTGAAGAGTGGACACTTGCAGATTTGGGACACTGAATCATCAGCAAGAATACAAATAAAAAGACAGATGATGTTATCCTAGTTTTAGTAGTTAGTAGGTTTTTCATACTGTATCAGAAGAGTACAGTAGTTCAGATACTCCTGCTTACAAAATTGCTCTTCATCCTGTATGTCTTGTTACTGCAATGACACTGCTGTGGTAATTCTCTAATATGTACAATTCTGTGCTGTTTTGGGTTTTTTTTACTGAAATTTTCTCATACCTTTTTCAGGGGAACTCTTAATTACCCACTACAATACTCTAGCTCCAGCAGATCAGGTAGGCTTTCCTCCATTTAGCCAGTAATATCCAGCTACCTTGCCCAAGCATACAAATGTCTAGAATTTTTCCTTTTTTTTTTCCCAGTATAGTGGTCTGGGTTTCATCTTATGCTTGTTCTGAATCCTCTGTCACCTTTCTTCTCCATTCTTATGAATAAAGTGTTCCCTCAACTACTGGATGCAGAGCACTAGCTGCTCATTGAAGAAGGGTTGAACTATGAAAATACCTCTTTATCTGCTAGATTTTGCTCCTAGGAGAAACTGACACAGAGAAGAAATTATTTCTGTACCTGAGATTCAACAATCTCTCCAAATCCTGGGATTTTATCAAAGGGAACAACCTGTAATTGAAAAGAACCATAGCTGAAATAACAGGTATGACCAAAAAAAAGGCTACACAACTGAGATTTATACATGATATTTGAAGTAAACTTATTGGCTAACTGAGAAGCTGGTCTGGCTCAAAAAGTGCAATCCATCTGTGAATAGCTGGGCCTACTGTTGCCTGCTTAGATCTCTTTTTCTGCTAAACATCTAGAAATCAACTCATGTATGTGCTATTAATAATACCAACTTTTTGCCAGGTAGTAAGCCAGCCACTCTCTATGAAGGAAGTGAGAGCTGCAGGAAACTCATGGAAACTATTTTGCGGTCTGGAAACATGTTTTGGCTCTTTCTCTGGAGATTTTATCTACCTTCCTTACTCTAAAAAAAGGAGCTCTGGAAAGTATTGTTCTCCTTGAGAATCCTACTGCTAACAATGATAAAATTATAAATTTAATCCAGTTTCAAGATTTCTGGCTGATGCATTTGTTTAACACTATGGGAGTTCGAGGTGGCCACAGCTTTTAATAGCTCTGGACCCAGATTTTTTTGCCTCTGAGCTATGCAAGGGACATTATTATGTAATTAAGTTCTGTGGCTCTATTGAGCAGCAGGAAGGTTTAAATCTTTAGTTGTAGCCTCACCTTTTCTATTTGAGCTCTGGTATCTTCTTTTGCACCTAGATAGACCAGGGACAGAGCTGAAATGATGGTCATAGGGGAGAAAATAATGTTCTCATTGACATGCTGGACTTTCAGCTCCTTGAATATGTCCAAACAAAATTCAGCACTTGCTGCTCCAATGGAGCCCATTGTGAAACCTGTATTGTCTAGAAGAAACAACAGAAATAAAATGACAATGTAGTGAAGGAATACCATTCAAACCCAGTGCAATGCATTTTAATAGGACTTCTTATCCACTGACAGATAAAGTAGTTTTGAAGTAATTCTGTGGTAACATGACTCTCGTGCATGTTAGAAACTCTATATTTATAAATCCATTTCTTTCTGCATTTGTGTTCAGTTGCCTTTTTGACAGTAAAGTTCCTCAAAGGTATTAAATTTGTATGATTTCTTTTTATCTTTTTTAAGCAGTCAGACAACAATTGCCTGTTGAATTTTCTTTCAGTGAAGGCTAAAATTCATTGGAATCTTTGTAGTACCTCTAAGGAAAACAAGAAAATAAGATCTATCTTTGAGGTACTTGGAAAGCTGAAAATTTCAAGTGCAAATTTTAGTATATTTGTTCTAGGTTTGGACAAATATAAGTGAAAGCAGAAACTGGCTAACTATTTTTATTTTCTAAAAATAAGTAAGTAAAATATCTATTTGTTGTTCAGTATTTCCTGTCAGTCGATCTTCAAAAGCTTGTATCTTTACCCTTGTTTTAGTAATGAAAGCATGGATAAGCAATATAATTTGTTCTAAGGTCACCTAGTCTAGGAGAGAGTGATGCAAAAATTTCACACTTTACGCTATTGTGCTTTCAGATATAGCTTTCTTTTGATGAAATATATCTGTATAAATACTACACTATAATCCTTCTGACAAACTGAATTTTGTTAGTGACATTCAGATAGAACAGAAATGCAGACATGATAAAATAGCGATGTCTACCATCATGCAGCACTGTTAAATGATTGTTAGTGACTGTGCTTGTGAGTATACACATACACTCACACACACGTTTCTCTCACTTTCTGTATACAAGTTCACTTTTATAGATCATTGTAAAAACGTCTGTGCACCCACACACATTTTTACCTGGTATAGTGTTTACCATCTGTATTTTCTTCGGGTGCAACTGTTAGAGAAGTTTCACACTAAAATAAATCTAGCAAATTCACTGAATGCCACAATGTTGCTCTCAGTACACTATTGAACCAGAGGTTAATCAAACTTATTCATTGCTGCCAAAATGAAACTTAAAAGATAGTGAACAAGATGATAAACTGCTCTGAAATAAAATAATATTTTAAGCACAAACGATATTTTTTTTAAGTCTCCTGAAAACAAATGCTCAAATTTAATACATAATAAAATAGTGCAGAATGCATACACACAGGTGAGAAAGATTTGTAGAGAGTATCATGTAAATATTCTGTTCTTAAAGATACCAAGTACAACACAAAAATGGCATGAATGATAAACAACTTAATTTTTCCTGGAGAAACACTTACCTTTGGAGCTACAGCACCAAAAGCAATACAGCTTTCCAGCTGTATGTAGGCAGACTGGCTGAGCCGTTGGGAATTTATACAGTCTGAATTGTGAGCCACCCACTGCTGCCCTCCAGAAGTTTGACCTTTGACACCATAAAAATAATGTAATGGGATTACATCAGATTTTAGTTTCAATGGATCCACTTCTGATTGAAGGGAGAGCAAATATTTGTTTGTTATTCTGTATAACAAAGTGTTTTTTACCAGTATGTCAAGACTGCTGGACTGGGGAGAAGACTGAGAAATGATGCTTATCTTTTAAGACTCATTTGCAACTAGATACCAGGATGTTAATAAATGTATAGAATCTGAACACCTTAGTGATGGAAAACATAATTAGTAGTTGTTAGTCTATCTGTCATTAATTAGCCAATGTGTTATTATGGTTGTAGTAACAAACCAGAAATCTCTTTCAATTAATCCTTTTTGAATGTACAACAGGACTTGGCCTATTACTCTACTAACAAAACTTTGGAAATGAAGAAGGGTGCCTGTGAGAAAATAAATTAAGATGAAGGTCAAAATCAGGTACATTATCTTTGAAAATGTGGGATATTTTTAAAAATCTCATTCAATGCACATGAAAGTTTTATAGCAAACTATTTTATTTTCAGGGATTAATAGCAAAACGCAGCCTCAGACAAAGTCAGTAGCAGTCAATTCCAAATTGCACTTGTGATGCATCTCTCAGATCTTCTGTGGGTAACTTAATGGCCTGGCAGATGACACAGAAACTATGAAATCCAGCTAAAGGAGTGTTCATGGTCTGTGGGACAATCATAATATACAATAGCGAATATATTTCAGTTATAAAAGCATTTCAGTTATAAAAGCTATTGTTCTGTATTGAAATAATAGAGTGAACAAATAGTAAAGGAACCATTCTGACCTCTTTAAAGCACTGTGTAATTTTTAAAAGGGAGGCGGGAAATCCTGAAGTCAATATGACATAATTCTTCACAACATTTAGGGAAATGACTGTGATCTCTATTAAGGGTTAGAGATAGGCTCTCGTACTGGTGTCAGAAGTTTAAACAGCACAGTTTTCTCTGCTTCCTTTTGTGAAAATAAACATACCACAGAAAATATAATCTCCTTGCTGAGCTGTTGTCACAAAGACAGTCTGAGGACTTAAGCAAGACAAGATGGTAGCAGAAGTGTAATTTTTTGTTCAATCTCTACTCCACAGGTGTCAGCCAAGTGTTTTGGTTTGGTTGTTTTTTCTGTTTTCCCACAGATAGTCTGACAGATACATTATCTATACTTACACACAGAATTATTCTTCTTACTTGTTTTTAAAGTCAGACTGTTGGTTCTGTTTCGGCCTGTAAGAAAGTCTAAAAAGCTTGTCTGCTTTTTCTGGTGATAGAAGTGCTTCTCAGAAAACGTTATCCCTACCTATGAAACCTGCTAGTGTGTTGACCGAGAAAGGGAATGGAGAACGAGTCTCCCAACTGTGTTATTAATCAAAATCTCCACCATCTGCTCAATCAAACACCAATGATGAGTTTTGTATCTGTATTCTACGTAGGTCTTTGTATCTCTTTACTAATCAGTATACAAATCAATGTAGACCAGGTGGTCCAGCCACACTGGTGAAGTAACAATTAAAAGAAAGACAGCTTTGCCTCTCAGTGAGGCAAGAACCAGTCAGCCAGGTGCTGGAGAAGACCTCCAGCCTAAAAAGATGCTTCCAAATACATTGGAGAGTTAAGACAGGGCTACCATAGCTGAGAAGAATGGCTGAAGATCTCCTTGACAGAATGCAGTATTAGTAGGAAAATTTCAGTCTTTCTAGAGGCCTGGTCTGAGAATGTCACATGGATACAGCCAGGGGACTGGGCAGCTCAGCTAGTGCCTCAGCTCCTAACGAACCCTCCCGTGCATTCAAAGGGAGAGCAGCTGTAAGGGTGATCAAGCCTTATGAAACTAGGAGAATACAGTGCTTTTTTAGTGGAAACTCTCAAGGAGAAAAATCTATCCTTGGGTGAGTGGGCAGATGGAGGATCCTGAATAATTTCTGTCTTATGACACTACAGAAAAGGGGTGAGTTATCCACTATGGCCAAAACTGTCAGGCATTTTGTCTGAGCAAACACCAGGTCAGGTGAGTAAAGGCAAGGTGTTTCCAAAGTAACCCTGGTATATATTAGTAAGCTTTTTTTTTCTTTAATTTTTAAATGACATACATTTTTATGGATACAGGTCAGTGTTGCCTCCTTTAGATGTTATGAATAAATCCTTTTATTAAGACTTTCAGGATTGAGACTGGGACTGGTGGTATTTAACGTCTTTGTTGGCAATATGGACAGTGGCATTGAGTGCAGCCTCAGCAAGTTTGCTGATGACACCAAACTGTGTCATGAGGTTGACATGCTGGAGAGAAGGGAAGCCATCCAGAGAGACCTTGACAGATTTGAGACGTGGGCCCATACAAACCACGTGAAGTTCAACCAGGCCAAGTGCAAGGTTTTGCATCTGGGGCAATCCCAACCACAAATATACGCTGGGTGGAGATGGGAGCAAAACCAGCCCTGAGTAGAAGCACTTGAGGGTGTTGGTTGATGAGAAGTTCAACATGAGCTGACAATGTCCATTTGCAGCCCAGAAAGCCAACTGTGTCCTGGGCTGCATCAAAAGAAGCGGGGCCAGCAGGTCAAGGAAGGTGATTCTGCCCCTCTACTCTGCTCTCATAAGACCCCACCTAGAGTACTGTGTCCAAGGACATGAAGCTTCTGGCTTCAGAGGAGGGCCATGAAGATGATGGAAGGGCTGGAGCACCTCTGCTATGAAGACAGGTTGAGAGAGTTGGTTTTGTTGAGCCTGGAGAAGGCTCTGGGGAGACCTCATAGCAGCCTGCCAGTACCTGAAGGGGGTACAGGAAAGCTGGGGAGGGACTTTTTACAAGGACATGTAGTGAGATGACAAAGGGTAATGGCTTACAACTGCAAGATTAAACATTAGGGGGAAGTTCTTCACTATAAGGGTGGTGAGACCGTGGGCAACCTGCCCAGTGAAGTTGTGGAGGCCCCATCCTCCTCCATTCCTTGAGCATGGGGCTTTGTGCTACCTGGTCTAGTGGGAAGTGTCCCTGCCCATGACAGGATTCTATGATAACCTGTCTTAAGAGTGGTGAATAACAACAGGATGTTTCTTACCCATTAGTTTGGTGTAGCAGTGAGCCAAGGCATTGGACACTTAAACAAGTACCCACATTCTCTTTTTTATATCCACTTGCACAGTAGGTCTCCATTTCATTTTTGTAGCTCAGGAGGTGAGGTGATACCACAGATACCAGAAGAGGCAGAAGTGCTTTCTTGTGCTAGGTGGCCAGAAGAATATATGGCACATAATAAAATACTGGGAGGTGTGCCTGTACCCTGAGAGTCACAGGAAGTGTAAAATGTGTCTAACGTGAGTTTCAGGCTCAGTACACATCCACACCAAGAAAAGACGTGGAGGATAAGAAGCTCTGCTTTGGCAGTGGATGAGAAAGACATGCAGTGCTCTTTCCTAGAGACCTGTTTTGATTTTCTGTGCCCAAACCCATAATTAATGCCAGGCCAGTTGTGAACAATAGAATCTACCCATGTGCAAATGAAGATCTGGATTAGAACAGACCATCAGCATAGCATCAAGACACAAAAGGTCTTGTGTAGTCTGCTTGACATGGGGTCTAGAGAGAGTAAGCAAGCCTTTCTGCAGTTGGAAGATTATGTGGGCAATGGATTACCTGTCCAGCACAGCTGTGCAAAGCAGTACAAACAGTTCTGTCACATATCCTTGTTTGACAATGCTTGTCCCAAGAAACAGGTCAGCAAAGGCTCTGCTGCCCTTTCCTCTGCCAGGCATTTTGTTCTGGAGCTGTCCCTAAACCAACAAGCTTTTTAGTACCTGAGCCTTGGACAGCTGAGAATATAAAAGGCAGTTTTTATCCAAAAGGATATGAAGTCCAGGTCAGCTCACAGACCAATGCCTCTCATTCAGTCACAACAACCTATGCAGAGCCCAAGATTTCATTCTCTTCTTTTTTCCTGCTCTTTTGCCAGTAGGAAGGAGCATGTGAATTGTTTTGTGTTTGTTTCATTTGACATTTTGTATCTGGAAGCTGCCTTTCTGTGAGGGACTGAAGCAACCATTCACAGAGAAAGAAATCGTTTTACCCAGAATGACTGCAGCTGAGTGTCTAACTGGTTATCATTGCAGACCTTGGTGCTTTAGCTCTCAGTGATGTTTTCTCAGTTGTTCTGTGGGACTGTTTTTTCCCCAGGACAAACAAAATGAGGTGTCTGATCAAGCTCCTTCAGACAGTAGATCACAGCCCACGTGGCACCTTTCTGCAGCAGTGCTGTGCCATTCTGAAGTGATGGACATTGTTGCCTCCAGTGCTGCCTTGATCTCTCCCAGGCTGTAACAGGGGCATTTGTAATTTCTCTTAATTGCCACTGTAATATCTTCTATCAGGTCTTACATTCATTTTCACTTGACATGGGCTCACCATTGTACAGCTGATGATTTCTTCATACTTCCCCAGGGGTATTTGATCTGACATAGGTTGATGTGGCCTTCATGGCATAACTTACAATGATTACATCCCACAGACCAGCAACGTGTTGGATGGGAGTATTTGACCCAGAACCTGAAGATCATCCTCCCTGTGGATGAATGAGTTTTAACCTCTGCTACATACAGAGTGTTTCACTTGCTCTCACACATGCCACATATCTTGCTGCTGAAGAATTATAGAGGCTGTCTCTGATGATGAAGGTACCATTCATTTTGTTCAAATGCAAAAAGGAACTGTAGGAGAGTTGGAAACAAGAAGAATCCACCAGGCAGTGTATAGAAGCTTTCTTTGTGCATACAGGAATGGAATTTGAAAAGCAAAAATTCTGCTGGAGGGAAAACCGACAAGGGCAGTAAGAAAAATTTATTTGGGTTCAAAAGCAGAAAGAAGACCAAGGAGAAGTTGAGATGATTGGGGGAGGTTCCTGACAATTTGAGAAAGTGACTAATTTTCTTACAGAAAACGAAGGAGATTGCAGGTCTCTGCAGTCACTGAAAATGTGTATTGCACTGCTGCAAGGCACTCGTGCTTCTCTTTGTTATGATCTGTGCTAAGAAAGGCACTCAGACTCTGTAATATATTGCTTAAAATATAATTTAATGCAGCTAACATTAAAAGGAAGAAGACAATATTATAGATAATTTTACGGTCCCTCAAATGCAAGGAACCCCAAGTTGTGCAGCACTGAACAGACCAGCAGCCAAGGGACGGCATGCGGTGCAGGTCCCATCCATGTGCAGTGACACTTTGGTCTTCAGAGCTCTTGCAGAATTTTCTAAAGAAGAAAACAACTTTATTCATTTCCACATGTTGCTTCACTTTATGATAAATGCAAGGACACAGGTGGTGCAATGCTTCATGGCAAGTGGGAGCTACCTACAGGTTCCTTGCCTCTGATGGCACACAAAGTTTACCCTGCAGACCAGGGATGTGTGTGGCACAGCACAGGATGGGAAACCAACCTATACACTTGGCGCAGAACAGGCCTGTGCCTTCTTGTGTGAACTGTTGTGTGGATCGCTAATTCCTTGATGTACAATGGGATTTAAGTTGAATCACTACAGAAAGCTTCCAAGGAATTCCTCCCCGAGAGCGTGAAGGAATAAAACATG
Organism: Chaetura pelagica; assembly: GCF_000747805.2. Lineage (NCBI taxonomy): Eukaryota > Metazoa > Chordata > Aves > Apodiformes > Apodidae > Chaetura > Chaetura pelagica. Next base: position 3,470,886 of record NW_009953786.1, on the reverse strand, counting down.
ATGGGAAAAGCCAGCACAGATTTTCCAAAGTCAAATCTTTCTAGGCCAACTTCATCATCTTCCTGGATGGGATGGCTTGTTCTATAAACAAGGACAGTGCAGAGGATATTGTGTAGCCTAACTTTAGTAAGGCCTTCAGAATTATCTCCCAGAATATCCTTGTCAGATTGGAGAGCTGTAGTCTGATTACGCAGACAATACTGTGGGTGGAAAATTAGCTGGACCGCCAGGAGCAGCAGGAGCAGGGCTGCTCCATGAGGACAGCAAGCCAGGCTAAGGGTCACCAACAGGTGCCACACCACAAAGTCTGACCCGAGGGTGACAGAGCTGAATGCCAATAACAGAGTCCATCAACAGCCATGGACACAGCAAGAGAAGTAGGGCTGGGGTCCATATACAGATCTCAGGGTCAGGTGAGACCTGGCTGTTCCCTATGGGATGGGAGACTCACAGACTAGGGCTCAGCCCCATGGTATCTGAGCAAGCAAAGTGGTGCAGGCTCTGAAATGCAAGTCTGCAGATCATAAGGCAATACAGTGACAGGACAGGTCTGAAACCAAGCCAGGAAGTCCATCCACAAGTGCAGGTTGGGATCAGTGACCACCAGTCAGGACAATAGCGACAGAGCAGAGCCAAGGTCAAGTCAGGAAATCAGTCCACAAGCTGGGATGAAGAGTATCCGTGGCTGGGCAGGGCAGGACTATGGTGAGCTGGAGATCAGCTCCGATGTGGTGTCTCTGGGGCAGGGGCTGGTGGTGCCAGGAGCGCAACATGGAGTGCTGGGGTGTGGGGAGGTGTGGGGGGCCTGATGGGTGGTCAGGGCCAGCGAGGGCTGTTGGTGCAGGATCCCCTCTGAGGAAGATGGGCCCTCACTCCTGAGAGAGTCCTGGGCTCAGGAGGGACTTACTTTAGTGACTCAGTGTCTGTGAGGTGTTACTGAGCTGTGTCAAGGATCATAAAGCCAGGGCATGGAAGTGGGTTGGGAAGGGACACAATGTGAGAGGCTGGGGGCTGAGTGAGGGGGTCAGGCCACCCCGACAGGCCCCAGAGGCCGATTGGACACAAGCCAGGAGGAAGGAGGGTGCAGCTGTAGGGAAGGGTTCACTCAGGAGCCTGGGTCTGAGTAATGGCTGCGTGCTGTGGGGAGACCAGGAAGTCCTGTAAGGACAAGGCCCTACATGACCAGAGACCAGGCTTGGCAAAGAGCTGGTGTCCTACAGCCAGCATGGCAGGAACCTCACCAGCCAGGGCTCAGTCTCACAGCACCTGCGCTGAGCAAGCCCAGAGATCAGCTCCAACCACGAGTCCAGGTCATAAGGCAATGTAAAGGCAATGAGGCAGGTCCAAACTGAAACCACAGAGTCAATTCACACATCAGAGCTCAACTCAGGTCGAGTGATCACAAGGCAGGGCCAAGGTCATGCGAGGAGTCCTTGGCCAGATATGGGCACAGCTGTGTTTGAACTGGAGAACGGTACGTCTGTTGTGTGGCACAGGAGGCACTGAAGGGCTGGGGCATAGCAGAGAGCTCCGGGGACCCTAAGTGTGGGTGGAGGCTCCAGGTATGTCTGGTCAGGACCATTAAAGGCTTATTACTGCACTCAGAGCCCTGTCACCCACTTTAGGAGCAAAAGAGAGATGGGCCTGGAGACAAGGCTACAAGGCTTGGGTCTGAGGTCTATCAGGAAACAGGCCTGGAGACAGGCACCTACAGGCACAGACTGAAATGCTGACCCTCAGCAGAAATGGGCTTCTGTTTGGAACAGCAGTCTTAACTTGTGGAGTTTCATATAATTTCTTGCTAATTAACTTTTTTGTTGTTGTTGTTCTTGATTCAGGCAATGACAAAAACCAATGTAACAAATTAGGAAACAGGTGCTTTAGACCTTTCATCGTGCTTCTCCACACTCAGCTTCAGTCCAAAACTCCTGCTTCCTTGTTTCAGTTTTCTTTTTACACTTAGCACTTCTCAGTTCCTTCAGTGAAGCAGCAGGCAGTGTAAGATGTTGGGGTTGGTGTATAACTGTTCCTGTTTCCAATTGTTCCTGCTCAGTTTTTTTCCTGTGCTCTAGTCTGCTCCGTGGGCTGCAGTTCCACAGGGATGTCCTTGCTCCATCACTGGTCACTTGCAGGCTGCAGCCCCTCTGGGGCTTCATTGCCCTGGCATGAGCTGTCTGTGGCTGCAGTTCCTCAGAAGTGCCTCCTCTGGCATGGGGCACCTCCTCCCAAGAGTGTGCCTTCAGTTGTGCTCTCAACAACATCTCCTTCCTCTTATCTTCTCTGTTTTGTTTCTCTGAACACATCTCGCATTTCTCCTGCCACTCTTTCTTAAATACACTTGAACAGGGGTGCCATATGCTCCTCTGACAGTCCAAAGAGTTGGTGTACAAGTTATTTCATCCATTACAGGGCCAGTTGCTACTGGCTGTGACTGGCCAAGGGCAGTTCATGTTCTCCTCTCCCAAAAATCACCCCTAGTACCTAAATGATGCCAGTGCCTAATACAGCCTCCTAGGCCCCCCTGGAGTCTAGGAGGTCTTCTGAGGTCTCTTTCTCTGGTGACTAAGTTAGAGCATACTGATTGTAAATTCTTGCACCTTCAGCAGTGGATTTGGTTCACTTAGGAGGAGATAGGCCTTCCTTGCAAGTCAAATGTGCCAAAAAGTGTGGAATGGTCTCAGACAATTATATTCCCCAAAGAACAGAGAAGATATATGAGCTCCAACCCTTTCCAAAATTACTTGAGAAGGAAAGGCACACTGCATCCACACAGCACTTCTTATGCTCTCATGTGTAGCATCAAAAACTGTGATTGCATATGGCTGTTTTTATCTCACAGCTCCCTAGCAATATGGTATATCCAAAACAACAGAGCACATAGTGAAAATGGAATTTTATGGGTGGACACATGGCAATTTATTGATATACTAGCTTCATTCACGCAGCCAGGGAATGAAAAGGATGATTGGAGAATACCTCAACTTCATGGAAACAGAGATTAGTGATTTTAAACCCTTGCTAGACTTCAGAGCTCAGAAGCAGTATGCAGTGTTTGCTCTTCCCTCATCCTTTTATAGCACCCTCCATGCTGCTGTTTCCCAAAACTGCTTCCCATGGGTGCTGCAGCTGCCACGTTCTCCATGGCAACTCCTTCACAGCAGGTCCTGCTGTCCAGACCAGCCATGCACAAGCACAGTTCTTGGCCCAGCCATTGATACAGGGGTATGGATTTGATTTATCTTTACTGAACCTGTACTTTTGTCTCTTATTTTAGCCTCACAGTGACTGCTTTCTCCTTCATAAACCAAATAGTTCTATCCCTTCTACAGCATATGACAGGGATATTATCTTTCATTCAGGACACAGGCATCTTAAAATGCTTCTGGACATTCACTAAGTAATATTTCTGTAATTTTCTTTTAAAATTAATGAGTTCCAAGCACAGTTTCACTGGTCTACATTGCCAGCATATTGATCAGAATCATCTGCTTGCACAAAAAATAAGAACAAAATAGGAACCTACATTAAGCTCTGAAAACTCGTTTTCAACAGATGTCTTTCAGAAGATGTCATATCCCTAGTGACACCTAATGGCGCCATTTGAAACAAGTCAAATAGTCCACAGGGAGGACATTAGATGGACTCTCTGCCTTGAAAATCTCTCTTTTGTGTATTTTTGGAAGCCATTTACCATTTCAGCCTTGATTTTCTACATTTCTTTTCTTTAGAATAATCATCAAGCAAAAGAATTATTAAAAAAGATAACAGCTTTCCCCCCCCCTTCATCTTATGTAATAAACACTTCCATAATACATGTTGATAGATTTATTATCATTGTACCTAGAAAGTGCAGAGTGACAGACATGTTTATTTCACTTTAATTACAGTTTTATAATTGTTTAATAACCCTACACACTGTGCTACTTAGGGCAATATTTTACAAACCCTGCTTCTTTTTTCTTTTTAGTTGCAGCAAAACTGTTGACTACCTTTGGCTATATGGAAAGCAGAGCATAAGACAATAAACCTTGAAATGTCATATCTCTTGAAATACTTTTTTTTGTTTGAATACTTGTGTTAACCATAGCTAATCCTTTATGACTGTCTTAGCGCATTCTCCCGTAGATTTTTATAGCAGCTATGAAAATGTGTTTCCTTGCTGCAAGTGTCATCATTTCAAGTTATACTTAAAGCTGGCATTGCAAAGGGTTGACGTAGCTCCAAGTACCGCCATGTGTCTCCTTTTTTAAGCACTTTTTATGTACTGATCCTGTAATTTGCAGTTCTTTACATGTAGCCCAGCAGAAGGAAGATTGCTCAACTCAGCAATTAACACTAATAGTATTTTTAATTGGATAAACTGTAGGCTAAAGAACCTTCCCTCTAAAGACTGTGAAATAGAAATAACATCTCTAGAGGGGAGATTTAGATTAGACATTAGGAAGAAACTCTTTACTCTGAGGGTGGTAAGACACTGGAACAGGTTGCCCAGAGAAACTGTGGATGCCCCATCCCTGGAAGTGTTCAAGGCTGTGTTAGATGGGGCTTGGAGAAACCTGGTCTAGTGGGAGGTGCCCCTGACCATGGCAGGGGGTTTGGACCTAGATAATCTTTCAGGTCCCTTCCAACACAAATCAGTCTATGATATAATTCCACAATTACATCAAAAGGCAGTAATCCTACGATTCTTGTGGGTTTTAGAGAGCTGAAGCAGTCCACCTTTTTAAGGCAAACACTATTCTCATATTTCTCAAGTTATATCTCTTATCATTACCTTGATACATTTACTTAGAGGAAATCTTTTACAATTATCTGGAAATATAATGGCAACTTCAAATAATTTAGCTATTTGGTATGCTAGATGGACAGACACTCAAAGTAAGAATAGGAACTGTAGGGTTTACCTTGCTTAAGTTCAACATTTTTCCAAAACATTCTTAAACTGTTTAGTGACTTCAGGAATGGATACATTCTGGTTTTGAAAATAGGATCCAAATCCCAGTCTAAACCACTTCTGTCAATAATCACTACCCACTATATCATACGTTTCAGGTTGTGTGGTTCAGTAACCCAGAATAATGATGTAACAACGTGTGTACTTTGCAATGCTTTTATTAGAATAAATAGAAGGACCACAAATTAACATTCACAAAGTCAGTGTTATGTCACTGGAATGAGGATGGGAAGTAAGTCAGGAAGACGTTTTATTTGGAGATGATGATTTATGAGGGAAAGGTAGAGTTTCTGGATTTTGTATGTGCAGCACAAAGAAGCCCAAATGCATTCCAGGAAGATGTTTTGCTGAAGTTTAGAATTTCATCTGTGAGTTGTCCAGGCATCTGTTCAAGGATGGTTGCCCAGCGAGTTCAACAGAAACGAACAGGATTATTCTGAAAGCTGTGTTTATTTCACAGAACTGCTATAGAAAAGCCATATTCTCTGTAGCAGTGGCAGCATTACTCAGAAAAATCTGGCTCATAAATCTCAGAAAAACACTGGCCCTGTCTCTCAAGTTACTCAATGACAATGGCAAATACTATTAAACTGTCTCCTGAAATTCACTCAATCCTCAAGATAAGTCCTGAATATAAGGATCTGGAAAGTGACACACTTCTTCAAGGATATTTGTCTAGATATTTAAGGCTTTCCTCTTGGAGAAAATATTGGAGAGATGAGATTATGCTACAACACTACAGTAAAGGGGGTCTGTTTCTGAGGGGAAGGCAAGCATTATTTTCCGATCTTTTTCTCCTTAGGGAGAACAAAACCTACCCACGAAGAGGATGTTGTCAGTTGGGTTGTGTTTGATAAAGAAGAGGAATGGGTGGTCAGCCCTAAAAACTTCAGGCTCAGAGGAATGTTTGTCTTCTCCCATCACATCTCCTGAGCCTGCCATCTCAGTGCCCTCTTCATTGATTTCCATGTATGCCCCATGGATGACCTCAGATATCTTCAGGTCCTCTGCAGAAGAGATGCCAGACAGATTGGCCGAAGGGCTGAAGAGGTCTGTCATACCCAAGGCCTCTAAGACAGATGTAAGGTTATATTTTTCCTCAATCCTCATGCGTGGGAGGTACACTTTCACTCTCCTCTTTTGCATCACATTGGGACTAGTCCACTCCATGAGATTTTCATAGCTGATTTTGTTCTCAAGCTGCAAAGAGAGACAGGGAATGAAAAGCCTGAGACAAGAGTGAAATGGCCTTAAAATCTGTGTTTATACCACTTGTAATTATTTTTTTCCATTTACTTTCTGTACACAATCAAACTGGTACTTAATCTTAAATGTATTTGTTTCCCAAAAAAATGTATGTGCTTCTTCCTGACTACAGCCCGTATCTCTCTTCAGCAAGTTTTCCAAAAGTCTGTCACCTGAAAATTTCTTCATCAAATCAAGGCACCTTTTTTTTTTTTTTTTTGGTGAAAATACAGTTTTGAAAATATCAAATCAAATTGACCCAGAAACTATCCTCCTGGAAAATATTTTATTATTCCCTTCCCTCCTCTTAGTTCCTTCCTAATGCTACTTTCCCCATTTTCATTTTAATCAACTCTTCGAATTCTTTCCTTGTCACATCCACTTTTTATTTGGATAAAAATTTGCTGTTGTAGTGGGTTTTTTGCATGCTCTCCTGGAAGACTGAAATTACTTGAAATGAGCAAAAATCCTGCTAGTATACCTGTTTATGGTACCAGATAGTCTAGCAACATCCCATTCTGCAGGGCTCCAGCAGCACTACTCATCTTCACCATCATTTTATCAGGCTGAGCCCAGGACTCTGCTATGAGCTCGGTCTCTGCCGGAGCACCCAGGAGCCCCTGGGCAGCTCTTGTGCTCCTGCCTGCCCAGCACAGCCGTGGTGGGAGCAGCTGGGAGGTAAATGGGCAGCAAAAGGTCTGAGAAGTGCTAACTCTTCTGCTTCCCCTGCCAGGGCCATACCTGCTCCAGGTCAGAAATGTCATCAGGCAGCAGCACCAACATGCTCAGCTCCCCAGTGGTGTACGGAAGCTCCAGGATCTTCATTTTCTCTGCAGCCACCACTGCCATTTTGAAGGTGCTGTTCTGGCACATCATTTGCACAGGTTTGCTTTCTTGCTGCAAAAAAAGAGATGTGAGATGCTGTGACCAGGCAGCAATTTTTTCCTTAGGCAGCCAAATGTACAAACCCTCTGAAAGGCTCAGAACTTGATCTTCAAGCATGTTGCCTTGAAGAAGAGCTGTGTCTGCATTTTACTCTCCTGCCTGCTGGTGTGCCCTGGAAGCCTGGTTAGACACAGCTCTTTGAAACACTACCTGGCCTTATGCCCAGGCACTGACAGGGAGGGATTCAGCTCAATTACCCAACCTGTGGCAGCAACAGTTTGTATGTGTAACACCCAGCCTTCTGGCTCTGTCAGTCAATAGCTGTCCTGGCCACAGGCTGTGTCTGTGCCTTCCTACCTCTGTCACATTGAAGGGCACTTCCCGAGTGTGTTCTTCTTTAAATGCTGTCTTCCATATCCCTTTGAAGTAAATGGCATTCACAAGAACCAGTGCAGTCTCGAGATCAACAGAGCCTGGTTCAAGGAAATTCTGGATCCGTCCTTTAAAGAAAGATGCAGGGCAGAGATTGGTAACACACAACTCCTCTGGTGTGCACAAATGTTTGTCATGAAGGGCATGCTGGGAAGGGGTTTGTGTGCCGCTTTGTGGAGTTTTGTTTCTACAGCAGTAACTTGCTTGACGCACTATAGACATGGTTAAGTGGAGAAAGACAAGGGTATAGATTATGTTAGGTAAGGGAAAATACCTGCTACCCATTTTTTGGTCCTTACCGTTTGTCTCTTTCTCCACCCAGGAGTTAATGGCCTGTCTTGCTTCCTCGGCACCTGTTTTGAAGTTGACTTCTTCCAGATCTGCTTTGTAGACTCTCCTTACACACTTTAAGAATTCCTGTAAGCAGAAGGATTGCAGTTGTCAGACTGACAGAACTTGACAATGTATGAATGTGAGGTGGAAGAGTGTGAAATGAAACAGAATGGTTACAAGAACAGTGAACTTTTACTGCCATGTTTGAACATGTCAGTCACAGCTATCTTCTTGTAACTGAATCTTAAAGCTGGACAAAAAAGACTACTTCCCATATTTAGGTCTGGCACTTTTTTCTCAGGCAAGACTCTTAAGTTAAAATTTTTAAATATTTTATTCATTTTAACAAAAAGCTTTCACATTAAAAAAAACCATGTTTAAGGACAGAAATTGTTTGTTTCCTGCTCTTTGTGCCCCCTTTTCATTTTGAATACTGTGTTCTTGCATTCTTAGATTTCAAAAACAAAGCTTCATTTCACTAGGAAATTTTGATATTTGGCTTAAAAAAAAAATCCAAATATGACAGTTTCAGTCTTCAGGCTTTCAACATGTGTTTCATTTCCCTTAAAAGTTACATTTTTCATTAAAACCCATTTTCTATCAAACGAACAAAAATCTGAGTTACTCCCTGTGACTGTTGCAACATGGGCATATTTCCTATCATTCTACTTTTGCCTGGGCTCCACGTAACAGCTACAGGAAGGCTCAAACTCATTCTGAAAGAGCTCCCCTGATGAACTCCTCTTCAGCTACAGACAGTGGACTATCATTGGTGATACTTTGCTAGGGAGAAGCACTTTCATTAAAACCCATTTTCTATCAAACGAACAAAAATCTGAGTTACTCCCTGTGACTGTTGCAACATGGGCATATTTCCTATCATTCTACTTTTGCCTGGGCTCCACGTAACAGCTACAGGAAGGCTCAAACTCATTCTGAAAGAGCTCCCCTGATGAACTCCTCTTCAGCTACAGACAGTGGACTATCATTGGTGATACTTTTTGCTAGGGTAGAGTCACAGGGGCCTGTATGGAGAATCTCACTGAAGTCAGGCCACAGCAAATTGTACTGTGACAGTGACAACTCACCGGAAGAATGGAGAACGTTTTTTCAATATAGATTCTGTCAGCGATCTTGAGTGAGTATGTAGCATTTGGCTTGGTGATGTCTGCGAGAAGATCCTTGAAGGACTTGAGGATGTACTCAGAAGTGCCACACTGAGGTGAAGACAAGAAAATAAGAAGATATATTACATTAGATTCTTATCCAGGAAACAAAGCCCTAAAGGATTGTTCCTATCAGCTAAGAGTCATCCAGCAGTGGAGTCCTCTCCCACAGACATAGGCCTTTGGGACAGCAGGTGCTGTGGTGATGGTGCATTGAACTAATGAGTTCATCCTCCTCAAGATAATTCCCCTATAATTTGTTTTTTAAAGAGTGCAGTTGTTTTCCTGTCACTGAGACTTCTGGGCTCTTCTCTGCCCCAGCATCTTCCTGCCCTGCTGTGGAGACTCTCAGCTGCAAGTCTGACTGCTCTATCCTGGCTCTAGGTGCTGCTCCCCTTTCACATGCTGTCCCCCAGCAGCACTTGCCCAGGAAGTCACCCTGGTGCCCAAAGCATCCCGCCCCACACCATCACTTGTTCTGGTGCAAGATGTACAACCTGTTTTCTTTCCCTGTTTTTTTAACAAACAGGTGAATTACAGCCTCCTTCCCTCCCTCCACAGGTCTCCTTGGTTTGAGAGCATTACCACAGCTTTTGACAAGGTCTGAGACTGTCAGGAAGAGAGGCAGGACAGTTCTCATTTTGTTCTGAGGAGAAGATAAGACATAAAAGGAGATAAAGTTGTTTGTCTACCTGGGAATCAGTAATGTCTCCACCTTCTGTAATGTTATCAAAGTGAAGAACCTGCAAGAGAAAATGCCAGTGATAGAAATGGCAAGCATGAGCAAAAATGATGTGAATTCGTGATTTACACACCATGCTTGCAGTAAAGCTGTTGGCTCAGAAAAAAAGTCCTAACTGAGAGCATACACAAACTAAAAATTCACATGTGAGATTGCAATTAGTCAATGCCTTCTGTGGGCAGTTTTCTTGGAAACTGTAAACACCACTCTTTGCCTACTTGTTTGTTTGTTGTTGTTTTGGTTTTTTTATGTATATATAGGAATTAACTGAGTTACATATTAGGCACCTGTCATAATATTGTCTTCTCGTCTTCCTGGGATTGATCTTTTTAATATATAATTAAAAAAAAATAATCTGATCATATTATCTGGAATATGTAAGACATTAGAAAAAAAAATAAAATTCACTGACTGGTAATCCATTTTGTTATTGTCCTTGAAATATTTTTTTCCCTAAGACAAAACTAACTGCCCCTTCAAGTGGAAATATACAACTTCTTATTTTTTTTTCTCTGCATAGATCTCGATCCAGTTCTCCATTTTGTGAATCTGGCTTATTTCTTGTGCATTAAAACAGGTGAGAACCTCATCAGTGGATAAGACATTTCAGTGATGTTTCATAGAAGGGACAACAAGCACAAGTAGAGGTCACTTTATACCCAAGGAAGTAGCTCACCTTCTCCATCTGAGATTGAGTGTTACCTCTTGCTCCCAGGTAGACCATGGCAAGGGTTGAAATGATGGTCATAGGGGAACAAAATAGGTTGTCATTGGCATGATGGACTTTCAGCTCTTTGAACAGATCAAAAGAAAATTCTGCATTTGCTGCAGTGACGGAGCCCATTGTGAAATCAGTATTTTCTGAAGCAAACAGAAAAAGTCTGACTTATTATGATGAATTATATTAACTGTAATGCAAGAAAGTCAGTGCACTTGAACCCCTGAACTTGGTGCACTCACCAAGTTTTTACAGCAAAACCTTTTTTTTTACACGGTTTTTACAGTAAACAGAATTCAGTGATGTGGATTAAAAAGACAGACATGCTTTTGAATTCAGGAGCAATCAAAATGCAGATTGGCCACCGGTTATGCATAGGCTGGTGATTCTTTTATTTGAAACTTGAGTTCTCCTACTCTGTACATGTATACCATGTTGTTGAAAACGTTGCAAAGAATATTAATTACCTTGAAAAAAGCTCACTAACAGTTTTTCCTCATCTCTTAAAGAAAAAACACACATAGGTTTGTTCTCAGAATCTTCACTTCTCTGAGACTCCAAACCAGGTTTTTCACTTCAAACAGCACTTTTAAGATCAGTTAACAGATCAGCCCTCTTTGATCCAATCTACAGTTAATTTCAGTATACAATGTGCAAGTCTGAAACAACGGCATAAATTTTGCTAGATTTACTCTAATTTCAGCCTAGTGGAAAAGGAAGCTAGGTTCTTAGAACCACCCACTTCATCAGAGGTGTCAAATGTTAGCAGCATTACCTTATTTTTTTTAAATCGGATAATGAAGGCACAGCAACATAGTCTGCAAATTATTTGCCGAATTCATCCAGTTTCTAACAAACATCTCTAACAAGTATATTAATTCATTGTTGACTCAATTATTTCTCACTGTTTTAAAAAAGTGTTCTTTAATTCGTATTATCACCTTTTCCATAAAATTCACCATTTAATAAGAAAGTGCTTGTTTAGCTGTGTTTAATTTGCAGAGGTTGTTTTGAACAACTTACGTAGTCACTAGAAGGTAGATATTTTTATTATTTACCAATTCTACTAGCTATTTTATTTTAGGATTTAAGCTCCATTTATCATTTTGGTGAAGGCACATATTCATGAAGCAAATGTGTTTGTGGATTTTTTTAATCTTAGAAAATGTAACTATTAAAGAAAACACAGAACAGCAGCATGCTGGGGTCACCTGACCATGATGCCTTCCTTGATTTCATTGAGAGAATGTCTTCCATAAACCCTGCAACTGAGATTTAGCTGCACTTTCTAGAATTTAAATAAATTCAATTTTGTCTTTTAATTCTAAATTAAAATATTAAAAAGGGACAGAGGAAGAAGGAAAAAAGACTGCCATAACTTATCACCAGCTTTTCAATGTGGAAGAGTTAGAACACAAAGCTTCAGTTCATATAAACAAACTCTTTGAATTTATACATAGCAGAAAGTAAAACAGTAAAATAGTACAAAACAAGCAAGTGAAAGTGATATAAGGTTTCTGTAGAAGGCATCCTTTAATCCTCTTTTTCTTGAACTGATATTGAAGGTCATAAACATGAGGTTACAACAATCTTTTTTTAAGTTTTATAACATATATATATATATTTCTAATTGCAGATTAGAACTTAAATTATAATAAAAAAAAATGCTTACCTTATCAGTTCCACCTGTGAAGGCAATGGTACAGCTTCTCAGCTGTACTTGGGGCAGACTTGCTGAACTCCTTGAAATATATTCTGTGTAATTTTGTGACACGCCCCATGCTGCCTGTTCTGTGTTTACCAAGCAAAGTGATGGATGGATCTCAGTGTCAGACATACCCTTTTACTTGGAATAAGTCCATTCCTAATAAATAAATAAATAAATAAATAAATAGATAAAAAGATGAAAGGATTTTACCCTAAAACCTCCCAATTAGAAGATGCATTCATCACAGCGTGTGAAACCTTACAGAAAACAAAGAAACATATTGAAATGGCAAAAGAAAAAATAATGGTAAAAGCTATTAATTGGAGTTTAATATTAAGTATGGTTTAGTTATGGCAGCAAATAGTGAGACATGACCAGTGAAAATAAAAGAAACACAAGAGAAATTCAGTCTTGCAGAATGTCTTTAATGAATTTTGAGTTAATTTTCTTATTATTTCCCTGTGATGGCTACAGACAGGCCAGATCCCTTTCAGAGTCACCATTCTGTGAACTCAAAAAGTCTGGTATAATCAGGATATGCAGGGCTGTTTGATGTGATATGCTCACAGTATGCATTGCAGCATTTCTCTCTGCTGTTGTTGACTGGACTACCAGTCACCACTAGTCTTTCTTCCTACCAGAATCCATAGCTCTTATTGAGGAACGGATAAACTTGTGCTAGCAACTAACTTGAGAAAGAGCTCATCCTGCATATTTAGTTCCAAATGTAATAATAGTGAAATATGTTATTCTGCAAAAATGTGCATGTAGTTGCCTGGTGCCACTTAGAGCCTGCATTGTAAAAAGACCACATAGTGTTTCACAGAGCAGAGTTTTTCATCCTAGAGCAATCTAGCTCAGAGAACTGGGACATGGTCACAGTCTGTGCAGTACATCAGTGGCATAAAACCTTCAGAGAGCATATTATGGCAACAGAAATTAATTTCAAAAGCAATAATCAGAGCATCTGTATAAAGAAGAATGGCAGAGTTGAAGAAAGGTGCATTGAGGAAAGAGGAGTTGAGCAGAGACTAGGCTTCTCTTGCCTTTAAAATTTAGGCATCAGGAAATTCAGATCCCAGTCAGATGCTACCAGAAAAGGATTTGAACTTGCTGCTAAAATTTTGAAGGGTGATTAGGATAAGTTGTTCTTTTCCTTCTCCACAGGTCACAGCACCAGATGCTAGGTTCAAAATGTGCCTTTTGTACATACAGAGACCATTCTTTCAAGTCTTCCACAAGTAGCTTCATGACACATCAGGTGAACAAACCAGCTGAAGAAACATTCATGGTCTGCAGGACAGTCATAATATACAATAGCAAGTATAAAGCAGTCTCATAATTTCTTTGAAATAGAGAATGAACAGACAATAAAATAAACTGTTTTGACCTCTCTAAATGCCATGTGATTTTAAAACAGAAAACCAAAGTCAATACACAAAATGCCTCTGAGATTGTCCAGGACAAATTATGCTTCTGGAGAGAAAAGGTGAGCTCATTAACCCTTTTAGTTGTCCGTGCAAGTGGAAAGCCTTTGAAGCATCCATACCTTTCTCCCTAAAACAGGCCTTATTTCCAATTCAGCTGAAGACGCTACTGCAATAATAACTGAAGAGCTCATCTGGGACTGGTGCACTTACATACCACTAGCACTTTACATGGTACAGTGTGTAGCTCAGGCCAGTCTGCTACAGCCATTGCGAGGCAGCAAATAGTGCTTTAGAGGAAAGATCTCGAGGCCTCGCTTTGCTTTGGTGGCCCATCACTGTGAGTCTGTTGTAAAGAGAATGAGCTATTCTCTCCCAGGAGCAGTATGTAAATTGGTCATCTCCGTTGTGAGTCCCATTTAGCAGAAAATGGCTTCACCATGCTGGTGGAAAGACAGGTCAAATGGGTGAATGTGTCTGTGAGTGGTGAATACCTTTAATCACACAATTAGGAATGTTCCCTAAACTGCAAGCTGTTCCCGTGCTGCTGCCCTTTCTGCCTTTCCTGCTGCAGACTGCTTTGTTTCTGTTCAAACAAGCTTTAACAGTCACAGCCATGGGCCATTGTTGTATCCTTTACAGCTCAGAAGTCAAAGGATTAGCCAATATGTTTTACCCTGTCACTTCTAGCTTTTGAGTCATTTTCCTTGTCAGATTGTCTAGCGGTACGTTCCAGATCACCATAACTGAGCCACCTTGGCATTTCTGCATCAGCTACCTGAATCATCATAGACAGCTTGGCACTTTGTAGCTACAAAGGTGTTCAGGGAGCCAATATCATTGCTTAATAGCAGCCAATTTCCAGCATTAATGTTGTTAGCAGTGTCATGGCTTTCAAAATAATTGAGTTGAATGCATTAATTAACATTTTTTTGTTTTGCAGTAGTGAAGGGGCAGAACACTCCTCCAGAGCCACTTTAATAGGCAACCCAGGTTACTGGTTTTGTTAGCATTTCTATTTTTTAATATTTTTTTTTGGTCAAATGAATGATTAATGTAAAGCAAGTTGGAGAAGCAAAAAAAAATAATTCCACAAGTAAGTAAAAACCTTGATCACAACCACCCATGGGTGCAGAATTGTAAGAATATAAAAGGTATTGCATGGTATACTTGGTGACTTTACATCTGCCATGGGGTCTAGTGAGATTAAGCAAACCTCCCAATAGTTGAGACTCTTTCTAGGATAAAAGATAATGGATTGTCCTGTCCAGCACAGCTATATAATGTGGGACAAACACAAAAGGATGTGTTTTGCCACATGTTCTCATTTCGACAGTGCTTGTCCCAGGAAAGAGGTCAGCAAAGGCTTTGCTGTCCTTTGCTCTGCCAGGCATTTCATTGTGGAGCTGTCCCTAAACCAATAGACTCTTGGACATTTGAGCCTTTCCAAAAGGATATGAAGTCCAGGTCAGCTCACAGACCAAAGCCTCTCATCCAATCACAACAACTCACACAGAACTTGAGATTTTGTTCTCATCCATGCTGCTGCTCTTTTTGCCAGTAGGAAGGAGCCTGTTGATTGTTTCTTATTTGTCCTGCTGCCAGTGATTGTTAGTTAGTTGCTGTGACAGACCTTGGTGCTGTAGCTATCAGTGATGGTTTCTCTCTCAGGGATTCTTTAGGACTGTGCTCTTTCTCCATCCTGAAAAAAGTGAGGTGTCTGGTCAAGCTCCTTCAGACAAGAGCTCGTAGCCCACCTGGTACCTTTCTGCTGTCATGTTGTGCCATTTTGAAGAAATGGACATTTTTGCTTGCAGTGCTGCTGTGCTTGTTCACAGCCTGTGACAGGGATGTGCATACCTCTGAGTAGGCAGAGTGGATTTCTCCAGTGGAAACATCTTTGGAAGGATCCTATGATAGCCTTGGTCACAAGTGTCTCTCACACTCTCTGCATTTTCTTAGCAGTGCACACACTATCCAGGGTCTGCTTTACAGGTTCTGGACCAACACATACAGCAGTGCCTTTGTCAGTCACCACAGCAAATGTGAAACCCCTTGTTCAACCTTCAAGTCCCTGGGATCAGCCAACAGCCAAAGTGAAGCTGTGGATGATCTGACTTACTGGGTCCTAAGGAGGCAGCATGGCAACCAGGCCCTTACACCTGGCATACATATGGTGCAGGACAGGTGGCCACTGGCACAGGCACAACTAGTTTACTGGCTGTGCCATATGGGAGCAATAATTAGCAGGTTCCCTCCTCACAGAGAATACTGTTCATAGCAGCCTGACTAGCAGTGCTCACATCACCATGCCTGTTACTTTACCTCCCACCACTCACTGGAAGGCTGCCCAGCATGCCAGTTATCTTGGCACATGCTCCCAGGAAAAACAGCATATCAGAATAAGATAAACTAACTTCTTGGTTTGTTTCAACACAGACGTCCTTCCATGAAGCCTTCATCTTTTCTGACTAGTAGCCTACTGAGACTCTAAATAATATTTCTGGTAGGTTTCTTGTCTACCCTACTGGAAAACACTGCTGAAGAAAAAGAGAGGAGAGAAATGTCACCACACAAAGCTCCATGCCATCACGTTATCTTCGCAGAGAAGGACTGGAGCTCCCGGCAGACACCAAGTTGACCGTCAGTCAGCAACGCGTCCTCCTTGTGGCAGAGAAAGCCAACAGCACCATGGGCTGTGTTAGAAAAAGCAAAGCAAGCAGATAAAGGGAGGTTGTCTTACTTTTCTGCTCCGTGCTGGTGGGACCACAGCTGGAGTGCTGTGTCCAGGTCTAGGCTTTTGTGTACAAAAGATATGTGGATGTATTGGAGCAGGACCAGAAGTGAACAACAAAGATTATATAGTGATTAAAGCATCTGTCATGAGAGGAGAGGCTCAGACAGATGAGACTTGTTGTCCTGGAGAGGAAAAAGTGCAGGGGGAAACTTATGTGCATGACTTAGTTGATGGGAGGGTGAAAAGAAGACAGAGCCAGACTTTCTCCAGTGAACAAGCAAGAAGGAATGGGCACAACTTGAAATAGCATAAATTCAATTTAAACAGAAGAAAATACATTTGTTTATGGGGAGGGAGGTAAAGCCAGGTTGCCCAAAGAGTCTGGGCAGTCTGCAACCTTGGAAGTATTCAAAGCCCAGCAGGTCATGGTCCCAAGCATCCTGCTGTAGCTGACCCTGCATGAAGCAAGGAGGTTGGAAAGGACATTTGACAGAGGTCACTTCCAGTCTCTGCTGTTCTGTGATTTTGTGTTATGTGTAGAGGAAGATCTCAAGAGAGACAGCAACACCAGGGTTATTGCACGTTAATGTGCAAAGAAAGTCCTGTAAATACAAGTGTATGGCAAGTCCCACAGGGGAGTACTGTTTCTATGTTGTATGGAAAGCAACCTCTCCTCATGCCTGTGGTCTTCTCTTTGTGGTTTCTGGAGGTGTGTTAGTTGTACCAAGAGGTGCAGAAGTTTTCAGACTTTGCTTTGTCCCCCATGTGTTGACTGCCAAATCTTCCATCTGGTGCCACTCAGAAGTCTGCCAGAGAAACAGCCTCTAAGTTAACAATAAATGAAAAAATAAAATACAATTGTCAGAAGCCTTTGGAAGGCACTGACAGAAATGCAACAAGGAGGTTCTCAAGTTTTATTTATTTCTTTCTTTTTTCAAATGAAAAATTTTGGAGCATTTTAATGCTGTTGAAATTTTTATAATTTTCTTTTCTTCTTTTCTTTTTTTTTTTTTTTTAAGCAAATCTAGTCAGCTGCCTATTGGCATGAGAACCAGAACCATGCCTGGGAAATGAGACCTGCCAGGTGATAGCACAGGGTCCAGCTGTGCTCCTGGATCACCTGCACCTTTCCACTGCAATTGTGCTTGGTGGGCGAGAGCCCAGAAAGGCTGAACCACAGACCCTGTCTCTCTGGGGCATGGGAAGGGCTGCTTCTCCCAAATCTCCCCAGGGTTTTGGAGAGCACAGAGGCCACAGCAGACATTCAGCATCCCACTGGTCAGGTCTGCCATTCCCTTCATGGGGAATACTTTTCCACTGCCCTTTAAGTATTGTACCACTTGCCCTGTCTGTGGAGGCCAGGGCCAGGTCTTAGCCTTGGTACCTGACTGCAGGTTTGGTCCAGTGTTGCTGAATTTGCACTTTCTGCTGCCTCCTGTTTTCCCTTTTGAGGAAGGGGAAGCTTTGTACATACTTGTAAGCCCTGTGACTCCTTTGCTTTTTTCCCATTCCTTCATTTTGACCTTTGTTGTTCAGGAAACAACATTGGTCACTGAAGCATATCTTGGTACTTGAAGCACTTTCTAGTTGAATAATTATTGGAAGGCTAGTTGCAGATGTAACCCTTTTCAAGTGTTCTAATTGTTTAAGTGTATGGGATTTTAAATTTTAAAGATTGGATCAACTGCTTCTGGCTACAAGAGATGCAAAAGGTGAATAAACTGCTTATTATAATCCTTGAAATATTGAAATTTTGCATCTCTTGGAACTGTCCATATCACTGCTTCCATTTCTAAAGAAAAAATATTGAATACTTGGTAAAACAGCTGGCTTTGCCACTGAAAAACAGCTAAATCTGTATCACAACTAACTTACTGATATTAAAATAAGGCAGATGTCAGACCTGTGCCACCAGCTGCTTTTACAATACCATACTATGTGCATACGATGTGGAAATAGTTCCTCATCTCAAGACTCTCAAAGGAGAAATGCTTTTCCTCATAGTGGTCAATCTACCTATTCTTTTTTATGCCTTTTGAGTTTTATGATTTTCAGATTATTTCATCATCTAAAATGGCAGAGTGGCTGGAATAGTTGTTCCTTGAAATATTTACCAGAGTAATTGTCAGTGCATCTTTAATGCCAATTGGAATTGTATTGAAAAATACACAGAAATAATTAATTACTCCATTGGGCTTTTTTTTTTTTTTTTTTTTTGGTAATCTGTAATACAGAGAGGAATCAAACTCTAGATATGTGCATTTATGAATTTCATAAACACCTAGGAAACATCATACTTACATGCTATATACAGGCTAAAAATAGGATTTTGTATCAAATCCCATTTTACTCAACAGTTACAAATGTAATTTTATTTTTAAAGGTTTGTGGTCGAGGAAAAAAATATATAATTCTCATTACAAGCATTTGTGATTTTCTTTTATTATGTTAACAACAAAAAATCAATGGCATGCATCAAAATCAATGATGTATGATTAGAATGAAAACGGGGCATCTGCACCATATTTGCAGATGGTGATGGACACAAAGGAAGAAGTAGACAGAGATTATTGAAATTCTCATGTGTTTCTTAAGAACAAGAGATGTAGCCTTGAACTATCACAGAAACAAAGAAGCCCAGCTACATTCATGGAAGAATAATGTACTCGAGTTTTCAACTTCACCTGAGAGCTTTCCAGGGACAAATTCAAGTTTATTTGCTAGCTCAAAAGAGACAGGGATTTTTTAAAAAAGCTGTGTTTTGACACAAAAATCCCAGGGAGAAATCAGGTTCTTTAATATCATTTGCAGCGTTTTTCCCCAAAATGAAAATGTTCTCAAACTTGGAGAGCCTTCCAATGTTTTAAACAAGAATTCAGATTGGTCTTTTGCCCTGCAGTTCTCATTGTGTTCTGGCTCATCTGAATCACCTGGATATCCATGTTTTGGACTTTGAATCTACAATCTGTAAGAAGGTATGACTGCACCTATACAAAGTTAGATCTCTCCACACTGTCTGAAGTGGAAAGGAGACTCTCCATGACCTTGTAGAACCTCTGCAAGAAATTCAGAATTAGGTGTGAAACGCATGGTGAGAGGACAACTCTGGTGATAGTGGACATGTACACCACTTCTCAATAGCTAAGTAAAATAAAATAGAATAATTAAAATGTACATAGGCACCAGTCAATAACGTGCATGGCAGAATCTTATTGACAAGCATCTCTTCCAGACTGGAGACCTTAATACCTGTGTTTCAGGAACAGCAACATGGATTTGTCAGCAGGACGCTACCAGGGATGGGGCACAGCCCATGGCTTTCTATGTAATGGGCTCCCAAATACTTGGAGTCATCCCTGCAGCTTCTTCCTCAAGTGAGAATCACTTGGCCCCTTCCTGGATGGTGGGTGCCTCTATTCTCTGCAAGCTCAGCCTTTCCTCAGCTCAAGCAATCCAGAAACCAGTAAGAGAAGGGAAAGGAATGAAAATGCTTGCTGCTCGTTCCTTACCTGCAGATATGCCTTTGCTATGGGAGCTCCCTAGATGGGCATTTCTTTGATTAGGCTTTCCACTGGGGGAAAATAATGAAGGTATGAGATTATGCTACAATGTTACAGTAAAGGGGGTCTGTCTTTGAGGGAAGGCAAACATTGCTTTCACCTCTTTATTTCTTTAGGGGGAATGGTATCTACCAATGAAGAGGATGCTGTTGGTTGGATTGTGTCTGGTCAAGAGAAGGAACGGGTGATCAGCCTTAAACTCTTCAGGCTCAGAGGCTTGTTTGGTGACTCCCATCGCACCTGATGTGCCTGCCATCTCAGTGCCCTCTTCATTCACTTGCATGTAAGCCTCATGGATGACCTCAGATATCTTCAGGTTCTTTGCTGTAGAGATGCCGGACAGATTGGCTGAAGGGCTGAAGAGGTCTGTCATACCCAAGGCCTCTAAGACAGATGTAAGGTTATATTTTTCCTCAATCCTCATGCGTGGGAGGTACAGTTTCACTCTCCTCTTTTCCATCACATTGGGACTGGTCCACTCAGTAAGTTTTTCAAAGCTGATTTTGTTCTCAAGCTGCAGAAAGAGGCAGGAAATTAAATGCCTGGTATACAAATACAACTTCTTCTTGCCATTCATTTTAATCAAGGCTGTAACATAAAAACCAGCAACCTGGAATAGTTCCTGAAGTGCATCCTATCAACATCTTTCTGTTAGACCATTATTTGCCTCTTCAGTACTGCCTGTGTCACTGTCCTTTTATTCAGTTCCTTACCCACCTGACACAGCCCCTTCTGTCCAACTAATCTTGTGTCTCATGAGGTACAACCCAACAGTTTCATATCCTAGAAAATTAACCAGCTTGTGAAAGAGATTGCAAAAAAAGGCCATGAAAATTTACCTACAGTTGATAGTACATTGAAAAATGCAAACTCTATATAATAACTCTACTTTGCTTCATTGGTTTCACCATTTCGAAATCCAGACTAGTTTATAAAGAACATCCTTTATCAACCTTTGTTTTTCATTCCATGATGACATAATCCAACCAACTTTTGAAAGTAGCCCATTTATGATGTTTAATGAGGATTTTGTTAAGAAAAAATCTAGTGTTTCCCACAAAGAATGTGTAATTCTCAACAGTTTTAGCAATATTTCTTCAGCAGCTTATATGGGGACATGGGGGGATGTGTGTGTGTGTGTGAAATTATTTATCTCCAAAAAAAAATTAAATCTACCCATACATACATCCCATTCTGCAGGGCTCCAGCAGCACTACTCATCTTCACCATCATTTTATCAGGCTGAGCCCAGGGCTCTGCTATGAGCTCGGTCTCTGCCGGAGCACCCGGGAGCCCCTGGGCAGCTCTTGTGCTCCTGCCTGCCCAGCACAGCCGTGGTGGGAGCAGCTGGGAGGTAAATGGGCAGCAAAAGGTCTGAGAAGTGCTAACTCTTCTGCTTCCCCTGCCAGGGCCATACCTGCTCCAGGTCAGAAATGTCATCAGGCAGCAGCACCAACATGCTCAGCTCCCCAGTGGTGTACGGAAGCTCCAGGATCTTCATTTTCTCTGCAGCCACCACTGCCATTTTGAAGGTGCTGTTCTGGCACATCATTTGCACAGGTTTGCTTTCTTGCTGCAAAAAAAGAGATGTGAGATGCTGTGACCAGGCAGCAATTTTTTCCTTAGGCAGCCAAATGTACAAACCCTCTGAAAGGCTCAGAACTTGATCTTCAAGCATGTTGCCTTGAAGAAGAGCTGTGTCTAAATTTTACTCTCCTGCCTGCTGGTGTGCCCTGCTCAGACTCAACTCTTGCAAATCTGACAGCAAGGGGCCCAGCTAAATCACCTGGCCAGTGACCACAGCATTTTGTATGTGGAATCCCACAGAAGCTGTGTCTGTGCCCTCCTACCTCTGTCACTCTGAAGGGCATTTCCCGAGTGTGTTCTTCTTTAAATGCTGTCTTCCATATCCCTTTGAAGTAAATGGCATTCACAAGGACCAACACAGTCTCAAGATCAACAGAGCCTGGTTCAAGGAAATCTTGGATCTGTCCTTTAAGGAAGAAGCATGGGAGAGAATGGTAAGTTCCAGAGTAATAATCTTGTATTTTAGAAATCAATCATCGTGCTGCTGTTTGGCTTGACTTCTTAGGTCTGCTTGTGGAATTGAGGCTCATGGGGACGATTTAATGCAAAATGACTGGCACCTGGCCAGACCCTTCTGCAAGCAGACAGGTAGGTTCAGGAGTAGTATACATCCCTGGGAATATTTCTAACCAGTTATTGGAAAAAGATTTATATAGAAAATAAGGTACAAGAAAGGGAAGTGACAGAAATTTCCTGTTTCTCACTGTGTTTCTTTCTCATACTTCACTCTTTTTTTCCCCTCACACCTTAGCACAATAAATGCACTCAAGCTCCTGAATTATTCCTTTCCCACCATCAGCCTAGTGCATGCATGACTTTCGCCCCGTGAGCCCACTTCTTACCAGTCCAGCACATCCTAGTAAAATTATCCTTTTCATAGAATCATAGAATCATAGAATCTTAGGGGCTGGAAGGGACCTTGAGAGATCATCTAGTCCAACCCCCCTGCCAGAGCAGGGTCACCTAGAGTACATCACACAGGAACTCATCCAGGTGGGTTTTGAATGTCTCCAGTGAGGGAGACTCCACAACCTCCCTGGGCAGTCTGTTCCAGTGCTCTGTCACTCTCACAGTAAAAAAATTTTTTCGGATATTCACCTTGAACTTCCTATGCTCCAATTTACACCCATTACCCCTTGTCCTATCACTGGTCATCACTGAGAAAAGCCTAACTCCGTCCCCCTGACACTCACCCCTTACATATTTGTAAACATTGATGAGGTCACCCCTCAGTCTCCTTTTCTCCAAGCTAAAGAGACCCAGCTCCCTCAGCCTTTCCTCATAAGGGAGATGTTCCACTCCCTTCATCATCTTCGTAGCTCTGCGCTGGACTCTTTCGAGCAGTTCCCTGTCCTTTTTGAACTGAGGGGCCCAGAACTGGACACAATACTCCAGATGTGGCCTCACCAATGCAGAATAGAGGGGGAGGAGAACCTCTCTTGACCTACTAACCACACCCTTTCTAATGCACCCCAGGATGCCATTGGCCTTCTTGGCCATAAGGGCACATTGCTGGCTCATGGTCATCCTCCTGTCTACCAGGACCCCCAGGTCTCTTTCACCTACACTACTCTCCAGCAGTTCAGCCCCCAACCTGTACTGGGACATGGTGTTGTTCTTCCCCAAATGCAAAACTCTGCACTTCCCCTTGTTGAATTTCATCATGTTTCTCCCCGCCCAACTCTCCAGCCTATCTAAGTCTCTCTGAATGGCAGCACAGCCTTCTGGTGTGTCAGCCACTCCTCCCAGCTTACAGCTTACCTTTTCTACAGGAAATAGCCTCTTAGGGGGACATGAGGAGAAAATTTCACCTCTAATGTTTAGTCTTTCCAGAAGTTGTTCAAATACAATGGTGAGAGAAAAGAAAATGTCAAAATCCTGCCTGGCCTTACCATTTGTCTGATTTTCCACCCAGGAATTAATGAGCTGTCTGGCTTGATCTGGTGCTGTTTTGAAGTTGACCATTTCCACACCTGCTCTGTACAGTTTCCTCACACATTTTAAGTAGATCTGTAAAGACAGGAATTGTAGCCAACAAACCAGTATTTTTTTAAATTACAGGCTAAAAGGATTTTTTTTTGGTGATGTCATGATTATGCTGATGTCATTACTTATTTCCTGGAAGAACCTGCTAAAACTGGGCCAGGTAAATGATTCTGATGGATGATATTTTCAGATCTTATATCTTTATTATTTGACCTGTTGAGAGTATATATTTAAAAAGTTAAATATTTTCTTGAAGAAAGCCTGATCCAAAGCCACTGTTTCAGGTTCACTTTAGAGTTTTTTACTATAATTATGCCCACTCCCTTTTTTTAAAAAAAGCATTTTTCCTTATTTTTAGAATATAAGAGGTTTGTTTGAGCTAGAATATTTGTATGTTTTGCTTTGAAAATGCCAAATGAAAGATTTTGACACTTTCAAAATTTGCTTTTGAGCTGAGGTTTTCAAGTGAGGAAATGTGCTGAAGTCAAATTATTTCCTGAAAACAAAACCAAACAACTAAATAAAATGGAAAGTCTTCGGAGGAGTAAGTGGAGAGAAAGAAATTACATTACCAAATTATCTTATTTATGACTCCATTCTTTTTTGATGCTGTGTCAGGGCTGTGGCAAAGGGAAAAGCTGTGGAAGTCCACACCAGTGGGGACCACTGAAGTAACAGGTCACCTAATCTGGCCAGTCCTCCTGGATAACAGGTTTATACAGGGTTGAATGAGAAATCACTCTGATGTACAACTCACCGGTAGGATTGGAGAGGTCTTTTCCGCATAGAGCCTGTTGGCAATGTGGAGTGAATAATTGCTTTTTGGTGCAGTAATATCAGAGAGGAGTTCCTTAAACAGTAGGTGGATATTCACAGACTTGCCACACTGAGTTATTGACAAGAAGATAAAAAGGTAGGGCTGTTAGCTTATTTTACTAGGAAGACAATTATTTAAAAGGTACAAATAACATGAGAAAACACACAGTGGCAGGACATTTGCAAGTGACCATGTACTGCAGTCTGAGAGCTGTATGGGAAGGATGTTTAATATAAGCAAGTACTTATGGACAATTAATTAATAGCATATGATTATACACATGCTGAAAAATTCAGGTGTCAATGACTGTAATCGGCAAGCTGCTGTAAATACAGTCTCTAGTTCCCAGCTTCTGCTTGCATTCTCATGGCAGCTTTCTAATGAAGCCACAGATGGGAGAAGAGTGCTAAATGGCAAGGGAGTCAGAAATTGTCTCGTAGTGAAGTGCCTCAGGAACAGTGTTGCAGGTGACACACGCTGAGGGCATGTAAGAAAAAAGCACAGTGGTAAATCGTGTTCGGGACTTCATTTAATGAGGAGAATTGTGTTGAGCTGCTCCTTTCCAAATGCTTAACCAGCCACTAAATGTCCTAGCTGAAATTACCTTAATTCTTCTTTATTTTTAAAAAAAATAATCTTTTTGCTCTTTGCAAGTCCCACCTTGTGCTTTTGGTTTGCAAGTGAGGACAGTCTAGGGAGAATGGCTTGATTTATCTTTACAGAGATGGCAGATTAACACAGAGAAAAACGCATAGGTAGTATCAAGGTACTGGGACCCCTCATGGAGCTTTTGAGTTAACAGTGAGAATTAGAGACTGGAAAAATCTGTGTAGCTTCTGCAAGAGTGTGGTTGCTTTCCAGACTCTGAGGCTTATGGAGTCTTTTCTGTCAAAGCAACCTCCTGCCCCTCTTTGGGGTACCAGCTGTAAGTCAGGCTGCTGTACCCTGGCGCCAGGTGTTGAGCCCCTTTCAAAGTGCTGTTCCCCTTTCAAGTGCTGTCCCTCAGCAGCACCTGCAGGTGTGCAGATGCTTGTCTACACAAGAAGGTAGCCTGGTGCCCAAAGCATCGTCTCCTGTCTTGTCACTTGTTCTGGTGTGCATGATTCTATTTCTGTTTGGGTTTTGGGTATTTTAAAATTTACATTTCTAAATTATCAGCATTAGCAAAGGTTTGGGA
>NW_009953786.1:3439865-3445133 GCF_000747805.2 Chaetura pelagica | reverse complement strand
GAAAGAGTTGAACCTACTTGAAGCATAGTCAGAACAGTCTATTCTCAGAAGGAAAATGTGAAAGACAAAGAAATGTACCTTAGGTTTCTGTACCTTGGTCTGAATAGTTCCTTCAAGTCCTGCAATTTTGTCAAAGTGAAGAACCTGCAATTGAACACAGCAATGGAAGAAATTGATTATGTAAAGTCCACTCAAAGTCACTGATATTTGTGTTGAAACAGTAGGTTTGGGAAACTGGTTCTGATTCACACTCAGAAGAACTGAGAAACTTCATGGGAGTTTTAAATCAGGTGTTTTTTACTGCATGTGCCACACTGAAAATTTGTGACTATGAACCTCAACTTAGATCCCTTCTTTTCCAGTGAGTGGTAGTCAGTATATAAAGTAGCTGCAACCTTACTGTATTGTGTTTATAATTGAAACTCTTGTTTTCTGAATACTTCATCTTTTGTATATTACAAGTTTCCTTTCTACCTGGAAGAAATCAAGTCTGTGAGATAACATAAGCTGAAGGCAGAGACCTGCCTTAACTATTCCTCAAGACTGCTCGCTCTTTATGGAAACCAAGACTGTTCTTGCCCTTCATGGGGAAAAGCAGTGCAAGCAAAAACTCAGCTCCAGATCCAAGCCTCACACCTCAGAACATCATTCTTTTACTAGACAGTTTTGAATCCAGTGCCAAAGGGGATTATGTGACTTTATCTGCTCAACTAGAGAAAGTCCCAAAGATGTAGACGGATAATCTGTTGTTCCATAAACAGGATCAAAAAGAGTTTATGTCCATTTAAGTAACTTACCTTCTCCATCTGATACTCAGTGTTACCTCTTGCTCCCAGATAAACCATGGCCAAGGCTGCAATGATGCTCAGGGGGGAACAGAAGATGTTGTCATTGACATGGTGGACTTTCAGCTCTTTGTATATATCAAAAGCAAATTCTGAATTTGCTGCAGTGATGGAGCCCATTGTGAAATCAGTGTAGTCTGAAGGAAAAAGAAATATGACTGAACAGTGGTGATATGTAGCACTGGTTTTAAGAAGTACTGTCTGTAGCTCAGAGACTGCGATATAAGCAGAAAGTGTTCATTGCTGTTTTTGCAACACTGAACCAATGAATGATGTGAAGCCTGCATATTCTGTGACCATTAGAAATATTACAACTCCCGATCCATTCATATCTGAATGCCTGTTTGTCTTCTTTCAGCAAGATACTAGTTCACCATCAACATAGTAGTGTGTCTTGTACACGTCTACAGTTTCATCCATGCTTCAGTATGATACATATAACACTGAATGGGTAAGTTTCCCCATGGCTATCCAGAGGACTCTGAATGATGTTTGAGATAATGCAAACTTCATATTTCATTACTTCTGTGCCTGCTCTGGATCTTAAAATCAAATGTAGTCAACTCACTGTACTCATAATTTACTATTTACTATTTCTTAGTACAGCCAGCCACAAATCTGAAGGTTGCTTTCCTGTAGTTTATAGGAATAACAGGAGTAAGTTACTCTGTAAATCCAGCCAGTTCCTTAGATGCTGAACTATAATAGATTTAAGAGGTTCTTTCCTGTAGTCTCATTTCAGACATTAAATCTCTGCTGATTATTTTATTTTGAGATAATGCACAAGCATTTATATAATAAATATGGATTTTTTCTGTACACCTTGAAACAGCTTAGAGCTGCATTAATTGAGTCAAGTTCTCTACGTGCAAATGAATGTGATGTTAAGGATATTCACTGAAACTTGCAGTCATTCTCTCTTTTGAATCTGAGGCCAAGAAAGTTGCCTACTGCTCTTTTATCTCCAAATCAGTTAAAGAATTAGCAGCATATCCATAGGTTGAAGCATGTGGCTAATTATGTGAGCTGACAGGCATCTGGTACTAATGACTTTGGAACCACAGACTCTGAGTTGCCATATTGTACCTTGTCTGTGTCCTCCAGAGAGTGAGAATGAGAAAACAGAAGTACCTTTATTCCCAAAATAATTACTAAAATTATAAAAGAACAGTTTTAATGTGACACCAGATTTCCAATGAAAAAGCGATATTTCCAGTCAAAACTATGGTGTATGAACACATATATTTTGCACACCTTAAAGTATCTAACAGTCAAGCAGTATAAGAGATATTGATAAGGTAAGGTACAATTACTGTATATGCTGGTTTTTTACATATCAGTCTTATACTTACCTTAAAATTCTTAAACATAATCACTTTTTTCCATATTAAAGAATAGAAATTAGAAATTATATTTTACTTGGAGAAATACTTACCCCACAAACTGCAAAGAAGCACGTAAGAATCTGGCTTGCCAGCTGAACCTAAACAGATTCTCTGAGCTCTTGGTGATATATATTGTACCACTTGAGACACTCCCACTCTTAGCCTTCAAGGAGACATCTTTGGAGTCACTACCTTTCGTCATGACCCTTTGATTCATTGCTCTTTGAAATACTGAGTAGACCAGTGTTACACTGGTACTCTGTCTGAAGCAAGTCAACCTTTACTCATTGAAGTTAAATCAAATTTTAAAAATTAATTCTTTAAGGTTTTGCTATTATTTTTAAGACTGTACCAAAGCCATTTGAGTTCAAGTCTAAAACTGTACTTCATGCAGTTACACATTGTATGACTGGGCCATATTAAGTAACTAGAGACAAATGAAAAGCAAATGTGAATAACTGAGGAAAAACAGTGTCAGAAATATACCCAACAAAAAGCAATACATTTTTAATAAACCTAGCTGTAACATCAGTTCTGGTGATTTTTACAGTTAAGTGAAGCTAAAGAACCTAAAGTATTACAGAAAAATAAGACCTAGTCATGGTGCAGTGATCTGGGAACAAGCAAACGGTTCCTGCCACAGCTCGTTGTGACCGAGCATTCACAGGTACAGCTGAGGAAAGAGTCTTGTATTCCCAGGGAGTGCAAAAAAGTGCAGCAGCTCCTGAAAACTTAGCTGTTTCTCTTCTTCCCACCTCTGAGGCAAAGTCCCTCAAGGGCAGTGACCATCTAGTGTTGTAAAAAAAATCCAATTCCAAAAAGAGCCAGCTGCAGGATGGTAATTTTATTCAGAGACTTTTGAAATTGATGTTTTCCATCTGAGATTAAAGCAAAAAATTTCTGTCTATTTTTCAAGACAGAAATAGTACTGAAAGGTGTCTTGGTTTGCTAAAATTCACACGTGTGTTCCTGGAGTCCAAGGACTGGTGTGGTTTATTTTTGGTACTTGTTAAAAGCATAGCCACATCTATTTCTGTGCCTAGGTGAGACCAAAGCTTTTTACAGGGTTTACAGCATACATGTGGAGGAGATGAGAAGGGCTCTGAGGAGAAGGCACAAAACATTCAGAGCAGCAATGTTGAGATTAATTAGAAGTCTGAGGGTGAGCATGGCAGAGGAAGAGGTCTGAGGAACAGTCAGGAATTACATAGTTGCTGCATTGTAAGTCAGACCCCAAAGTATTCAGATGTTCAGAAATGGATGACTGAGAGTCAGCTTTTAATTTTCATTCTCTGCAGGTCATGGCAACAAGGCCCATGGTACATGCACAGGCCATTCTCATAGATCTTCCATACATACCTTTTACTATGGCAGGTGAATAAACTACAGAATCTGTCTGCAGGAACATTCATGGTCTGTTAGACAATCATAATGCACAATATCAAATATAATTCAATTGTAAAAAGCTATTACTCTTTATTGAATAATAGACTTGATGAGCATTAAAGAAACAAATCTGGCATCTGTAAAGGCCCTGAGAGTGGATAACAGGAATCCCAGATTCTTACTTATTAAGTTACAGAGCATACAGTGGTAGGTGCACCATCTGTGAGAGGGAAATGGAGCTATTTTACCCTTAACAGTGTGTTTTGTTTTGCTGAAATGTAGGCATGTATGTGCAGAGCCTGATAATTGGGGTGGCTTTGTTTCCCAACTCAGAATGAGGGTTTTTTCTAGAGATGTTACAGCAGCAACGAGGATGAGAACATTTAAAGACAGTAAGCAGCTTTCCTCTCACCTTGTTCCAAGTTCCTTATCCTGTGAGCTGTGCTGCTGTAGCTTTTGCTTTGTCCTACCAAACCTTCCTGCCCGAGGACACAGGTTTTGTGTGGAAAGAGCTGAAGTGTGTCCTTTCCTATTCTCCCATTTTCACATATTCACATTAGAGTTACAGCTACTGGTCAGCAGCTGCTCAAACACACTTCCATGAAGACTTTTCCTACCATCCCACACTCCTTTGTATGCTCTGGTTCAACGTGTTTGGACATCTGTGGTGGGTGCACCTGAAGGACACAAATGGCCCTGCACAGCCAGCCAGCTCTTTGCCTGCTGTCCCAGATTTTCTCAACAAATGTTTTGTAGCCCCAGCTCCTCTAGAAGAGAAAGATGATCAGCTCTTTGTAGCAGACTGCCATCACTATTGGTGCTAGCACTTCTAAGACCACCAGCACCTCATATTGAGCCCCTCAGAGAGTCAGTTTATCAGGACTGGGCAAGTTAATGCTGAATATGTCCTTTCACCTTCAGAGCTCATAGCAGTTGGTATGTCAATGTGTATTGTGTTTGCACAGCAACCTCAGGTAAAAGGAAGCCAAGCACACCCACCAGTCCTCTGTGCCCCTTGATTGCCAGTTGGCTCTGACAATGACACAGTTTGTTGTAATAAAGCAGCAGTAAAAGGGTGATTTATTTATTTTATTTTTTCTGCTGCACGTGCTTGACAAAACTAAGGAAAAATCCTGATCTTTTCCTACTCCTGGAATAGTTGGATCTCACTCACTGCAACAGTGCCATGCTCCTGGGGCTCTCTGGCAACCTGTGCTGCTCTTTTCCTGGTGCATGCAGCTGCTGAGTAGCTCATCTGTGCAGCCTCAGTTTATCAACACTTTGTTCTTTTTCCTGGTAGTATTAGCTCCAATAATGTAATTCAGTGTAATTTTCCCTGCAGATCTCAGCATTTGCAGGAGCCCTTTGGATTGGCAGTTCTGAAATGTCACTGGTATGCTCCCAGTGTTTACCTTCTTTCCATCAGAAAACAACTGGAAAGGAAAAGGCAGAATGTCCTTCTTTTAAAAGCAAGTATTTTTCATTGTGTGAAATCTGTGAATTCATCTGTGAATTTGGGGTATTGTCAGCTGCCAAACTGGGTGGGCTGCTCTCTTCTCCATAAGCCCTGGCTGTGTCTTCCCACAACCTACTCCACAACATCCAGGAGGTGGTTTAGAGAACTAGGTCATCAGCAGGGAAAACAACTTTAC
>NW_009953786.1:3415489-3439855 GCF_000747805.2 Chaetura pelagica | reverse complement strand
CAGCAGGAAAAACTTCTTTACCAAAACTTTTCCTCTGGATTAAGGTCACACAGAACTGCTCACTACCAAATCAGGTAGGTAACAGTGGTGGCCTAAGGGAGGGAGCAGAAACACATGGAAAGAAGGAGACAAGGGGGGCAGCATCCTACTCTTCAGAGGCATTAGACTGGCTCAACCATGTCCTAAAATGACACTCTCAATTCCCTGGTAAAATCAAGTGCAGGACAGAAGCAGTAGAGGAGGTTCAGGGTTTATCTATCCTAAGGCCAAGTTGTCCAGGTCCTAAACTCAGCACAATGAGTCTTCTCCTTTCTCTTCTTTCTGAGAACAAATCCCAAAAGTCTCATTCCAGCTTGAACCATTAGCCCTGATCAACATTTAAAGGAGAGATCCCACAGGAATACTGAGCTACTTCCATCCGCAGTGGCATTTTCCTGTACAGAGGCTGGGTAGGTAAAGCTAAAACAGACTGAGTATATAAGTTTATCCTTTAACACAGATCCCTGTCTTCCTGTGTTCTTCAGGTGGGAGAACCTATCACACATTTTTAGGGCACTAAAATCATACATTTATGTGGTGCATGTCACATTAGGTAAGGAACAAAATAAGATTTTCCATGCAGATGTTATCTACAGGCCTACAGCTCTTTGGCAAGTATCTCATAGTATATTTTAGGGTAGATGCTGTTTTAGTAAAGCCTCCTAAAAGTAAAACTTGATTGAAATTTATGTTAGAAAGGAAAGAGGTAATGTTTTATAGGCTTCCGTCTCTAATTTGGGTCTTTTCAGACAGCCTTTTTTTACAGCAAATTAACACATTAAGATGAAGCCAAGCAAATCCATGCTTGTCTTTGTCCTCAGTGCCCGCAAATGCAGATGTGAGGAGAAAGACCTAATTTCTAAAATAACCTCCACTTAAGGGGAGGAATATCTTCCAAAAAAGAGAATGGTGTTGGTTAGGTTGTGTCTGATAAAGAAGAGGAATGGATGGTCAGCTTTGAACTCATAAGAAATGGGACGACACAGAGGCATTGCAACAAGTCCTATGCCACCAACTGCTTCAGTGCCCTCTTCGTTGACTTCCATGAATGACTTCTGGATGGCTTTGGAGACAACTAAACCATCTTTCCCAGAGATTCCTGACAAATCAGCTTTTCCCCAGTCAAAAACATTCATAATTCCCATCTCCTGGAGAGTTTTGTCGAGAACGTAACTTTCCTCCATCTTGAACTGGGGCAGATACACCTTCACTCTCAGTGGTTGCATCCTGGTCAAGCTGGTCCATGCTGCTAGTTTTTCATGTGTGAGGCTGCGCTCAAGCTGTAAGGCAGTATTGGTAATGATGATTGACACCATATGACCACACTGGAACACAGTTAAAGTATTGCTCTGTGTGCAGCCCCTTATGATTGCTACTAGGGAGAAAAAGTAAGTGTTACCTGTTCTAGGCCAGTACAGTCCTCACAGACAACTTCCGGAAGAAGAATGAACATGCTCAGCTCATTATTAAAGTATGGGAGCTCTATTACTTTCATTTTCAATTCGTCTATGATGGCCATGTTAAAATAACCTTCTTGAAACATCATCTGCACTGTCTTTTTCTCATTCTGGAACACATGAAACATATTAAACTGAAAATACAGAAATGTTCACTGTGCTTGCAGCTGGTTTCAGTATTGAGATAAGACTTCAGTCCAACAAATATCATTTACACTGGTCGTGGGTTTTATGTATTTGTAGCACTGATGTGTTCTTCCTTCTTAACTATAGTTCCAATGAATGTATCCATCTTAGAAGCATAAAACCTACTTTTCCATTCCTACTGGTGCCAGATGACTTTACTCACAACTCCCTTTTTATGTCATTCTTTTTTCTGCCATGTCAGATGAGGAGATAGGTGCATCTGATGTAACCATGAATCTAAATTCTTCATGAATAATGTATAAATTCTCCTGAGATAATTTGTCTTTTAGCTCATTTTTTTTTCCTGAAAAAAAACACTGTGCTATTGGTAAATAGTAGCAGAGGAACAGAATCCTCATATTTGGGTCCAAAAGCAGGCTGGTTTTGAAACAACATCCCTAGTTGCAAAATCCCCAACAAAGTTAGTGCATCTGCTCAGTCACTTTGACCCAACAAGGATTTCAGTTGCATGAGAGCCACTTCTGATGGGAGGTGATAGAAACAGTTACATGTTTGGTCAACAAGCTGGAGAGCTTATGTAGATTTGTTCTAGCTGAAGACCAGTGTCTCATCTTGGGATAACAGAGAAGAGGAAAACTCCTACCTGTTGTTACAGGAGACTGACATCTGATTTCCAACCTCAGCTGTTCCTGCTCCTGCTCATACTGTACCTTGTTCAGTTGGAAATACGTTTCTTTAGTGTCTTCTTTCTTAAATTCTACTGCCCACTTTCCTTTAAAATATATGGCATTGACCAGGACAAGAACAGTGGAGGGATCAATTAACTCAGCAGCAAACAGGTCTTTGATTTTACCTTTAAAAATAATGAATTAAGAAGAATTATTACTTTGTTCAGGCAGTCAGCAGCCTTTGACTATTAATAACTACTGCTGCAAATCTGAAAAGTAGTATAATGCTGTCAAATAACAACAAGTCTATGTGCAGCTTTTGACGCCAGGAACTCAGGACATTTTTGTACTTCTTCCTATATTTCTTCCCTATTGAGCAAAAAAAATGCAGTAAGTATTAAATATAAAAAAATGTTGCTATCCTTCAATGAAAAGGTGAGAACTGCTATTCAGACATAATATTCCTAACTGATTGGATAGCAATCCAAACAACTCACACATAGTCTTCTTTACCATTTGTCTCATTTTCCACCCAGAAGTTAATCTTCTCTCTGGCTTCTTCTTCAGTGTATTTAAAATTGACTGCTTCCAGTTCTGCTCGATAGAATTTCTTTGTGGAATCCAAGTATTGCTGGAAAGTAAAAAGAGGATTTTATTGCAACATGACAATTTTAGAGAGATAAAAAAAAATACATTTGCAAATATTAATTTTTTTTCTGCATTTTCAAGCTGTACTGAGCAGCAGAAATGTCTCAGTGCTGTAAAAAATACCTAAGATCAAAACCTGGTACCTTGCTGTAAGCTTATATATTGTTAAACTGCCTGATTTGCCCCAACCATCAAGTGAAGAAGTTTGCCTTATTTTGAACAAATAACCAGGACTGATAATATCACAAGATGTGCATGTGTGTTAGTCTGTGTAGATGCATATGCTGTAAAACTTATAACTTGTATTAAGTATAAAACTTTTTCAGGCTGTTCATCACCCTTTTCTGGCTCTGAAGATCTCTGTTTACCCAGAGTGCAAAGTTTGGGAAACAAGGTGAAATCTTGACTTGAAAAGAGGTGATTACAGAGATAAAACAATGCTGTTTCTAGCTATACACTTATAAACACCTTAAATCTGGTTTTCCAAGGAAATTATTTATATGCCCTTGTATTACTTGGGC
This sequence comes from Chaetura pelagica, assembly GCF_000747805.2. Lineage (NCBI taxonomy): Eukaryota > Metazoa > Chordata > Aves > Apodiformes > Apodidae > Chaetura > Chaetura pelagica. The sequence continues at coordinate 3,436,375 of NW_009953786.1, read as the reverse complement.
TGTCTGTATTCCACAGCAATGTGCTGAGATGGTCAATGCCACTTTAATTAGAGTAATTACCAAAAATCTCAACCATGCATCTCTCTTCTAAGCCTTGTTAAGGAAATGTGGATGAGTGAGTAAAAAAAAATTTTTAGAACACACTCAAGGAGAAAAATAGTCTGCTGGTCATGGATCTTTGTTCCTTGGATAAGATTGATGCAGCAAGTGCAGCTCTGTTGTACACAAGGTGTGTGGCAAGGATATGTTGACAGTGAGTACTGTTAACAAGTTTTCTGGGAAAACTGTTCCCACAGATCTGTTTCTTTACCTAAAAGCTTTTAAGTCTCAGTTTCCCAGCTCTTTGCTGTTCCCCATGTCTAACCACTGGGCAACTGAGACGGGAGGGCTCCTGGACTGCAAGGGCTGTGGAGTGCAGCCACTTGGCAGCACATCTCGACTGCACCATTGATTCATTTCTGCTCTGACTTCATGAGGGAAGATGCTCTGCTGCACTCTTAACTCCCAGGAGCTGTTAAAATGGACTCCACTTACCTGGAAGAATGGGTAAGTAATTTCTCCAAAGAGCCTGTTGGCAATGGTGAGAGAGCAACCTGGTCTGGGTTCACTGATTGCAGCCAACAGAGCCTGGAACTGGGAATGGACTTCTTCAGCTTCTTTGCACTTTGAGCAGGAAAACAGAAGTTTCATGGTAGGCTTTGAGCTTTCCTGTGCCAATCTGGACCTGTGGGTGAACTACAGCCTTGCTCTGCGTGAGAAATCTGGCTCCACCCAGTTAATTAAGGCATTGGAATAAATGCATCAGGACACCACCTCCAACTCCCCCTGTACCAGATGTATGGAATGACAAACCAATTCCCCTTCAAGCCCACACTAGTCCACCTACAAATCACACTGTACCCTAAAGTGCACACTGAGCAAATACCTGCTGGGTTAGATCCTGGAAGGAGCAAGCTCCACAGTATCTTTGGCATACCCTGTAGACAAACCTTTGCAGGTGGCAATTTAAGCACTTATCACAATTTAGATTAGTACTGTGTGTTTTTATTGGAAACCTGTAATGAGAAGGCTTAGCTGTTGACATGTGTGATCTCACAAGGCCCCTTAAATAACTAATAAAAGAGCAGTAATAAGCAGGTATGTAAATCTAGACAGAGAGGCTGCTCAGCCCTGCCCTGCTTTCTGATTAAGTGATGGTTTGCAAGGAGAAGGGTTGACAAACTAGCACCTGTTTCTTCATCTCAGAACTGCAGCTGTGTCTTACCTTCTCAGAAGAATATTGACTTCCCTGACTTGTACTGCTCAAAACTTCACTGAAATGAAATACCTGCAATGTAAATGTTGGATTAATGCAGCTGAATTATGGTAGCTCGAAGCTAAAAGAGAGTGTTGCAAGCCTATTCCAAGAAGCAGCCAGACACAGTCAATGGAGAAAGTCCTGTTTGTCCTTGATTATGAGATCCTTGAAACAAAACAAGAAGGTTTTGTACAGGATGAGCTTATTAAGTCTTTGAAATCTTTTCCTGTAAGAGAGAAGACTTTGGGTATCCAGACCATATAAAAGGGAATCACCACTTCTGAGCCCTGGGGAGTTGAGGGATATCTCCAGAAAGTCTCCTTTAGTATTGATGTATTTATTGAATGATCAATTACTGTAATACTGTTCAGTCTGAAAAAGTGTGATATTAGGAATAGCATAAGAGAAGGTATTTTTAAAGGGTTGTCTGCATCACTCCTTTGAATGTTTAGGAACTATATCCAGTGGTACTACCAGTCTCTTGACTTGTATCTTGCCACTGTCCTCTTTTCACAGCAAAAGAAACCCACCTTTTCAATCTGTTTGAGTGTGTTTCCCCTGGCTCCAAGGACAACCATCCCAAAGGCAGCTGAGAGACTTAGTGGGGAGAAGAAGATGTTTTCATTTGTTTTTCTTTTGCTCAGCTCTCTGAAAAAGTCAAGACAGAACTTGGCATTGGCTGTGCTGAGAGAGCACATTGTGGTGCTGTGATCACCTGCAACAAGGGAAACAAAGATTTAGGCTGCTCATCCTTACACCTGCTAAGTTTAGATCCCTTGGAGCATGGTCCCTTGGAGCATGGTCTTCTGCAGTAGTGTGGCTGAATTGTTCAGCACTTCATGGAAGATTCCTGATTCATCACATCTGGCATATCACAGTGAATCTGAAAACCAACACCCTGAACTGCAGGAGAAACACATTTTCAGAGACAATACTCTTGAGTACAGCTGTTTTCCCAGCTCAGGCAATAGCTATGGCTTTGTCACTTAGTCCTAACTTTGTCCTAAACCACAGTCCCAGTTCACTATATCTCCCAATCTTTCTTGCCCCAAGTACTCGAGATATAATACTTATTAATTACACCATTTGATCATAACTCACTCTCTGTATCTCTCTCTAAAAGCTTTGTGTGTATTAATCAACTGAGCCTCACATACTGTGTCCTTCTCAGGCTGGTTGCTTAACAAACATTTGGAAGAAAACTGAGCTACAGATATGCTCAATTAACAAGATTTAAAAATAAAAAAATAAAAAAGGCACATTGTGTATTAGCAGAAAATTCCAATCATGTTTTTCTTAATTTATCTGCAGCTTTAACACTTTTCCTAGATATACTTCACTTAAAATCACAATTATACTAGCAGGTGATCTTTAATGTTCTGCAAAACTCTTCACATCTTACACCTAGAACAGACTTTCCCATGAAAGCCTTTTCCCAGTGGCTTATCCAATAAAGTCATGTAGCGACATCTGATCCCTTAGAGAGCCAGTTCAGTATTTTAGAGTTACCATTATTTTGTGTTTTTCTGTTTCCACCATTTTGTGTTTTTAAATTTCCACTATTTTGTGTTTTTGCTGAGTCATAGAATCATAGAATCTTAGGGGCTGGAAGGGACCTCGAAAGATCATCTAGTCCAACCCCCCGTGCCAGACCAGGGTCACCCAGAGCACATCACACAGGAACGTGTCCAGGTGGGTTTTGAATGTCTCCAGTGAAGGAGACTCCACAACCTCCCTGAAGTCCCTGAGTCTGAATAACTTTCTCCACAGATGTGTAAGATAACTTCCCCCATTGGACAAGAAGAAATAAATTATTCCTATAAATATTTAAAAGATGGAATGGTGTAGAAAGATTTTTGCATTCATGACTTACCAATCAGAAGAAGTGGAAAAAGGTTTAGTTTTAATCTTCTTTAGGAACACACCTGGCAAAGCCATTGTACAAATTCAGCACAGCTTCATCACAAAGCCCATACATTTTTATGTAATCCAAAACACTGCATAGCATCTTGAAAACATTCTCACTTCCTCAAAATATGCTACAGATAGCATGTAAGTGCTAAGCAGATACACGCGTATCAATCTTTAGACCTTTCATAGTTACATAATCTGTAACGTAAAGGTTAGAATTAGAGATCAAGGAGATATTTACCTTCTCCTCAGGACTGATGGTGTCAACTTGACTGTCGAGCTTGATGACAGGACTTCTGGAGCAATGAGATATAAAGCCATTGCCACTCCCAGTGGCAGCATCATTTTTGCTCATGATGAATCACACTCCTGTGTGTTGCAACCAGTTAATATAATTATGGGACCTTTTGTGGAATCTATAATTTTTCCTTATCCCCAGCCCTTCAGAAATAACTCACAATTTTAAATTCATACTGAGATGTAAAAAAATTCTCCATAGTTATAGAAACTCCTAGAAACAAAGGACATTTCAAGGGGTTTATGTGTAAAAAATAAATTCTACCAAACTTGATGTGTGTTACTGTAAGAAGTGGCACTGTCAAGTGCAAACACGTATGTTTTTGTAATAGGAATTTATTATAAAACCTCTGCAGTTGACAGAGTAGCAAGGGAAAGAAAAATTTAAAATGTAAAAGTACCTACCTGACCAATTGTGACGTAAGTCAGTGGTTCCAGAGTGGAGGTAGGGCAGTTCCCTTTACCTGTTCCAGTCCTATGCCTCTCTTCAGGGATCCCTTCCAGGGAGCTTTTCCTACCTGTTTACTCCCCTAGATGGGAATTTTGTCCTTAATGGAGAAGAGGAACTTCACCATTTGTTCCAGAGTTTATTGAATATCCAACAGCTTGGACAAACAGTAGCACAGCACTGCAGTGCCAGCTGTGCATACCGGGTATGCTGCAGCTGAGTGCTCTGCAGTCGTCACAGTGATGCAGCACAGGTTGTGTGCACTTGTATCAACCACATGGTATGTGCAGACTAGCTCTGCTACATGCTGTGCTTCCTGCAGGGACACTGCAGCTAGGGGCTTGCCATGCATCATCTCCATTTCCTTAGGTTCTCCTGATGGAAATATGAGAGCCCTGTTCCTCTCCTGAGGATTCCTGATGTACCTTCTGCAAATGAGGAAGACGTTTGTGGCACAAAAGGCAAAACATAGAGAAGTTATCCCTGTCCACATAACCTTTTTTTCAAACCTTGCATTCTGTAGATGTGTTTACAGGAAAGCTGGGGGAGTTTTGTTCAAGCAGCCTTCCCACAAGACATTGATGTGTCAGCTGCTTTTAGCCCAGGATTTCACATTCCTCCTCATTTTTATCAGTAACTCTGAGGAAGTCTGGTTCTTGCCTTATGTTGCTACAGCAATGCCTAGGCAGCAAGGAAAGAGCAACCTAATGATAAGAAGTGGTATGTTTTTGGAGTTCTTTACCTTGAAAAAAATCATCCACATTTAGGTTGATATGGTGTGTGGGTGGGCAGGTATTTGCATGAGTGCATACAAGGACAAATACTGTTTTGTAAGAAGTAGTTACTGCTACTAACATATAGTTACATCCCAACCCAAACAGATACCAGGCCTCTTCAGTATTTAGGAAGCTCTGGAGGCTGCTTCATATCAGTCACAAGATACTTGTGAGTTAATTTGTATTCCTTTTTTGAATTTTCCTTTCTTTTTTTCTTAGAGGAAATAGAAAATAAAAACATGCTCTTCATTGAAGCCCTGAGGATAGGAAGGTTAGAGCTGCACAGATTTTGCCTGAAGTGAAGAAAGCTGTAGAGTCTGGTTTTATTTGCTTAATGTTGAGGCAAAAAAACTTCCCAAAGTAGTGTCTGGTTTGCTTTTCTGATTTCTGCTGAGGAAGTGGATGGTCTCCACATGGGCCCTTCAAAGCCAGACTCCTCAGCCTCTTACTCATGTTGTTGACTAAAGGAAACTGCAGATCAGAAGCAGGCAGATGCTGTTCCCTTTCTTGTAGTGGTGACCTGTTCTTTTCATTCTTATTTTTGACACTAGTCATAGCACAGTTGAGGGAAACTGTTGTGGAATAGAAGAGCAGAAAGTATGCAAGTAGGAGCATTCAGCCATCTCCCAGAACAGAAGGAGGTGGTTTCCAAGCAGCAAGACACAACTATGTGTTTATCTTTCAGGAATACTGGCAATTTTGAATCCAAATTAATACAGTGAATGGAATATTACAATCCTGGAACACAACAAATCATGTCCTTCAGGCAGAGGGGTGTGTGCCAGAGCCACAAGTCCCTTTAAATTTCATTCTACTGTGCATAAATCTGTCAAGGTGAAGTTCAAGTGTTCTAATATGCTAGCACAGTGGAACACTATGCTGCTAGCCCTGGTTAGTTTTCTGGTACTTTTGAGCTTTTAACTGTCTTCAAAAAAACAGTCTTCTTTGTTGTTGTTTGTTATTTCTCTGTTTCTTTAGGTGTTTCTGTTCATACTACATTTTGAGTTACCCTGGAGGTTAACTGTCACTCTATTGCTCCATTTGGTGGAGGTTTGTTTTGCACGGAACATTTTCTATCAATGGATGAATTATAGCTAAAGAAGTACCTGGACTGGCATTAATTCCCAGAAAGAAGCATGTTCTGCTGCTCTTCTAGTCTATTCCTTTGAGTAGTTGATACCCTAGAGGCAAGGGATGCCATCCAGAGGGACCTTGACAGGCTGGAGAGGAGGGCCAATGCCAACCTCATGAAGTTCAACAAGGCCAAGTGCAAGGTCCTGCACCTGGGTGGGCACAACCCCAGGCACAAATAGAGGCTGGGGGAAGAATGGCTGGAGAGCAGCCCTGAGGAGAAGGACTTGGGGGTGGTAGTTGATGAGAAACTCAACATGAGCCACCAGTGTGTGCTGAAGCCCAGAGAGCCAACCTCATCTGTAACTTATTCTGTGATTCTATATTTTCTGCTCTTCTAGGTTAGTATAATGCAGTCTAGAGAGTGGCTTAGACAGGCATAGTTCTCTAATGGGCGTGTCTGGGAAACAAGAGTTTTTGCTCAAATAGATTGAAGAACCTCTTGCATTGTAGGTTCTGAGGAGACTCAGCATGCAAATAACTGCTGAGAAAGACAAAAAAGCTCATCCTGCCTTTGGACAGGGAGCTGCACTAGGACTCACTTTGGACAGCTAGTTGGACTATTATCCCTCCTATCTCCCTTCTTGCTCCTGGAAAACGCAAAGGGAAAATGAAGAAGATTGAAGGTGGTCATGGTAGTCTCAAAATGAGAAGACTGTCTTTATCCCTTTGGAGGACAAGCCTCCAAACAGGAAAGGATAAATAAGGAGAATTTTTTGAAAGGTTACAGAGAAGCAGTTGCTGAGACACATTGTGTGTGGAGAGGAAGATGAAGATGTAAAAGCACTGTAAGTGCAAAAGAAGTGGCAGATTTTGTTTCAAAGTTAGACTGCTCTGGAGATCATGCAGATTTCAAAGACAACCCTTGTACCTGGTGGTCAGATCTTGTGATGTTAAAGTTGCCCTCAGGCATGGAGGAGCAGATCACAGACTGAGCTGCTTCCTACCCCTAAAATTTCCCACATTTAGGTAGTACTGAAAACAAGGCCACATCCTTAGGGACAAGTTTTGTTCAGCACTGTTTGCCTGTTTGCAGTCATTTTGGATTAAAGTCTCAAAATTCTTGTTAATTTACCAGTGAACAACATGAAACACATTTCTATTAGTGCTTCTCATGGCCTTGGGGCCATGGCCAAGGGAATGATAACTGCTGTGCATAAATTATAAAGTGCAAAGAGTTTTTATTACATGGGTGGGATAAGTAGAGGACAACCAAAACAAGGAACAAGGGATCCATCAGTGATGGATCAGCAGAACACAATTTTACAGCAAGAAGCAATGACTCCCTGGGTACAGAACAGACCATCAGCATGTCCCTTGTGATTATTCTTTGCTGCAAGTGCACTGGAAGAAGAAGCCTGGTTGGCTACAGTTCCCCCTTGGCTTTTTTCTCACTGTTTTCAGCCGTAATGTTTCTCTTGCTGTCAATGTCTGCAGGACACAGCAGGGAAGCAGATTCTTGTTGAGAAACCAGAGGCTGATCTCAGGCTTGACAGCAAAGGCTCTTCTTGTTCCTTTCATCTGACAAAATGCACATTCTGCTACCACTTTGACACTGCTCAGGTGGTAATTACAGAGTACCTGGTGTGTCTGTGGTTCCCTGTAATAAAGGTACCATTGGATAAATAGAGTTGATGAATAGCAAGAACAAAACAAAGACTCCTGTCAGGATTCTTACTGAGCCAAGGGCCACAAGGGCCCACCCTATTTGCCAGACATCTGCTAAGTAAGCATCACAAATAATAACAAACCTTATGCATCATATGAGAGCAATTAGATTGATAAAGCATCCGTGGTAATCCACAGCAACTTTTGCAGGACAGAAAAATGCCTCTTACCTTGAAAAAGGGGGAAAGACATCAGAAGTTGTTGATGGTCTCAGCTCACTTGGGAAGCATCAGGAGAGCAAAGTCTGATATTGTCATTTTGGGGCTGTATGAGTCAAGAACCTAGTGAAAAGCAATTACCTTCTAAATTACACTGCTGAATTAATTACTGAGTTAATTGGCAAGAGTGCAGAAGTTGATGAGTGTCAGCTTTGCAGAGACTTGGGCCACCTCATCTGGTCATTCAGCTTTCTGGGGAAAAGGTGATCTCAACACTGCTTTTTAACTCCTGAGCTTCTTTGTGCACCAGAAGCCTTTCCATTATTGCAATGGACCCCTTTACTCTCCAGGGAGATTTAGATATGATGCAAAACAGCATCCCAGATTTTTTCATCTTTAATTCATTTATCTTGTTGGCATCCAAAAAATCCTCCAGCAACGCAGCCAGTTCTGTCTGTTGTACCTTCTCTGCTCACACCCTTTATCACCTGCTCATGAGCCGTGGCTAACAGGGAATAATATTTCTAAGCAAGTATGTCTGCATGTGTCTTCTTAACTGGCTTCCACAGAGCAAGGGGTTATGGCTAGACAGATAAATACATCTGCATGATGAGCCTGTTTCATAATGCTGGCTGATCCAGGCTTTGTGACTGGTCTCATTCACAGTGTCTCTGGATATCATTCCTTTGTGGCAGTTTAAATCACTTTATGTTAGGTTTTGTTACTTAAATAACAAACACAGCAGTTTTTTTAAGCTGTGAGATTCAGAATGTCCATCAATATTCCTCTCCTAGCTCTATGTCAAGTAGCTAAACTTCCTTTCAGCTCAATGCATAGCTTATCTTGTCAGTCCTCATTGTGGGATGCAGTGATGAAGATAGGGAACTTTTGCATTTAAAAAAGCAGATATTAGTCAATATTGGTGAAACACTGAAAAAGAGAACAGATATTTCCATGCAAATGGACTGTTGTTTGGGTTTTTTTTGAGATTGCAAAAGACATCGACTTGCATTTTGAAGATTATTCACAAAAAGGTAGCAACTACTTTTTCTTTTTCTTTTTTTGACAAAGAAAAGTATACACTAATTAAAATTCTGACAAGAAGAAACATCAGGAGTTTGGCATTTCAATCTGGGCAACAGTCATTAGATTATATTGCAGTGGTCTCTCTGGACATTAGTTCTTATTATTTCATTGCTGAAGCCTGGAGAATCCTCCAAACCAGTCATCCTGCAGCCCAGAAAGTCACAAGCCTAGAGCATAGATACAAAGTCAAACTTGCCTATCATAATTATGGTGTACTTTGGGGTGCTTCAAGTGACAGAAATGGGAGTTAGAAATGTTTATGCACTTGTGAAAAGGAAATTCCTTGGGTTTAATCACTTAAGCGTTTCTTCAAGAGAATTCTGTGGAAAATTGTGTCAAAAACTTAACTAAAATCTAGGTAGACAACATCTACAGCCTTTGCCTCATCCACTAAGTGGGTCACCTTGTCATAGAAGGAGATCAGGTTAGTCAAGTAGGACCTGCCTTTCATAAACCCATACTGGCTGGGCCTGATAGCCTTGTTGACCTGCATGTACCGTGTGACAGCACTCATGGTGATCTGCTCCACAACCTTCCCCAGCACCAAGTCAGACTAACAGGCCTGTAGTTCCCCAGACCCTCCTTCTGACCCTCTTGTAGGTGGATGTCACTTTTGCTAACCTCGAGTTTTCTGGGAACTCCCCAGTTAGCCAGGACTGCTGACAGATTATGGAAAGTGGCTTGGTGAGCACTTCCACCAGCTGCCTCAGTACCCTTGTGTGGATCTCATCCAGCCCCATAGACCTGTGTGTGCCTAAGTGGTGTAGCAGGTTGCCACCCATTTCCCTTTGTATTAAGGGGAAATTGTCCTCCCTGCCCCTGTCTTCCAGCTCAGGGGGCTGCACACCCTAAGAACAACTGAATCTTTGGTCTTACTACTAAAGACTGAGGCAAAGAAGGCAGTGATTTGGGGATTACCACAAGAATATGTAGTCCTTTTTTAATTAAATTGGTGAGGAATTCCCAGATGTTTTGGAGAACGCAACTGTAGAGTCCTGAGAAGAAAAATTGCCTCAAAACAGCCAGCTGGCTGACAAACTGGACATTGTGCTCAGGTGGGGTCCTCGTTCAATAGGCCACCTGGACCCTGTCCATGTAAGGAGACCCCCTCCTTTGGCAGCCACCCTGATAAATGGGACACTGTCCTCACTTGATAAGGAGCAGTGTCCAGCAAGAGTAGCCCAGGACCACCTTGCAAAAGAACACTTTCCTGTTTAAAGGACAGAGCACATTTGTGACAATAAAGATCATTGCTCAGCCAACCCTGATGGGGGGGGGGGAAAGTGATCACCTGGACCCCCGTGCCCCATCAACTCATTTCCAGAACATTCCCAAATCCAACACTGAGTCTGTGCAAAGCAGGCTGAGCCTCACCAGGAGAGGCAGAGCCAGCTGCCACTAAAGAGGCAGACTGGGAATGCTCCAGGTGCACACCTGCCATCCAAGGACCACAGCATCAGGCTGAGATCGTCGCTGGATCCAAGGGTGGTGGTATCTTTCCTGTCCCCTCTTCCTTCATCTCTATATCTGTATCTCTTCATCTCTCTCTCTGTTTCTAACCTTATTCTTGGCACATAAGGGTAACATCATTTCTAATTTTGCTAAGTTTTTCTAGTTGTAACCTGTTGTTTTGAGAGTACCATTTTGCTAAGCTCTGTTGGTTGTAATCTATTGCTTGAGAGTGATATTGTTGTGTCTGTGTTTCTTTGCTTTTTACAAGCTTTATAATCTTACTCAATTTTAAGTAAAGTAATGTCTTGTATAAGCCTCCCGGGTCATGGTCTTACTCTAAGAGTACCATGCAGAGAATTCCAGAGGCTAATCTCACTGACTGGGTTGGTAAAAGAGATTAATTAAGAGAGAAGGATTGGATCCAAATCTCTCTGGGTTGCCCCCATATCTGGGGAGCTCTACCCAGGCCCATTTTGTGGGATGTGATATTTAATATGGGTCCCCACCTCTGGGAAGCCGTCCCCACTTTGCTGGACATGAAACACATGCAACACAGATCAGTGTTAATTGTTCTTGGAGCCAAGTTGTAAATAATAAAGCACTGATTGGAAACGGTTTTTACCTGAAGAAATGCAAAAGACTTCATGCAAAATCTGCATTCGGCCACTGACCACAACCTACATGCTCTGCAGGCTCCTTGCTCTGGGGCTGTGGTACCCAACCATGGAAAACACAATGGACTGGTAAATTCTTTTAGGGTCAAAGAAGCTGATAAGCAATTCTGGTGTCCATATGGCAAATGAAGTTTCCAAGAGGAATGTGTGAAAAAGGAATGAACAATCTATTCCCACCAAGAGACCTGGTAGTAACTTTGAACAGAGATGTTGAGAAAACCTCTGCTGTTCTTTCACAACTTCATGTAGCCATTAATTAGCTTTGAGTGGAATGGAAGGAGCCTTGAGATTGTCTAGTGCATCTGCTGCCCTCAAGCAGGGTCAAAGCTGTCTAGATTACAGTTGATAGGTGTTTGTTGACCCTGTTTAAAGAAGCTTCTATGAAAAGAATTTCCAAAACTTCTGTTCTGTTTCAGTGCTTCCTTATTCCTGGAGTTTTAAGTCTTCTCTGTCCTAAATCATCCAGACTGTAGATGAGAAAACCAGTTACATCCAGCTGTGCAATTAGTATTAATTATTAGTATTCAAGCTATTCTTTGCACAAGACATAGTGTTTGGGAGTGTCTCCCTGGTCCTAAAATGTAATTATTGTAGATGTGTTCATGATCAAGACCTTTTTACTGCACTAATCACACTAGCCAAGACATTGTGGGAATTGTCAGCTACTGAGCTACTTCAACTAATTATGGACTTGGAAACTTGAAATGCCCTTCAGGGTTACTCAGCCCTGCAGAACATTGTATAATTTTCACAGTTCTGAGGAGAAAAGTATTGCCTTTGGCCCTAAGACTGGATGTTACAAATAATTGTTCTGCCTGATTCCTGCAACAATCCTTGTGCCATATTTCTGGAGTTAGTAAAATTGTGCAGTTGCTTGGTAGTTTAATGTTATTAGCATAAAAGTTAGTGTGGGGATGTTCTTGCCAGTCCTTGCAGCTAGTGAAATCAGATGGGTGGTGATTGAGAAACAGAGTGTTAGTGACAGCCAATAATGTGCACATATTGTTAGTGATTGAGTTTCTCAAAACAAAATAAAATTTAGAAATATCCTTCCCGCACTGCCAAGCCCTGTGAAGAACCAGCAGGTTTGAAAACAGAGGGTCAAATTTTTAGCCAAGGTAAATTGAGTCAGTTCCAGAGGAAGTGTGAAAAGAGAATTTGTTTCCATGGAAAAAGGTTCTTCTTCAGGACATGGAATAAGGGGGATTTTTCCCCATCCTGCCATGGAATTTGTGGAATATATCATTTTATCATCTACAATTCAAATTCCTTAACTGCATATCTGGGGTAACCAAGGACTACTGTAGTGTCCTGAAAAAAACTTCTTTACAGCTCTCCCTATTTCTGCTTTCTCTCAGTTGTATTGATTTTTACCTGATGAAGTTGTTACTCTCATCCTAGATATAATTTGACAGACTCTTCCTTTCTGACCTGTCTGTAATCCAGGCACAACACCTTGTGAATCCCAGATGCTTGTATCCCAGCTGGTCATAGACACTTCTGTATAATCTCATGTAAAACCTGTAAGCAATATCACCAACAACCTTCATAGAACAAGATACTTTTACTACACAGAACAAGCTAGCAAAGAAAAGCTGGCTTTAAAGCAATATGCTTCCATGAACCCTTATTTGATGCAGAATGCCCAAAGTATTCCGTGCTATTTTGGTCTTGTTTTGTTGTTGGATATGAAAAAGAACACCTTGACAGAACATGATGTCCAGTAGCTTTGGTATTTGACCCGGGCCATTCATATGCAATCTATTCACACACAGAAGTGTCTCATGCTGTTCCAGATGAAGGCAGGTATCTGACTACAAAATGCTGGTGAAGAGACATGAAGTGTGTCCGGGAAATCATGACACAGTGTTTCCCACACAGCTCTGCATTTATGGGCCAGTGGAACAATGTCCCATGGTACAGCAGCACAAACATCTACTGCAGCTGCTGGTGGAAAGTGCTCTCTGATCCTTTTCCTAAACCTCCATCTTGTACTAAGTCAACTTTACCACAAAGGTAAACAGGAGCTGGAATGCCATCAAATGCTTGTGGGTTGACTTCAAAGCTCCAACCCTGCCAGCCAGCCTTCTCATCTGAGAGTGGGAAAAACCTGAACCTAAATCTTCATTTGCAGAGCTGCAGTGTACCACCCAGTTAAGAAATGTTTCGGGTTTTTTCCTACAGGAAAGTTGGACAGGGACTTTTTACAAGGGCTGGAGCGACAGGAAGAGGGGGAATGGTTTCAAACTGGAAGAGGGTAGATTTAGGTTAGACCTTAGGTCACTGACATTTTTGTAGGTTAGAAATGCATACCATGTAAGTGCAGAAAATTGTGCAGGCAGAAGAGACCAGTATTAGACTCAATTTGATTTTGTGGTACAGCTCCTCCATTCTCTGTGTCCCCATTGTGATGCTCAACAATGAGGACTGCAAGCTTCCAAAATTTTGGAGTTACTAATATTCACTAAAACCTATATGTATTGCAGTACTTAACTCTCACTCCTTGTACAGACAGAAAATGAGCTTTGCTATGCAGAAGCAAGCTGAGTAAACTGAGATAACAGTTCTTACCACTGAAAATCAGTGCCACAGGGTTTCTTCTGCACATACACATTTCAGAGAAGAGAACAGGGCTGGACTCTTCCCTTGTTTTTGGATTAAATGCTGCCATTTGGCGGGTGAGCCTACCTTGCCCTGCTTCACTCCATGCTACCAGTCAGTGTTATCACACAGTTCAATATTGTCTCACCTTTCCAGTGGGGCTCTTTGTTCCTGGACATGCCATGCTCAGCACTTCATCAGTATGAAGCACCTCCAATACACATGCAACATAAAGCTATGTAAGAGATTCAGGAAGACACAAAGAAGGCACTGACACTGCACAGCAGCCTCATGGGTACAAGTCAGATGAGAGTGTTTGGAAAGGAGAGCTGCCACCTCTTGCAGTTTGCTATTTGTGAAGAACATGGCCCAGACTGCCAGAAGCCTCCTGCCTCTTCTCCATTTCCAGAGGCAAGCCGCTAATGGCAGTTCCCAGGAAAAGGGAAAGAAACGCACCTTCTCAATCTCACTGGCTGTGTTGCCATCTGGCTGCTCAGGGCAGCCGAGATGCTCACTGGGGAGAAGAAGGTATTTTCATTTCTTCTTTCTCTGCTCAGCTCCTTGAAGAAGTCCAGGCAGAACTCGGTGTTTGCTGCACTGAGGGACCCCATTGTGGAGTGATCAAGGCCTACAACAGGACAACTACATAAACCATCTCCCAAACATGGCCACAGTCAGAGCACTTGGTGCAGGGAGAGTTGGAAAGGCAGAGCCTTGCTCAGGCAGCAGTACCCCCAGCAGTGTCTTGCTCCTGGGAGCAGGTTTCAAACCAGGCTTAGCACTTCATAACAAAGTGCATCCCACACCCTGACCCAAACAATCACTGCTGGGCAAATCACCCCTCGTCCACTTCAGCTGTCTCCACATGCACTTTCACACCCTCCACTGTTTTTCTAAAGGCTGTGCACTGTGTGAACACAGCCACTTAGTCAGCATCCTGCTCTTCCTTCCAGAACTGCTACGTGGTTTACAAGCATTGTTCAGCCCTCAGAAACTGTGCTTCATTGAAGCAGATTGTCTCAAAACGTTTTGTGTTTGTACACACCCTGTAAAACATGAGACACATTATATGAAAACACTCAACAGAGAGACAGGGGATTCATGTTGCCAAGCCAAAGCCAAACAACGATGTGGCAAGACCTTTCTTGAATTTGAAGTAACAAGTTCATGTATGTCCCAGCATATCTAAGATAACTGCCTTGCCATTTGTCTTGCTTTGCCTTGTGACAATGTTACCAGATTCATGCTGTTGAGTGAGCTTTTTCACTCCAGCAAAGACTCTGACCACACTCTTCCTGCATCCTGGGGTTGTTGTCATATTGTCCTATCCACGGGCTTTCAGTACCGCGGCCACCCTGAGGAAAGCTGAAGCTGAGAAAGTTACCTTCTCCTGGAAAGAGCTGATGCTGGAAGCTTCTTCGCTGATGAAGAGTGGTGTCCTGTCCTGTCTTAAATCAAAGCTGACTGCTGTGTAGTCTGTCTCCCTCTGCCCAGGTTATTACTGAAACCGGAGGGTGCCCAGGGAAGCCAAGGGCTGACAGACAGAGTGCCAGGAGAATAACTTTTCACATCCCACAGCAGAGTAGGAGATACGAGCCAGTCCCTCCTGCTTTTCACTCTCTGAAAAAGTAGTGAAAGAAGGAAATAGGGGTTTTTTCCCTCCCAGAGAGGAGGCACCCTCTTGATGCTGCTGCATCTCATTGGCTTGCTCCACTGAATCATCTCAAAGACATGACAAGCACCTGTGGAAAGCACACAGTCACAGCAAGAGAGAAAAAGAAAAAAAATCAGAAGAGAAGACTGTGATACACAGCCTCCAGAGAAGCACCTCTCCTTGAAGTACTTACGTATCTTACATAGCCTCTGTCTCGTGGGGAGCCCTGGTAGTCCGGCAGGAGATGATAGAGCCCATAATCACAACAGGTTATTTCTTCTGTAACTCAGGCCTTTCCGGAGAGATGCTGTGACCCAGAATGTGCCTCAGCAGATTCTCTGCCTGAGGGCTACACTGAGCTGGGGCTGCCTCAGCATGGTCACTTGTTTGTCCCAGGGGTCTCAGCATGTTTTTCTTCCTGTGCCACAAGAGCCAGAGAGCAGAGGGAGCACAGGCTCACCTTCAGCAGCATCTCCATTCCTGGGTTTTGAGCATCTCCCAGACTGTGGGTCAGGAGGTGGCAGGTCTAACCAGGTGCTACAGGATCTGGTCCAGAGAGCAGAAGGAGGCCAAGTTACACAGCTTTGGGAACAGATCTTGGCACCAGGATGTTCTCGTATGATGAGAATTTCAGGTAATTGGCCTTTTTTCCTTGACCTCATGCAGGAAAAGGGCAAGAGGAGGTGAAGAGAAGGCACTGCCAGTCCCATGTAGGAGAGCTTACCATGACCAGCTCTGCTGGTCATGTGCAGGGAAGATCAGAGAGCTGGAGCAGCTCCTTTGTTCCAGCTGGTGCTCCTTGCTTCCATGGAGATATCGCATAAAGACTGCATTACTGTCATCTTAAATACAATGTCTGGGACTTTCCCCTGTTACAAAACCCTGGCTTGAGACAGCTTTTTCCCTCAATGGTCACCCATTTAGCAAGATCCTTTCTCCCTCGGCAGGCTGAGGGCTGTGGCAAAGGCAGGACTGGTCAGTAGTGGCCTGCATTTGGGACTGCTTTGTGCTGATAGATGACAGGGGAGTGACAGGCAGTGGAGCCGGATATAGAGTGGGGTGGGGGTTTGGATAAGGAGCTGCCAGGGAAGTCAGCAGAGGCAGAGCTGAGGCTGCAGGAGGCAACAAGTGCTGTGCCAAGCACCAGCTGCCTCGCGAGGTGTTGCTCCAGGGAAGACATGGATCAGGACATGCAACAGGGGTCCATCAGAAGTGCTTCTGCAGCATGTTTAAAACTGTAAGGGAGTGTATGGAAAAGCTGGAGCCAATTCCAAACTGCAGCAGTCCAGTGAGGGAGGAATGCTGAACAACCTTGGAACTGTGGCAGTGCTTGTACAGAAAAGCTGTGACACACCCCTTCACAGCTCAGAGCATACAGCTTCATGGCTGGGAATTCAGGTGAAAAAGCTGCACAGCAGCAGCCCCTGAAGTGCTGGGAGGAAGCAAACTGCAGCAGTCCAGTGAGGGAGGAATGCTAAACAACCTTGGAACTGTGGCCCTGCTTGTACAAAAAACTGTGACACACCCCTTCACAGTTCAGAGCATATAGCTTCATGGCTGGGAATTCAGCTGAAAAACCTGCACAGCAGCAACCCCTGAAGTGCTGGGAGAAAGTTCACAATTTAAGAGTACTTTGTTCACTCTTATCTTGCTAGGCAGATATTAAGAAAGTGAGGTAAGATTCACATTATCAGAAAGACATCGAGCAAAATATCATGACTGTCGGGACAATAATAATAACAACCTATGTAGAGGTATGTGTTTCCTGTTAAACTATCACTTAATTAAAACAAGAATAGTCCTGGAAGCAGGGCCTGGAAGCCAGAAGTCATCTTTAAAGTGCTCAACTTCTTGAACTGCAACATTATCCATCCTTAAGTTCTCCTCTTCTTTCATTGAGTTGCAATTATTTGAGGAAGGGCACAACTTCAAAAGGCAGCTGGCTAGTTTGCTCCCAGAATGTGCTAAAATCTGGGGCCTGATAGGTCTTGGTGCATCTTTGTGGGACATACAGGTTTTCATTCCAGCTGGGGTATGGCATACCCTGAGGACAGGCCACATGAGACAGCCCATAGAGGTTTTGTACCTTTTTCACTTAGAAAAATGAAGTCACTATAACAGCACTTTCAGGGAACCCTCTTTGAAGAGCTTGCACCAGGTCTGCTTTGAATGCAATCACTAGGTGTTCTCTCAGGACTTGCACCTCATTCCACCTCATTCCTGGTTTCAGCATGGCAGAGCACCTCATTGATCACATCCAGGCAGTTCACAGCAAGCACAGAAAGGTGCTAGCTGCTAAAAAAATTGCAAAAGGTGAAAATAAAATGCCTACAAATTTGGGATATTTCCACACACATAGGAAAAAATTTTTCTTTCAGATGTCTTTTTAGGTGTACACACTTAGAGTCAGCCTAAGTTCTGTTCAGGAGAGAGGCACCCTTACTTTGGTGTTGCTTCTTTCTGCAGTAATCTGTAATTCTGTGCATTAAACATGTTATTCACTGATGCTCCTTTACATATGCACAAAGCATCAAGAAGGCAGGGACAAGCTCTTTTCATTTGTGCCCCGTGATAGGACGAGGGGCAGTGGATTCAAACTTGAGCACAGGAAGTTCCACCTCAGCATGAGGAAGAACTTCTTTACTGTGAGGGTCACAGAGCACTGGAACAGGCTCCTCAGAAAGTTGTTGCCCCTAAGATTCTATGATTCTATGAAAGGCTGTGGAGTCTCCTCTAGATAGAGACTTTCAAGACCTGTCTGGATGCCTTTCTGAGTGACCTGCCCTAGGTTTTTTTGGTCACAAAATGACAGAATCACAGAATGTTAGGGGTTGGAAGGGACCTCCGAAGATCATCTAATCCAACCCTCTGGCCAGAGCTGGATGTGTTCCTGTGTGATGTACTCCACGTGATTCTGTGATTCTCTGAAAGTAAATGTTTTGCAATAGATCAGATAGAAAATAGATGAGGTTTTGTTTGTTTGTTTTTTTGTTTGGGGTTGGTTTGTTTTTGTAGGGTTGGGGAGATAAGAATGTTTGTAAGAAATCAGCCACAGGATTGCTTCTAAACATCTTTGCATTACTGTTAGCATTTTTATTCATGATACTGCTGTGTTCAGTCTTAAGGTCAGAAGAAATTACTATACTTACCTCATTTTCTGTAACAGTACACAGGCCAGCTAAGGAAACAACAGGTCAAATCAACCCTGAGAAGCAGCCTCTCTCAAAGTGGACTCATTGAACCCTTTCTAGCTTGGGTTTTTTCTAGGTTTTGGGAGAATGCTGTCCCCAGGAGCCAAATCAGTGCTGAAGCTGTGTACAGCAGGGCCTCTGAGGGTCTCAACTCCTCTGGAAATGCACATATACCATCTTCATTAGATTTGAAACACATGTTGAATGGGTTTCTAAAGTAAAGTTTATCTTTCTTTCAAGATAAGTGAATAATACAAACAGTTGTGTACAGGACAGGCATTACAATCGACTGCTCATATGGTAGCAAATGATTTTGTGGCTTTCAGGGCCAAATTGTGGCCCTCCCCTCAGTGGATACCAGAGACAAACTGAGTACCTAGTTCAGTGAGATGATGAGCATGTCATGGCAGAGCATCCACAGCTGCTAATGAATCCTCTAAGAAGGGCAACTTGGGGAAGAAGTGCTGTGCAACCCAGATGCTGTGCCAAGACTCCACAGGAGCAGCAGAGACTTGCTGTGTAAGTTCCTGCTGTCACTGCTTGCCTCGCACTGCATGCAAAGTTAGCTCAGACTGAGCACAAACATGAAAAACAATACTGTGAAAGTGAAATTTTCAATGTTCATATTTCTCAGTCTAGTCTTAGGCCATGAGCACTGAAAAGTAGTATTTCTTCATCGTGCATCAGCTTAAAAGCTACATATTTTGCCAACAACCGGTATTCCAGTCACGGCAGAGTTTCTCCTACGTCCAGTTCCAGACAGGAGGGGGAAAACAAGGCAGATTGTACACAGTTCAGTAAGCAGAACATGGGATATTAAAGTCAGCAGAGCTTGGGATTTTAAAAGTGCATGGATGTTTGGGGTCTAAGACACAATGTCAAATAACTTTTGGTTTTCACTGACACAGCTGTTTCATGACACAATGTGGTTCTTATAAACCAGTTTGACCAGCTTTAAATCAGTAACCTACCAGAGCTGAGTGACGTTAGCCAAATTCAGGTAACCAGTGTGCAAGACACATAGACATAAAATGGGGTTCGGACCAAGGGGGACCTTTAAAGATCACGTAGTCCATCTCTGGTGGCTTGGCCAGAGCAGCAACCACATCTGAACCTTGCCCAGTGCAAAAGGGATGCCTGCTGCCCTGGTGAGCTGCCCGCTTGGGGCAGAGAAGAGGCATTGGACTTTGTTTGCACAGATGGGTGCTGGCAGAGAGAGGCACTCCCTTGGGTAGAGCTTGCCCTGAGGGGGAAAAAAATAATGTTGCATAAATGTTTGGGTTTTTTCCTTCACAACATGAGTCTTTTTTCCTAGTTCATGAGATTGTGGCAGCAGTAAAACTGCACCCATGGCACATACCAGAAATGGCCCAGCCACATCTGTCATGCCACACCTGGCTCACCATGCATCTTCATGGCTCCCCTGCTCTGGAGGCACAGGAACAACCCAGCCCAGGGGGTGCTAAATGGATACTTTTATTAAAAACCTCCCCCCTCTATTTCTTTTACTTTCAGGACTAAGCTCCTACATTCTTCACGGATATCACGGATTGCAGGAGCAGATCCATCCATCTGACAGTCCATGGTGTTGTCAGAAACACTTGTTTTAACTCAAGGGTGCAAAAAAGGGTATGCTGGGGGGTGGGGACTGAAGTCTCATTTCTGAGAAAATATTAGAATAACAGGAAGGTTTCTTTCCCCTGTGGCATTTTCCAGTTCATCAAATAAATCCCCATTCATGTTTTTCAGAATCACTGTTGGTTTTTGAGGTTGCAGTGCTCAGCACTTCCCAGGGGAATGTAAACACTGTATGATGGCAGCTTTAGATAACAAAACACAGACTAGTCAGCAAGTAGGTCAGCAGCTACAATGGGGTGCTTTAGACCATTCTCCTCTTCTTGAGACTGAAGGTCTGTTCCAACCAGAATGATTCTGTGATTCTGATATTTATCCCCATATGAAAGACAGTTTTCCCTACTATGTACACATAGTTCACCCTCTTTAGAAACGTTTGCTTTTGTATCCTGTTCCTGAAGACACTGTGACTACAAAATGCTCTTTGTAGTAATTTGAGAACCAAGTGGGGCTTAGTGGAAGTTGTGCCAAGCGGTGGTGGACTCCCTGTCCTTGGAGATACCCAAAGACATGGTCCTAGGCAATGGGTGGTTGGTGGCCCTTCTTGAGCATAGGAGATGGACGAAATGGTCTTCAGGGGTCCCTTCCGACCTCGCTGTTTTGTGAGCTATTGTTTCAAAAATAAATGTGGAAAAAGTCCAGTAAATCACATAATCATAGAATGCACTCAATTGGAAGGGATCTTAAAGACCCTCTAGTCCCAACTCCCCTGCCTGGGCGCGCTTTTTCTGATGCACATTGTCAGCTCATGTTAAACTTCTCATCAAACAACACCCACAAGTTCTTACCCTCAGGGCTGTTCTCAATCCATAGTCTGCCCAGCCTGTGTTTGTGCTTGGGGCACAAAACCTGTCCTGTGTATATCACTACTGTGGTAATCAGCTCCCTTTCTAGGGGTACCCATGGG
>NW_009953786.1:3375704-3415428 GCF_000747805.2 Chaetura pelagica | reverse complement strand
AAAGATCCAGGAGTCATGAAATGAGTTGATGTCACATCACTCTTCCAGTTGGCAAGATGACACTTTAGGTGTAGGTGTACATCTAAATCACCAAATGAAGCCAAAGTTGCTTCTAGCATAAGTTTTTTATATAATGCAAAACAGCACAAAGGCAAATCCAGTACACATCACTGGGAATAAGGTGTTACAGTCATCAGTAAATAGGTACATTTGCTGTAAATTATTACCTCCTATCTGGCAGTTGCTACGGGAAAGGGAATTTCCAGGTGTCCATTGTGCAAAGGATTTGCCACAGCTCCAGAATGCAGATAAGGAGAAAGTCACTCAAAAGCACCTCTCTGCTGACCAGGACCAGCTGGCCAAGAATCTAAAAATTCAGGTCAGGGGCTTCTCTGTTTTTACTGGCAGTTACTGAAAATTTTTGCAGACAATCCTCCTCAGACAGCAGCAAAACAACTCCACCTTTGCAAGGTGCTGTACTACAGTACATGGCTGGGCTGGGGAACTGTAAGCAATACATAAGCATACATGGACATTGAGGAAAAATGTTATTTAAATCCAGTGAAGTTAAGGCAAAATAGTCTGGATTCAGAAAAATATTTGCAATTCAAGGAGCCTACTGACAGGACATCTCATTGATGCAATCTAAGCTAAACTTCTTGCAGTGATTACTTTGAAACGGAAATTAGTTGTCAAAGCAATAAGGATGCATTGGGGGAAAAAATACTATCTTTTCTTTTCATCCCGGCGTTCCTCACAATGTTAGAGAATGGCCCTGATTTTAAGGTGAACTGAGTTTGCCAAAGAAGAGAATGGTATCGGTAGGGTTGTGTCTAATAAAGAACAAGAAAGGGTGGTCAGCCATGAACACCTCCGTGAGAGGAAGAGACCTATTCACAATGACAGCTCCTGTACCAGCTGCTGCTACAGTGCCTTCCTCGCTGACTTCCACACACGTCTTATGGACAATATCTGACAGCACCAGAGTTTTTGCAGATGACATTGCAGAAAGATCAGCTTTTGATTCATCGAAGATGTCAGTCACCCCCATCTCTTGCAATACCTCATTGAGGTTAAAGGTGCCCTCAAGCTTGAATCGGGGCAGGTACACCTCCACTTGTGTCTCATACATGTGCTCTGAAGAGGCCCACAGCATTAGATTTTCATGGGTCATTATGCTTTCAATCTAGAAGATACGGGGGGAAAAAGAGCTTAAAATAGTTGGGTACCTTTGAAAATTTTAGATCTCTTACTCAGCCTTAATTCAAATAACCAATTTCCAGCCATACTGCCTTACCTGCTCCAGCCCACTGATGGATCCCTCAGCCATGTCATGTGGCAGCAGGATGATCATGCTCATTGACTTCTCAGCATAAGGCAGTTCAAGGACCTGAGCACCCACCTCCTCAATGTAGCCTAATTTAAACCTGCCTTTCTGATACATCATCTGCACAGGTATCTTCTCTTTCTGTTTAAAAGAAAATCGTACGGTCACTTAAGCAATATAGCAGCTAACATTTGAACTTGTTATAGGTGTAGTATCATAGTGAGGGTTTCAGCAGTAACTGCTGTCAGGCTAAACACTTTATTTTGTTGCATCTACAGTGGCACACAAAACATCAGCTTTGCTATGCATAAATAAAGGGGATTGTTATCTGGAGGAAAAAAAACAACAACAAACAAACAACAAAACTCAGCAATTTCCCTGCAGGTGGTTAATAGCATTCAAGTTTCTTAATAGTGTTCCACTTCCAAACAGATTGATGCTGGCTGGATTTGCAAATCCTAACTTGGACTGAGATAAAGAGAAACAGCACTACAAGAATCAGGCTGTCATTTATAATCCTGATTAGACAGGAAGCAATAAATAGATTAAGAGCAAAATCACAGTGTTTCTCAGGCATCCTCTTCTAGGCCTTGTTACCTTGCCTTTTTGCAATGGGGTTGTTCAAAAGCTGTGTAAAGACTCAAGTTTCCTTTTACAGTGAGCTAACTTCTAAAGCAGTGCAAGAAAGGTTTCGGTAGATGAGGTGTTTTCAGCAAAAATCCTGCTAGTATTGATTAGCATATGAAGAAAAATCTGTACAGCTTCTCCCCATCACATATTTGTCTACTGCAGCAATGCACCAAATGTTCTCAGCTATAGATCATTGTCAATATCCTTTTTCAAAGGTATAAATAATGCTACAAATGTTGGTACTCAATAGGACAGTTTCTTACCAGTGTGTTAACAATGGAATGCAACATGATAACTAGAAATAATCTGTTTCTCACCCTTTCCTTTGATCTATGAGAAACACTCAAAAGATACTTTTTCCCATACAAAACTCTGCAGGCTGAGATCAGACTTCAATCTATTAGGTTCTCTCTTTTGTTATGGATGAGAACTATTATATATGAGAACAATATTGGGACAAGATATGGAAAGAAGACAGAATTGAATTATTTAATTAAATTGAAGTCTTTCCTGATTGCATCAGTTAGACTAAAATGGCACATACAACATGCTTGTTAAAGAACTAACTTTGCAATCATATTGACAATACCTTAGTTAAACAATGAAGGCTTTGGTGATGTCCCTATGGCACAAAAAAATTAAAATGTAATTAAAATAGACCTTTAAATGTTGCAAATACTCCAAATAAACCAAAATACCCTATAGGAATTTTTTCTTTTTCATATTGCAACTGTATATTTGTAGCTTGTTACTATTTGACCAAGTTTTTTGGCCTAGCTTCTGAGTCTGACACACTTTTTTAGCCAAGGTTGAGCATTTCTATGAAATACCCACCTCTACCCACCTCTACCCAACATGAGAGACAGGTTAAGATCCCAGCACACCCACACTTTACTCATGGGGCAGCTGAGCTGTGGATATTGTGCTTCTGTGTCATGCTTGGCTTCATTGCCCACAGTATCTAGGGTAAATAATGTTAATGTTTACAGAAGGCAGGTGTACCTGATTCAGTTTAAAATATCTCTGTGCTGTTTTCTGTTCCTCAAACTTATGTTCCCAGGATGCTTTGAAGTAGACTACATTCACCAGCACCAGCAACGCATGCGTGTTGATCACACCAGGAGCAAAGAGTTCCTTGATTTTACCTACAGGAAATTTTGGAAAACACAAGTATTTGCTAGTTGTGATTAAGGCTGAGACTCAATTACTTGTCTATGAACTTAGTTATTGAGAAACTTGGAAATCAAGTTCTTGATTTATTCAAAGGACAGGGACAACATGGGCAAGCATGTGGCAGATTCCCCCGCCACAGTGTTACTAGACAGGGAGGCCAGTGAGGAGTGGGGTCACCAAATTAGTCAGCTCTCAGTGTCAGTGACCACAGACACATGCCAGGTTATGTTAACCATGAGGAAGGAAGCAGCACCATTAATCACATATTTTGGTTTACACAAGGACATCTTTCTCTTTGCACCAAGAACAGCAGTTAACCAGCTGTGGAACTTTTGACTTTCTACAGAGAGGCTGAAGTCAGAGTTAGCAGGTCCACAGGTTTCAGATGAGCACCCAGAGCAACAATGGCTCCTAACACTCTGCAAGGTGGCTCCTGAACCTTCAGCCCTCTTACTGAAAGCCAACTGGAGTTAACAGCTCTTTCCCACACCAGTCACACACCACTCTGCTAGTACAAAGACAGGCTTGGTCAGGAGAGGGGCAACTGATAAATTACAGAAGCCCTCGAATCTATTTGCCTGTTCACCAGTAAGTTCTGGTTTATGTTCAGCCAGAGGATTTAGAAAATTCTCAACCCACTGCTACTGCAGCTCTAGCAAAACTAAAGGAAAATGGCATATATCATCTAATCAGCAAGAGCCAATGGCCTCTGATAGCCTGTCAAGGGCAAGAGTTGGTTGATTGACACTTGTCTTAGCAAGTCTCGCTGGAGGTCAGATCTCTCATCTCTGTGGGCATCACTCTACATATAACCAGGCCTTTAGTTGTCCTCTTTTCGCTCCCAGTTTGTTCCCAGTGTCACCATGAAGCTCTAAGCTTCCATCCCATGCTCTCCTGTATCTGCATGTGTGGTGGTTTGTGAAAACTATTTGTCTGATCAGGCCTTCTAGGTATTGTTGCAGTTATCATGTCAGGCATAAGGGTGGGAAAACAAAAGTATTTCACAACAAACACACCTTTCATTCATAAATAATTAAGCTGATAACTTACTCTAACATTTAGATGGGAAGAGAAACTATCTTTAAAGGGCATAAGATTGAATGTCTAGAAACATGAGCTTTTCATACCCTGGAATTTCTTTTGTTGAGGCAGCAAAAGAAGGCAGGGATAGTATGGCTATGGTTTGGTTTTGTTTTACCTTGTGTTTCTTTTTCAACCCAAGCATTAATTTTTGTTCTGGCAGCTTCAACAGCACCTTGAAAGTTCACCATTTCAAGCACTGCTCCATACAGTTCCTTAGAGCACATTAGAAATTGCTGTAAAGCAAAATAAAGATTATTAATTGGTCAACTCTGTTAAGAACTTGTTCCTTCTTGAAAAAAATCAATGGTTCAGAACTATTTTGGTAAGGGTGAGGGGTCTGTTGCCTCCATAAGGCAAAATATCATTTTGGAAACATTAACTAGCTAAAGTTTACTCAGAGAGTCTTCAAATAAGAGATAATTATTCTATGACATAGGAAAAAGAAAAGTAAATAAGCTAAAAGAAAACCACAAGAAAGAGTCTTACCATCGAGAACTGCATAGCTGATGTCCAGATTAAAAAACAAACAAACAAAAAAAGACAAACCCCCCCAAAAAACAACACACAAACCAAAACAAAAAACAACACCTATAACACCACCACAGAGAAGATGCAAGATGTGCTGTGTAATGCTTAAGTATCAAAATAATTCAACAGAAATAGACAGCAAGGCAAAGATGTGACTAGCAAGAGACCCATGCTAGGTAGTCTAGAGATCACTCTGCCATCCCGTAAGAAAGGAGTAAGAAGTTCAGCACAGAAGCTCTACATATGAAACCAAGCCCTCTCCAAACTTACTGCCACACTCATGCCATTTAGAAGCCCAGAAGTAAGTAGCTTACAGAAACCTTGAATAGGCCATTTTTGGCTCTAGTCACACCTCTGGCTGAATGTAGACATATGACAAAAGCAAAGAGACTCCTGCATTATTTTTGCTCTGTAACTATTGATATCCACAGAGGGGATATTGAAAGTTGACACTCTCTTTTCTTTCCCATCAGTCCCAGGAGATACAGCTCCAAGAAGCACATCACATGCTCCAAAATAAATGTGAGGGGGGGCAACAGCAAGGATCACATTTACAGGGAAGCTTGAGGCCAGGGCCACAGCACTTAGCTGACACATGTAACTTACCTGGTGGAGCTCAAATCCTTGTTGTACAAAGAGGTTGCTGGCCAGGGTTAAAAAATACTTTTCACCAAGATTTTGTAGCTGTAAAAGCAGTGTCTGGAATGCTTTATGGTTAAGGACCCCATCCGAGTTACACTAGGAATATTACAAATACAAGAATTACTATTTTCTTCTGAATAGCCTTGGTTGTTAATTTGTGTCTTATTTAGATTATACTATAGGGCTAATTCCTGTTGTGCTGACTTTTAAATCCAACTGCTTCAAGCCTTATAGCCTGATCATTCTTCAGATGAGATCACTGAAGGATTTGGTATTGACTGCACGGAAGACTTTGCCCTTAACAAGGTAACAACCTTGTACTCGGGCTTTTCCTTAGTGGATTGTGCAGACTCTGTGCGTGTGATCTTGTCTCCCTCCAGTGGCAGATTCCAGTGCTTTATAACTACTAACCTACCGTGCGGTGAAGAAAAGGCTTCTGAGCTCCCTGAGGTACCTGTGAGAGGGATGGCTCTCCTTCCTGGCTTCCTTCTGGCTCCATTTCCAAGGCTGCACTCTCAAGGCCAGATCCAAGGCTCATTCCTCCTGAGTCTTCCCCCATATGGAGCACCTGCAGTCGAAGATGCCAAATGATGGCTATTGTAACAGGGGTAAAAGCGTTTTTCTTGTTTAAAAAATTTGCTGTGCTCTCCTGGATACATGTGTAGATTTATGAAAGATATTTTCTCAGCTTTGGTCAGGCTGAAATGACAGGCTTGAAATTTGTTCATATATTCATGTTCAAACTCACGTTTCTATATGAGCAATCCAAGAAGAACTTGCACTTAGCCCCTTAAAAAGCTACTCTCCTCTACCTCAAAATATTTACATTTTATTTGTATTTTTATTGCTACAGTTACTTTAATTTTCAAAACAAAAACTTACCTCAGGCAAGGAGACAAAAATAGTTCTCTAGCTGAAAACACCAAAAGTGGCTTTGCTTAATTTTTGCATCAGCTGAGGAAATATATCAAACCCACAGTGTTCTCAATGGAAACCAGTCTTTGTTTCTAATGTGCAAACATCTCACTGAAAAATTTCCAGCAGTTTCTCCATCATAAAAATGCTGCATCATAAATAGACTTTTTTATTGAGAGCACTGGATCCCCATGGCTTTCCTAAAATAAGCAAGAGTCACTGTGTGTTTGGTTTATGTCAGAAGGTTATGGTAGCCAGGGGTGGCTTATCTGTGAAAAGGTCAAGGGCAGCCCACATTTCAAACATAGCTGGTGCCAGCTGGCTCCAAAATAATTTGAGTCTGTTTTGAGTAATTAGTGAGTTATGTCCCTGTCCTTATCTTGACCCACAGGCTTTTTAATCTTATTTTTCTCTCCCTGTCCTTGTTGAAGAGGGGGAGTGATCAAGTGGCTGGGTGGGCACCTGGCAGCCACGAGCCAAAGTCAGCCTCCACAGCTTGGGACTCTTATCAGGTGGGCACGTCTACCTTGGCTGCAGGTGACCCAGCAGGCAGACCGTGCACATGGCAGCGTTAGGATGGGATAAATGAAGATCTACTAGTACAAAGCCAGCTACTGAAAAGACCCTCTGCCTTAGGATTATTGGTCTTTTACCACTCATGGGTACAAAAAAAGAGAAGGAAAAATGTAGAAGGTAGAACTTGCACTGCAGGGGGTAAAGCCAGAGGGGTGGTCTTCTTCACTCCCTCCCTGCCCACCTGGGTCACTGTGAGCTCTGCAGTTAAGACGTTTTGATTCTTGAATGTCATAAGTGATGGTGAGGTAAAGCTTCCTGCCACCCAGGTGCAATCACTTCAGGTTTCTGCAACTCTCCCAAGTACCCACCCAGACTCGCACTTTCAGGATTCTCATAGAAACCAGGAGAGGAAGCACCTGCCTGTAACTTTGAAGCACATTCTGACATTGTGGCAGCAGGCTGAGGAAAGCCAGAGTGCCCCGCTGTGGTGTCACCTCCTCTCATTCAGCTCTTGCTACTGAGCCTGCTTGAGGGCACAGTGTGACTCACACAAGCAGATGTCCAGGATCATCGTGCACCAAGCACGACTGTGAAGGCAGCATCTGTGCTTGCACTCGTGCTTGTTTCCTCTGAGACCCTCGCACACATGTCCTGCTCATATGCCCAAACATTCATTAAGGGAACAGCAAGCAATGTGGAAGTATCTCGGCACGTTTTATCAGTACTTACTTTCTCTATTTGAGCAGCAGTGTTGTTTTTTGCACCCAGATAGATCAGGTGCAGGGCAGCAGAGATACTAATTGGAGAAAACATGATGTTTCTGTCCTTCGCGTTTCTGTTGAGCTTATTGTAGAGATCCAGACAAAACTCAGTAATTGGTCTAGAAATGGAGCCCATCATGAAGCAGCTGTTGCCTGGGAGCACAAAAGAAGGAACAAAGTTAATGCAGCTTGTTGCCTTAGCTAGATCCCAGTGGGAAGCATCTGTCTGCACTGAGACTTTTTCACACCGGTTGCTAATTAACAGAAAATTGCTAAATTCTGAGAGTCTGAAACTGCCAACTCTGCACACATCTGTTGGTCCATGCTACACTGCAGTAACAAGAACACAGGGGACAGTGTATCCTCAGTAAGTTTTCTGGGTGGCTGACACCCCAGAGGGTTGTGCTGCCATCTAGTGTAACGTGGATAGACTGGAGAGCTGGACAGAGAGGAACCTAATGAGGTTCAATCAGGGCAAGTGTAGGGTCCTGCACCTGGGGAAGAACAACTCCAGGCACCTATATAGGTTAGGGGTGGACCTGTTGGAGAGCAGTTCTGAGGAGAAGGATCTGGGAGTCCTGGTAGACAACAAAATATCCATGAGCCAGCAACGTGCCCTTGTTGCTAAGAGGGCCAATAGAATCCTGGGGTGATAAGGAAGACTGTGGCCAGTAGATCAAGGGAGGTTATTCTCCACCTCTACTCTGCCCTGGTGAGGCCACAATCTGGAATCCTGCATCCATTTCTGGGCTCCCCAGTTCAAGTGAGACAGGGAACTACTGGAGAGAGTCCAGCAGAGGGCAACGAAGATGATCGAGGCACTGAAGCATCTGTCTTACGAGGAAAGGCTGAGAGAGCTGGGATTCTTTGACTGGAGAAGAGAAGGCTGAGGGGAGACCTTATTAATGCCTGTAAGTGTCCAAAGGGTGGGTACTGGGAAGATGGAGCCAGACTATTTTCAGTAGTTCCCAGTGACAGGACGAGGGGCAGTGGGTACAAGCTGGAACATTGGAAGTTCCATTTAAATGTGAGGAAAAACTCCTTTACAGTGAGGGTGACAGAGCACTGGAACAGGCTGACCAGGGATGTTGTGGAGTCCCCTTCTCTGGAGATATTCAAGATCTGCCTGGATGCAGCCCTGAGTAATGTGCTCTAGGGGATCCTGCTTTAGAAGGAGAGTTGAACTTGATGATCCCTAGAGGTCCCTTCCAACTTTGACAATCCCGTGATTCCATGATTCTGTGTGAAAAGAAAAGCATACACTCCTACTTGCTTGCAAACATAGATATGAGTATCTGTGGTCTGTTTCCAGAAAAAAAAAAAACAACTTTATTTAGGGGATTATTCACAGCCACAGTATAAAGAGAAGGCCCTCACATCTCCCACAGCATAGATCTGGCTGGCTTTAGCTTTCAGCCTGCATCAGGACGTGTGGGTAGAGTCCATAGCAAGATGCCAGAGGTCCTCTCTGTGGAAAAGATGGGTGGGTGCACAGCAGGGGGTTATTCTCACTGCTCACAGAAAGCCATGGCACAGCAGCTGCTCTTTCTCACACCTGTGCTCCCAGCTGCTGCGGCTCACAAGGCCGTGTTAGTGGGGAGCCCCAGGTTGTGTCACCAGAAGGCTAAGGGTAGGGCAAAGATTAACTTCAGGAGTTTTCATTAGCAGAGCTCTTGTGCAGCCTGCCCTGGGGTACCAGTATCCACAGCCACTTTGAGATGGGTCCCTAGAGCCTTCTTGAGAAAGGGGCTCCTTTGTGCAAGGGACCCTCATCCCCTTCCAGTCAATGCTCCCCTGTCACCCCATTCCCCTGCTGTGCCCCCAGCTCTTCCACCACAGCCACAGCCCCCACCCCCCGAGCCTGTCCTTCACAGAGCTTTCTTCTCTCCAAGAACTACTCAGAATGTCTTGTGCTGTCCTCAGTGCTGCACAGCACACACCACCTCTGGCTGAGCCATGAGCCACACCTGAACTTTGCATGAGAAGCTGAGGCTCAGGCACCAGAAGTGAGGAGAACACAGAGCTGACACGGCTCAGCTGAGATGCAGCACTTGTCTCTGCAAACCATCTTAGCCTGCAGCAAATGCCAGACAATGGGAACGAGCTCAGCTGACAGAAAACCAGATTTAGCCTGAGAGAGGTTGCTGCAGTGGCTTGAAAGAGCTGAGAAGTTGCTGAATGTATGAAGGTGCCACATATGGCAAATGCAGATGATTCTTGCCTTTTTACTAGCTTGAAAAGCACAGCAATAATCAATGCTTCATCATGTTTCTGACTGCTGCTCTGTGGAAAGAACCTGTGATGCCAAAAGAGAAAGTTCATATACATGTTTCATACTGAGACATTTGGTTTAGTCCAGTAAAACTTCACATAAAGTGCATCACATAAAGACCTAATACAAATGGGCAAAACAGAGGAGAAATACCCAAAAGGTTCTCTGAACAAACAAATTAAAGATGAGTTATATCTCATTAATTCTCAAAACAGCTGTTCTAGTTCTGCTGTTCGTGTCTCTGTATGTTTCTCTTTTGTTTTGCTTTTAATAACACAATCATCTTGCCACCAAAAAAAAAA
Organism: Chaetura pelagica; assembly: GCF_000747805.2. Taxonomy (NCBI): domain Eukaryota; kingdom Metazoa; phylum Chordata; class Aves; order Apodiformes; family Apodidae; genus Chaetura; species Chaetura pelagica. The sequence goes on along the minus strand of NW_009953786.1, from coordinate 3,405,279 downwards.
AAAAAGTGCAGTAAATAGTAATTTCTCTTCCCTTCCACCTTCATTAAGTACTATCCAGAACCCTTTGAAAACAAAACTCATCACCTCTTCAGTGCTGCTGTAGTGTTTGTATTACTACTCTTCCAGGCCTCTTGAAAGCTCTGGAAAGGAGCTGTGAAATCTTTGACAGTGAATGTAGGTCATGAGGCGTATTGTAGGTGTGCCCAAACCTCAGAACAAGTCAAGGGGGAAAAAAAAGAGTGAATAAACTTTCTCAGCAGGGAGGAGGCGCCTCCACCTCCCCCTGCAGGGAGAGGACCTACTGCCAAGCAAGGAGGGAGTACCCAGGAGCTGGGAACAGGTTTTAAAATGGAGTTCCTGGTGCGTGGAGGTGGCCTTTAGGAAAAGGCCTTTAGAAGAAGGAGCAGGCTGTCCTCAGGGTGACGCCAAGGTGCAAACACTGCGGCCAAATGTTTGTCAGTGAGAACTATTTAGAGAGCTGCCCTGGAAACCCAAAGTGAGGGAGGGGAGTGTGGGCTGGTGGAGGAACTTTCTTAGTACAGAATGAAAGGATTTAGTGAACTTTTTAAATCTTAACCGAGGAGGGCACAAGTGTATGAATTATTCCACACCATAAAGCCATGTGTATAATTTGTGTAATAATTTAAGCAGTGAAGAGTTTTGGGGTTACTGCAAGGACACTGGAGACTGGAAAACACCTACAAAAACACCAACAAATAGTAATGTTACTTTTTAAAAACCTTGGAGTGGTAAGGAGAGAAGAGAAAAGATCAAAGAAGTGTTCCAGGAAGATCATGGCTCCTGTTCTGCACTAGCCAAAGTGTCTGCACTGAACATTAGCAATAGTGCAGAGATAGCAAGGTGAGTTGGGGCTTTACAGCTGATGAAGGTAGATGCTCTGCATGATGGCTCAGTAGCTGTTAACATAGTCCAGCAGATAGAAATCGCTGGTGCTGTTAGAGGTGAGAAAGAAGCTACCAAGGAAAAGAGCTTCCTTCAGAAGATGTCACTGTACACCAGAGACCTTGTTAAGATGACAAACTCCTTCCATGGCTGTGTGAAATGAGGAACAGTCCTTTTATATGATTATCCATTATATGGATATAATGGTTCTCTCTTTACAGTTTGTTTTCAGCTAAGGGTAGATTAAATCAGGATAAAAATTCTCAACAAATAAAAAGCTGTGCACAAAGCTTTCCTAATTAATAGGTCAGTTAGATTTCATTATGTGGTCAACAGGAGGAGGCAATAAATAAGGGGAGAGAGGCTGAGAGCTGTAGCCCTGTTTTTAAGGTAATTTTATATTTAATATAAGGTAAAGCAAAAAGAAACCTGTTTTCCCTAATGCCACATAATAATTACCATTGTATGTTTTACTTTTTCAATCTACCTCCCATTAAGGTGCTTTAATGCATATTCATTTCTCATGCACAAAGGACAGAAATTACAATGTGTCTATCCTAGAAAAGGAGACCATGCCAGATAATACCCCTCACATAAAAAATCTATGATTGGTAGCAGTGACTTTCTTATTTTTCATGATCATTCATACAAAAACACATTTCCAAGGGTTTCTGTGCTGATTTGGCGTGAAACGGACAAGCAGTACATAAGAAAAATGAAACTTCCTACAACACAGAAATTCTAAACAACCCTGTGTGACACAAAACATTCCCAAAGTAACATGGTTTAAACTAAATATTGATACATTTCAGTATAAAATAACTTTTCAAGGTTACCAAGTTCATTTTCTAAACAACTTGGCCTCTCAGTCTGCTACTTTTATGCCAAAAAGGGCTTTTTCTGACTTTTCATTATTTAAAACTCATCTGTACCTCCAGGATGTATCTTTTCTACCTCTTTCTAGGCCAATTATCCCTGCATAAACAGATGTGGATGTACCTTGCCCTGTTACAGGCTCTAGAGTGGCAAGTGATTTGCTCTGCCTGTGTGCAGCTGCACAGGCTTCTCAGCAAGCTTCTGAACATCATTGCCCAAGAGCTAATATGTTAATAGCATCCCCACTAACAAAACAAAATCTGAATACCACTCCACCCTTCCTATTTTATATAGTCACTGTTTAAAAGCATAAACAATCCCCTGGCAGTAAGAAACAAGGTACAGGGGAAACACCTCAGAACCCAGCCAAAGAGCTGAATGCCCTCCTTCTCACCTGGTGAAGATGTCAAGGCTTTGTCTTATGCCATGGAAAACAGAGGAAAGAAAGGAAACTAACCTAGGTCTCCCACTTAGTGGGTGAGTTTGCCCAGGTCATCTGCACCATCACTTTATGTGAAGCCCATTTCTACCAGAGTGGGTAGAGATGTTCTGAAAGAGCCTGCCCTTCTGGAGATAAAGGCAGAAAAACATCTGCTTCCTGGTATAAGCCAGTGAGCTGATTTGTTCTGTGCCAGTTAGAGCTTTCTGGATGGCCAGAGAGGTTCTGGGGAAATTTCAGAATAAAAGTCTGTGAAATTTAGGAAAAAAAAGTCTTTGGATTCATAGCTTTGGACATGTGTTCCTAAACTCCTCATCTATGTTCCACTGAAGACCAGCTCCCTTTGTGTGAGCTCTTGAGCCACCTGGATTTTAGCAATGTGTTTTCCTACCTGCAGCCTGTAAAGGTACGTCCCTCTCTGTCCCATCTGTAAACATGATGTGACTTTACTAACCTGTAGACTACTTTGGATCTGCCAAAAAAAAAAAAAAAAAAAAAAAAAAAAAAAAAAAAAAAAAAAAAAAAAAAAAAAAAAAAAAAAAAAAAAAAAAAAAATTAAAAAAAAAAAATCACAAGTTATTTTGTCAAATAAACAAACAAAGAAATGAAGATTTATTTACCTTCTTGCCTGAAGAGGTTAAATGAAGAGCACAACAGCTGAGCACTGGAGCACGTTCCTGTGAATACTGTATTGCAAAAAACTCTTGTGGGAACGTACGTCCTCTAAGCAATTGTTGATGATAGCAGCATGTTGCAATTCAATGCAAATGCCATCAACATGAAGCTTCAAGCAGAGGTCTGGGAAACCTGTATCTAGCAATATGCTAATGATACGTCTTTCAAAGCTGCCCAACCAGTTTGGCCAGCAATATCTGTTCTCAGCATCTTCTGATTGCAATGCCAAGTCATCCTGAGCTGCAAAACTGGGCATTAACCCCAGAAATCCACTGCTGCACTGCTGTGTATAATCCCTTTCAAGTTTGATGGGGTCTGGAGTGCACACAGGGGAGTGCAGCATTCATGCCAGGACCGAGAGAAGCCTTGTTTTGGAGCGGAGCAGAGATAGAGCAAATGAATGGGAAATTTATGACTTTTACATTGCCTGCAGCCCTCTCAGGTAAGGAATCAGCTTTATGTGTACTGAAGGAGCTTAATTAGGGAGGGAAATAAGTGTTTCCTTGAACTGTAAAAGGAATCTCCAGCCAGGGGGTACTCAAATCATCTGAGTTAAGAATAAAAGAATAGTAGGAGTGATTGATCACTTGATTTATGTCTCCAGTGTAAACTGAAATGGAAGTAAAGAGATGTGAAGCACAATGTTTGATCTCCCTAATCAGCACCACAGAGCTCAGGTGCAACTCAGTCTTATGGCAGCTAGAGTCAGGAGTCAAAATTAAGTCCTCTGAGGCTGTATGTGGCTTTGCAACCCTGAAAATTTTCTGTCTTTCCTTTCTCACCTCTTCTTTCTCCTACAAAGCATAAAACTGGCTTTGGATTCAATGGATATTTGAGGGATCAGACATTGTAAGGGGAGAAAGAAGGAAAGAGGAAGAAGATCTCCCAGCACCATCTTGTCCTTCCCACACTTCCCTTCCAGGGTTGAAGCTGGGCCACCCTCTTCCTCAGGGGCAGCTCCCACCAGCTTTGCTCTTCTCTGCTCTTCTGCTAAGTTCTCAGCCTGGCTGCCCAGGCTCTAATGCCCAAGTGCCCATTGACAAGAGGGATTTGTAAAACGTGTAAACCAAGATGCAACAATAAAATTAGCGGGGTTTTACCCCATTATTTTTGTAATTTTGTTCTTCCACCTGCCCTTCACGTCTTTGTTTCTGTTGTTCTTTCCTGCATGTTTCTGTAGTGTTCCTTAGATTCCTCCTCAGTTCTTTCTGTCTCTTTTTCTGTGAGGGTTTTTTACCTATATTTCTGCACATTGCCAGATCGTGTATCATTTCTTCCATTGCTTTTATGAGCCCTAGCCCCTTTTCAGTGACAGTCTGTCATGGTCTGACTCAGGATCCACAACTGAACCAGCAACAACAATGCTCTCGATCCCATCCCCCTGCCAACCAGGTAGGGAAGGAGAGAGATAAGAAGGAGAGAGACTTTCTGGATTGAAAACTAAACTAGACGGCTTTAATTAAACACTAATGACAAAAGAAAATATGTACCATTATATACAGGTATGTGCAGGAACATGCAAGCCCCTGTTGCCTGCCTCCCTATTGAAGGGATGCAGATACAGCAATTCTGCTCCTCTAGCATCTGTGGCCACAGAGCAAAGCACCCTTGATGTTTCAGCAGTAACATAAACATTCCAGCATTATCAGTCCCCTAGCTGGAAAACTTGCTGCTAGCTAAAAGAGAGCTCACTGAAGAAGAAAAAAGAAAAATCAGTAAAAAGGAAATTGGCTTCATCCTGGCTCAAACCAGAATGCAGTCCAAGTAGTTCTGAGTATTTTTTCAAGACTTTTCTCCTTCCAATCTCTGTGCTTTCCCATTCCCTCCTATACCAACACTGTTCCTCCACTGTTTTATTACTGGCTCTTTACACATATCCCCACAGAACTTCTTTTACATCAGTTTAACTGTTTTGCCTTAGGAAATGCTGATGTATGTGCAAATTCTGTTTTTTCTGGGCCCTTAGGATAGCATATTCAGGGTTCAAAACTGTGTTGCTCTTCCAGTGGGGCAAGTTTGTTCTGTGGAGCATTTTTCAGCTTTCAAAACCAAACTGCTCTTCCTCACTGTCTCAGTTTGGATAGTTGTTCTATCACCTGACCCCACTCTAGAAGGACAATCAGAAAAAGGGAAGGAGACCCGTGGGTCGAAAGTAGAACAGATGTAATAGAATTATAATAGTGAACAGGAAGGCAGCCGTGGCAGAAGCCCTTGACATCTCCACAAACTTCCCAATTTATAGTGACAGTGACATTTATGGTACAGAATGCTTTGGTTGGTCAGCTTGGATCAGCCAGCCTGGGCTTGCCCCTCCCAGCCCACTGCTCCTGAACTCACAACTCAGAACTACCTTTCACCCTAGTTGCTACGGAAATTTGCATTTCAAAGCTCAGTATAGAATCATGGAATCATAGAATGGTTTGGGTTGGAAGGGACTTAAGAAGATCATCTAGTTCCAACCCCCCTGCAAGGGCAGGGACACTTCCCACTAGACCAGGTCACACACAGCCCTGTCCAACCTGGCCTTGAACACTTCCAGGGAGGGGGCATCCACAGCATCCCTGGGCAACCTGTTCCAGTGTCTCACCACCCTCACAGTGAAGAATTTCTTCCTGATGTCTAACCGAAATCTACCAGCTCCCAGTTTAAAACCATTAAGCCTTGTCCTATCCCTGCCCTCTCTGGTGAAAAGCTCCTCCCCAGCTTTCCTGTAGCCCCTTCAGGTACTGGAAGGCCACTATAAGGTCTCCTTGGAGCCTTCTCTTCCCCAGGTTGAACAGACCCAACTCTCTCAGACTGTCTTTATAGGAGAGATGCTCCAGGCCTCTTATAATCTTTGTGGCCCTCTGGACTTGCTCCAAGAGCTCCATGTCCTTCCTGTGTTGTGGACTCCAGAACAAAAACAACACATCATCTCTTTTGTTCTCACAGAATTGGACTCTGCAGCCTCTCAAAGCTACAGTTCCTCTGAACAGAAAAATTATCTAATAATTCTGTCCCAGCAAAACCAGGACACTCACAAAAAACTTGTGTTATCACAAGACATGAAGATGTATTCCTTCCCTTATACAAAATGCTGGGTGCAGGAAGTGGGGAATGACTATGCAGCTGAGCAAGTGATGAGATGACTAGACACACAACACTGCAATTTGCAACTGCCTGCAAAAGCCAGCCATGGCTTGCTTTTTTCCATCAGGACCGTCACCCATCACCAGATAGTAATGCTCTGTTGAAAGGTTAGGTGGAGCACCTTGGAGACCTGAGCAAGTCCTCAGCTATGTTCACTTTCTCCATTGTAACCAACGCCTTTCAGCATGAATGAGTTCCTATACACAACCTCCCACACACGTTTTCCCATGTCCTTCCATGCAATTTCTTGCCCAAAGCCCAGAGACCAGCATGGGTGGAACCAAACAATAGGAGGTGACAGCGTTTCTCACACCAGGACCTTGCTGATACTTCTCCCCTTCATGTTGCTAGATAGATAGGTTTCCTACTGGGACTGGTAGAGAGAAGAGAAGAGGCAGAAGTGAAAAACAAACCCAAGCTTTTAATGGGAAGTCTACACCATTTATAAATGACCAATGAAAGGGTTCACCTTCTGTAGACTAAGCTTTGCATCTCTAACATGTGCTTGCCTTGCATAGGCTAGGACACCTTGGCATCAGTCAGGAGCTGCAGAAAGATGGGCCCCAGCCCGAGGCAGTGTTTCTCTCTGTTTTCATGGGACAACCCTTCCTAACAAAGCTATCATGAGCAACTCCCTGAGAAGACTTCATTATATAAATTTGCGTGGATGTGCTGTGCTCTGCAAGTTTGACCTCTGCCAATTGAAGACTGGCTCATGGACTAGAATGCTTTCAGAACCCCAAAAAGCTGAAAGAATGAGGTCTGACCTTTTCTCCTTCAGTAAATCTTATCCTGGCAGAAAAAGAGGGACAGGGCAAACTGCCAAAGGATCTCATCAGCACAGACATACCAGTAAGTGTAGTGTGGCCCACAGGACAACTGGAACAACCTGACCAAGAGTCAGTGCCCGAACACAAACAAACTGTACAGAATATGGGTAACTGTCGCCCTTCTTGCCTATGGATGGGCTGCCTGTGCAACTGCTTAGTCAGTTGTCAACCCCACATGCAATGCCCTGACCCACATCCTGCAGGAAAACCAGTAGAAACCACAGTGACAACTGCTCTGGATAACTCTGACCCCAGCCTCCAAAACAGATCAGACAATGATGGGGCGCATAAAACATTTCCCAGTAATTCAGCTGTCACTGAAGTTATTGAGCTGGTAAAGGTCTTTGCAGACAATTTGTTTTCAGACAGGATGAGCTGCAAAGTAACTGTTATATGTTGCATTCTTCTTCTGACAGCTATGCATATGTCAGGACATCTGATATATCTCAGCAAAGAATCCCACAGGTATTCAGGGTCTCACCTCCCGTTGGTTTTGGTGGAAGTTGGTTCTCTCAGTACCTTCAAAGACATGGGCCAATTACTCCAGTTAACCCTTTATTATTAAAATATGTTAGAGCTTACTAAAGGTCCACAGAGAGAAGGAAACTGGCAAAATCACTGAATCATCGTGACTAAAGGCTTTTCATGGGTTGGCAAGGTCAAGAATCAAAACAGAAATACTGTCTTCAAACTCATAATAACCACCATGCTTTTATCTGCTGTTAGAAGAGAAGTATGCATATTAGGAGTCACATATTTTGAAATCGTTTTCCAGTTCCTTTCAGACCTGCAGCACTTAGAGAAATTCTCAAATAAAATACTCCAATTTTTTGAGGCTACATAATTGAATTCTCTGTATATTGTGACCAGCCAGTAACATAGTCCTTACTGGGAACAATCATCACGTGGTCCAGAAGGGCAATCCAAACATTGTTTTAGCTTTTTATTGTGACTTCATGGCTTAAGTGAATCTGTCCATTACCATTCCTATCATTTATTAGAGGTTAAGGAATAAGAGTGAGCACACAGACTGACACTGGAGGTATTGCAGACATTTGACATGGGTTTTGTAGTGTTTTATTCTGAACAGTAATTAGGTAAACCAGTACTGAACATATGCAGCAGGCAGTCTTTAGGTAGAAATGAAATCTAATTACCATGATTTCCTATGGGATTTGGAGACTGGGAGTTACAATGTTAAACTCTCTTAAGTTGAAGTCTTTATTTCTCTCTCAGGCCTCAAACATTAAGTAATTGTATGGAGTCTCCTTAGTACTGAATCCAGAACTAGAAATGGCAGATAATCTGTGTGTGAAAATTGTGGAACTTCCAGTATTAGTCCAACTGCTTTCTCTCCTAGAATTGCATAATGCTCTTTCTCTTATGCAACAGGGCTCCTCGTAGCTGCTGTGAACTGGCTCCCTCCTTCATTTCTGAAGGGTGATGTGCCAAAAAATTCCATACAGATGAGTCCAGCCTCCCCAGTCTATGAACTGACATGGCTTGTGCTGAAGAGTTTTTGAGGTACACATTTTGTCACCATGATTGTTGCCTCTTGCATCCACAGATCACAGTGCAGCCACTGTTTCACAGGTGCAAACTCTGATGCTGGCCTGAATGGTCTTGCTATGCCACAGAGCATGGGAACTCTTTCAGTAGGCGTTGGTAGGGTCTGGTAGGGCACCCTGTACCACCAAAATGTAGCCAGGTACAAGGGGAGGGCTATCACACCACATGTCCACATTTCCTGTTCTAGGCAGGAGGAATCCACAGAGCGTGGGTCACGAAGGTGACTGGTTTGGCTGGGGAGCAGCTCTTCCTCCCAGAGTCCTCTCCAAGTCCTGGTTGATCTAAACCAGGCTCTCAGTTCATTTCATTTTGGGAAAGAGAAGTCACAGAGGAACAACATACACTTGTTGCTGAGGCTGGGATACTTCTCAGTAAAATATTACGTGTTCTTCACAGTAGGAATCCTTCAGCTTTAGGGGATGAAACATAAAGAGACAAACTATTTCTGCTGCAGATGTAGAGTACATTGTATTACCCAGCTGATTTATGAACCTCTTAGATTTCCTTTCAAGGGTAATAGTCAGGATGCCAAGCTTTACAGGAACATGCACCACCATAAATGTAATTGTGCTTTTTCATAATGAATACACTCTGCTTAAGGGGAACAGAACTTGCCCAAAAGAATTATGTTGCGAGTTTTGTTGTGCCTAAACAGAAAGATAAATGGGTGGTCGGCTTTAAATTCATCTTTGTGTTGCAGAATCCGATATCCTGGTACTTCTCGGGAATCACCACCTTGTTCATTTACTTCCAAAGATACTTTATGGATGATTTTTGACAAAACCACACCTTTTGTCTCACACATCTCAGAGAAATCTGATGCGCTCTCATTGAAGACATTTGTCATTCCCAGGCCTTCCAGAAGTGGCTTCAGGTCATAATCACTTTCCACGCTAAACTTTGGAAGAAATACATTCACTTTGGTGTTGGCCATCATGCTCGGATTGGTCCACTGTAATAATGTCTCAGGAGTAAGTACCTTTTCCAGCTGAAGACAAAAAGGAACAAAGAAAATCAATGAGCAGTCCAAAGAAAGAATAACAACAACAAAAAAAGACCATTCCTGAACTTCCCACTCCTATCAAGCCCCAAAATAATAAAGGCCAAAAGGCAACCTTTGTTTTTGAATTCACAGCTGTAGCATTCAGGGTTAACATAGTCTCACAGTAATGCAAGTAAGATTTAAGGACAGGCCTCTAGAGCAACTCCACCAGACGTGCATGCTCTGACTGTTAGCCCCTTACAAGCTTCTGATAGGCAGTCACCTCACCAACTATGTGAAGGAACCTGAGAAACACAGCCCCTACCCTGGTCACACACAGCCAACTGGCACATCCAAAGGTCTTGATTCTGGACCCCACAGAGTACTGAAATTGCTGGTCTTTAGGACAGAAAAAGCCTGCAAATCCAGAGCCTGAGCTCAATCAAACATGAAGCTGTTTGAGCAATTTTTTTAAAACTAAGAAGACTTGCATGATCATCTGTCTCTTAATCCTTAAGCTTTGAAGAGAGGTGAAAACATGCTCTAAAATTTCCACAGAGAAGTTATATAAGAAACTGTTTTTCTTTAGGAAATGCCGACTTAATTTTCAATTTTATGTGCAACTGTAATTGAGAAATGGCTCATTTGCCAATCTCTGCTCAAGATTAAAACTTAGAGAAGAGTAAGACCTTAGTAAAATCACCTGTGGATACACATCAACTGAAAAAAATTACTACACCAGGGTAAATAAAGACAGAACTACTTAGTACCCAGTATGACTTAAAGCCCTTTACTATAGCAAGAACAAAAATCTTAAGATGAAAATTATTTAGGGGGTCCATATTTTCAAATTGATGCAGAATCCTGACATGCTTCATGGGCACCTTCTGCAGTTTACACTGTTTCAGGGCACACCATGACTAAAACAAAGTCCTGTTCACAACCTCACACTTGGGCACAGTAGAAACAATGATGTCACAAATAGAACAACAGGAACAGAGAAGCAGAATGAGAAAGTAAATTCCCAGGATACTCAGTTTTTATTGCCTTCTATGTAGCATCTAATTAACAAAAGTCTTCCCTAAGCATATGGCATTATAAGCTGCTGTTTCCAAGGGAAGCATCATGGCAATTCTATTTTTTTCTCTCACCTGTTCCAAGCCAGTGGTGTCATCTTCAACCTCTTTGGGCAGCAGAATGAGCATGCTTATATGTTTGTTAAGGCATGGAAGCTCAAGGATGGCAACATTTAATTCTTTTACATAGCCCAGGCAAAAAGTAGCTTCTAGATTCATCATTTGCACTGGTTTAGTCTCAGTCTGCAAAACAGAGAGGAAATGATGTAGCATTCCCTTTAATTCACAAAGAAGATGGCAAGAGAGGAAAGCCTGTAAGCTTGCATCCAAGTGGTACGTGGAGTTACCATCAGAGAATTTGTTGGCTTTCATGGGTAATAAAACCATCTGTAATAGACCCTCTGTTGGCTTTTTATGTTAGGCAGCTTTCCGAAGAGAAGTGGAACAGAATTATACTTAATGCAATAGGAACATACTGGGGATGTGCCTTAAAAGAGAAATATATCTAATATCGATGGCCCTTCATGCCTGTTTCACTGAGTGCTACATACTACACTGTCTACAGGGCATCTTAATGCCAGCAAGTATCAAGCACTGAGCTCATCTCAAAAGTGAAGGTCAAGCTGTTCATATGAATAATTGATATTTTGGTTCAGGCGCTGAAACAGAACAAGAAGAAATTTCACACTTAGCTGAATTCCTATGCATTTGCTTTTGATGAATGAAACAAAACTCTTCATTTCATTTTTACAAGTGAAGAGTTACAAACTGTTCTGCTCACCTGGAAACTGATTTAAAATTCAGATTCGATAGGAAAATGTTACTCTAGGAAAACAACCAACCAACCAAACAACAAACAAAACTTGAGATATTTCACTTTAAAGTTTTTGTATTGATTCTATAATTTTTAAAACTTCCTTAGCTGAAACTGTTGACTGATGCCATAACTTATTAATATTTCCAATTAAACCAAAACTTCTTTTTTTGTCATGCACGTACATATATATGTATGTATATATTTGGAGTACAATATCTTCATCGCACAAGCATTGCCCAGCTTTACATCTTGGTTTAAAGCTGACTGATCACCATACTAATCACTGGACACAGATTTTTGAAGACAATAGCCATGGGTGCTGCACCCACTTGGACCTCATGGCTAAGCAGGGCTGATATGCAGAGGGCTCCAGTCCTGAGCCTGACAGGAAAGAGGGAGGTTGATGAGGCACCATGGCTGAAGAGGAAAGCACAGGGCCAGGAACTCAAAGTTTGTATTTTCTTGAGTGGAAACAGTGCTCTATTTTTTTTTATTTTTTTTATTTTTTTTTTTAGAACATACCTTGTTGACTTTAAAAGGACATTCTTTGATCTCTGCCTCTGGGAACTTCTTCATCCAGTTTGTGACAAAATAAGCTGCATTAACTAAGAGGATCTGAGTCTGGTCACTTATGCTATTCTCATTCAAAATACTCTCCATTTTGCCTGTGAAGAGGTTTAAGATGGTTGTTAATTAAGTAATACATTATCAGTATCTCAGTTGCTTCAAATGAATATGAAAACATTTAACTGAATTAAAAGATTTGTGTCCTGCACCTCACAGGGAAAAAAAATAAAAATAAAATTCTAATGAAAAATTCAAAAAAAGAAGCATTTACTTAAGTTTGCTGTACAATGTTTGAAATGGGATTTGGGATCAGGATATTCCAAATTACATGTTTTCTTGGCTTATATAGCATGGAATCAAAAATATGTCTACTGCTTTTGTTCAGTACCTTAAAGAACGTACCACATTTTGAAGTGAAAGTCAATGGGTGTGAGCAAAACCAACATTTGTCATTTGGAGAGCCAGATTCCAGCTGAACAGCTATTCTTTTCTAGAGTGATATATGAGAAGAAAATAACCAAAACAACAGAAAATGCTGCTATGATTCAAGTTCATAACCAAATACTGCTACAGACTTCAAAAAGGGTATGAAAAAGTTGTGTCATCCCTCTTGCTCTGTTTTAGGCTTGTTCAGGCACTGCCCTAAAAGAAACTGAATCAAGAGCACTAGGAAGGCAAGTCCTGCCTTCATGCATCAATTGCATAGGCAGGACAAGGTGCTTCCACACAGCCACCTCTACCAGTCCGGGAAGGACCAGACATGAGGAACTGGCTGGATGGTCAGATCCACAGGGTAGTGGTCAATGGCTTAATGTTGAGAGAAGTACTGTTTAATATCTTCATTAGTAATGTTGACAGTGGGATTGAGTGCACCCCCAGCAAGTCTGCAGGTGACACCAACAGAGTGGTGTAGGTGACACACTTGAGGGACAGGATGCTGTCCAGAGGGACCTGGACAAGCTTGAGAAGTGGGCCTGTGTGAATGTTATGAGGTTCAACAAGGCCAAATGCAACACCCTGCACCTGGATGGAGGCCATCCCCAGTATAAATACATGCTGGGGGATGACGGGATTGAGAGACGTCCTGTGGGTAAGGACTTGAGGGTTCTGGTGGATGAAAAGCTGGACATGAGCCAGCAATGTACACTCACAGCCCAGAAAGCCAACTGTATCCAAAGCTACATGAAAAGAAGTGTGGCCAGCAGGTCAAGGGAGGTGACTCTACCCCTGTACTCCATTCTTGTGAGGCCCCACCAAGAGTACTGTGCCCAGTTCTGGAGCCCCCAAGACAAGAAGGACATGGAGCTGTTGAAGAAGTCCAGAGGAGAGCCACAAAGTTGACCAGAGGGCTGGAGCACCTCTCCTGTGAAGATGGCCTGAGAGAGTTGGGGTTGTTGAGCCTGGAGGTGAGAAAGATTCAGGGGGATCTTATAGTGGCCTTCCAGTGCTTGAAATGGGCTTTTAAGAAGGCCAGGGACAAACTTTTTAGCAAGGCCTGTTGCAACAGAACAAGGGGTAATGGTTTTAAACTAAAAGAGTGCAGATTTAGCTAGATGTAAGGAAGAAATTTTTTACAATGAGGGTGGAACATATTGTCCAGAGAGATGGTAAAAGCCCCGTCATTGGGAACATTAAAGGTCAGGTTGGACAGGGCTCTGAGCAAACTGAACTACATGAAGATGTCCCTGCCTATTTCAGGGTCATTGGACTAGATAATCTTTAAAGGTCCCTTCCAACCCAAACTATTCCATGATTCTATGGCTCGTGCAGCCATGTGTTCATATCTGTACCACACGAGGGCAACAAGCATCAACTGACCCCAGAGCTGCCTGTGCACAGGCTGCAAAACGGGCTCTGCTGTGGGCACTGTGTGTTGGCACAGGCCAGGGTCAGACCTGTGCCCTCTGCCAGACTGGGCAGGCTCTGCCCTGGCACCCTCCAGGTCACTGATGTGCATCTGCTGTGACTCAGCTGAGTGGCTGGTGGCTCAGAGGTGCTGTGGGAAAAGCTGAACTATTAATTAATGGCCTGAAATTCAGAGTCCCGCAAATACTTCCCATTGGAATAAAACTCTTAAAGAAAGCCAGGGCCTGGGCTTGACGTATCGATGTCAGATGTTTGTGAAGCTCCATAGCCAGGAGCTGTCCTTCTACCAGCCTGTCCTGTTGCAGTCAAATGTCAGCAGCTTTCCCCAAGGCTAATGTGAGGTCAGTCTCATGAATCCAAATTATACATCCCATTGCTTTCACTATGTACTTATTTCTAAAAGCATTAGTAAAGTGGTGTCATAAGGACAAAGATCTCTTTCTTAAATGTGGTAAACAACATCCTCAGTGTTAAGCTGGACTCACCATCTGTTAGCTCTGAAATAGATTTGTTGATCTTTTGTCGGGTTTCCTCAGTTTTTTCTTTGAACTCCACTAATTCCAGTTCAGATGGAAAAGGCCTCTTTGTGGAGTTGACAAAGTCCTGAAAGACACAAGGTGCCAAAGTCATCCACGGTTAAACGCCATCCATTCAGTGACTTGTTACACAGCCCACCACGTTGGCATCCCGAGCTTCACCTCACGTAGTTGGGGAGTTTATGATGATGGATATCTATGAAATAACAGCTGGTAACAATCAGCATGTACAGCTGCATTCAACATATGACTCCCAAGGGTGTCTTCAGTCTGGTGGTATTACATCAGCACCTAAAGTAACTTTGGTACTGCAGGAGTGAGAATGTTGCCAGAGCTTAAAGTGATAAAATAAGCCCCAGTCCAAGCCTGAGTAAGATGAAGGACAGAGATAAGGGCCATGGGCTACTCAAATCGTGTCTGTCCTCACCAGGTGAGATATTTATTGATGTGGCTGGGCAGCAAAGGTTGAACAGCAGGTAATCTGATCATAGCATCATTTTGCATACTGAGTTTTCTGAAACATCACTTCTAGGCTGACACTGCTCTTGCTTGGGGCCCTTTAGGGAAAAAAGACCCCACAACATTTTTCAGTTGTTTGCAAGGTCCATAAATTATAAGGCCAAACAACACTTTTCTCACCTTTGTTGTTTCAATAGCCAGGCTTCTGCATTCTCAGGCAGATGAAGAAAACTACAATTTATGCAGTACTTACTTGGGTGTGTGAACTGGACATACACTTGCACTACCCACTTGTTTTAAAATTCATTTTTGCTCATACTTAAAATGCAAAGACCTTGATGTGGCATAGAAGTCACATTGCATTCAAAACTTACTGAGCCTACTAACTTGAAGTGTATTAATGAAAGAATTACAAGTGTTGTAATAGTTGCATAGCTTGGGGTCAAGGAGGACACTCATCCTCCCACAGATTTTTATGGCAGCAGAGAACATTATGTTGTTAGTAATCTGAAACTACTCAAGTAACAGCCAAAAGTGAGAGAGCAATAACTTTGAACTCTGCACCACAACCTGTCAACTTGCTGGCCAAGCAATTCATAGCACTGGGGCTTTCCTGCAGTACTTACTGTGGTAGGATTGAGAGACTTGTCTACAAAGAGCCGTTTGACCATTTTCAGTGCAAAGAAAGAGCTGAGTTTGGAAACATCTGAAGTTACTGTTTGAAACCCAAAAGACACATCTTTGACATCTTGCAAATGGAGCACCTGTTAAATGAACATAGTAAAGTAGTGTATATATATATATATATATATTTAATATTTATTATTCTATCATTCCTAACAGCTTAGAAAAAATTATGTTAGTTTGTGACCAGAGCTATGGCTTTTCATATTTAAGCTAACAACACAGCCTCTTACTATCGTTACTCAAAAATCCTTTATTTATTTGACATCCTCACATAAACCAAAAAACTTGATCGCACCAGAACTTTAACCAAACGTGTCTCTTTCCTGTGAGCAGTCAAAAGAAAATCAGTAGACCCATTCATGCTGGTGATGTGACTCAATTTATTAAATCTCTGCAGTATGGTGTTATAATGTTTCCAACAAACTTAAATTCCTGTCCAAAAACCTGGAGCTTTTAAGCAAGACAAATGAGGGTCCCAGCTAAGTCTCCTTTCTGGAAGTGGGCTACACCTTTAAAAATGCTGAAGAGATCAATTTTTCTGAATTCTGTGACTGATACATGACATCACATGATATTTCAGCAAAACTTGATCAGATAACTATGTCTGGTTTGGTAGACAAAGCACAAGCTGGAGGTAGGGCTGCTAACCCACACCCGGCCACCTCCCAGCTCCTGAGATTGACAAGTTCAGTTCTGCGAAGGTCTGGGGTGACCTAAAACTCACTGCTTTTAGGCATCAGAGGTGAGAGGTTCCTGCTGGGGTTTTTTTGAAAATAATTCTGTAAATATGAATTGAACTTCTATGCCCATTCATTACAGGTGGT
The DNA here is from genome assembly GCF_000747805.2 of Chaetura pelagica. Classification (NCBI taxonomy): domain Eukaryota; kingdom Metazoa; phylum Chordata; class Aves; order Apodiformes; family Apodidae; genus Chaetura; species Chaetura pelagica. Next base: position 3,389,044 of record NW_009953786.1, on the reverse strand, counting down.
GACTCTTCCATTACACCATTACAGGCAGCCAGCCCAGCCCTCTTCCGCTGTCTCAGATTCCCACATGAGGCATAGCAGGTACTAGCAACCTACTTTCCACTTTGACCCTCACTCCTGCTCTTTCTTCCGGAACACATAATATCTTCAGGGACAGAAGAAATAGCTGCTCTGCCTTAGCCAGTCTTCTGTGTCCTCCCCTCCCCCTGCTCAGTGGGAGCAGAAGGAAAGACGCTCCCCACGACGCAGCACCAGCACGTCTCATAGTCAGACTCCATGGTTATTTCCTCAGAAACAACTTTCTCAACTTATTTTGTTTTCCTCCCACACTTTAATTTCTTTGCATGTTAAGTGCAGAAAGCTTCTGTGCCTGGAAACCACATTTGGGGAGAAAGCTACACTACTGCAATTTCTCTACTTGGGAGAGTTTTTGGCACAAGTTCGTTAACTGATATTTCAAAGTAAGACTGTCAGTCTGTTTCATTTTGTATCTAGTATTTAAAACCCAAGCATGAACTCAGGAGCAGAAGGTAGAATAGACATGGAAAATAGGAGATAATCCATTTAAAAACATCCTCAGTGTTTCTTAGTATCTGTAGTCCTCAATTCTTATATGCCACTTGAGAAATATCAAACATAAACAGGTTTCTGTAACAGAACTCCATTTTTGGATGTGTAAGTTAACTTATCAGGGGATGGTTCCAGGCAAATCGCAGACACAAGTTTCACAAGTGAAAACAAAATGAAGGGTAGGTTAATATTTTGAACTCTCCCATTAAAAAGACAGCAATTGAATTTTGAAATGGTGAGAAAGCTGAAGAACATCATTTAAATTAAAAAAAAATTAAAAAAAATATTAAGAAGCCATCCTGTTTGGAAAAATCTGCAATGCCTAGAAGATCTTCATGGATATATTGTTGTGCAGCTCTGTGAATAGCACAAGACTCAGTGTAATCTGTGGCATGAGTGGGGGCACAGGAGGTTGTGTTCAGTGGGGCCTTCAGTGAAGGAAAAGTACAGGGAGGAATTCCCAAAGGAGGAAAAATGTAGTCAAATATGTAGAAAGTCCCTGGGAGCAAGGTTATAATAAGCATATAAATGCATACTGAATTTGCTTCTCATTCACCTCTAGGTAACTGCAGAAACTGTGGGTACTATCACTAGTTTAAAAAGGAAGTATGCAGATCTCTGTTCACACAGCAAAAGAGGCTGCAAGGCTGCCTTCCTGCACCAGAGTGAACTTGATAAACTGACTGCATAATGACTGTCACCCTGCATTGTGTTGTTGGAAACATTCATGTTGTGCCCTTTTCTACTGTCTGAGCCTCCTTTCAGCTGTATTGCAGGAGAGAGGCATGATGACAGTGATAGGGCTGCTAAGCAGACTTGCTGCTGGCAATCAATGGCAAAATTATTTCCATTTCTATAAAGCTTAGGTATTTTTGAATAATGAAAAAAAAACACATTATCCCTCACTACCTTGACTATGACTTCAAGCCACAATCAACACTATGCCAAAAGGAGACAAGGCTTTAATGCAGCTGTTGAGGATTCTGCCACATCCCCTTCCACGTTTGAGAAAGCTTTTTCTTTATGCCAGGTTTTCAACCTCTTTTGTGGAGGTGTGGAACCATTCAGGAATTTCAGAAGGATGGTTTGCAGCCTGGCTTACATGGGAACCAGACATCCAGTAGAACATTAATAAGAGTAAATAAAGCCACCTCCAACCGCCATATAATTTTGTGGCCACTGAATGGGATGCTGAGAGTTTACCTGTTTCATCTGGTCTGCAGTATCACCTTTTGTAGCTTTATATGCCAGAGCCAGAGATGTTGAAGTACACAGTGGGGCAAAAATAATATTGGCTGTTTTGTCCTTCTCACATAGTTTTTTGAACATATCAACTGCAAAAGCAGTGTTTGCTAGTTGCAGAGCATCCATCGTCATCCTGAAACAGAAAAGGGAAAAGAAAAATGACTCAAAGCGTAATTCAAGCTTCTGCTGTAGGTGGCTGGGTCAGAATAGTGAAGGAGTATGGGGACTGGGGAGTTTGAATGTTGAAGGGGGAGAGGAGAGGAGAGGAGAGGAGAGGAGAGGAGAGGCACATTATCCCTCACTACCTTGACTATGACTTCAAGCCACAATCAACACTATGCCAAAAGGAGACAAGGCTTTAATGCAGCTGTTGAGGATTCTGCCACATCCCCTTCCACGTTTGAGAAAGCTTTTTCTTTATGCCAGGTTTTCAACCTCTTTTGTGGAGGTGTGGAACCATTCAGGAATTTCAGAAGGATGGTTTGCAGCCTGGCTTACATGGGAACCAGACATCCAGTAGAACATTAATAAGAGTAAATAAAGCCACCTCCAACCGCCATATAATTTTGTGGCCACTGAATGGGATGCTGAGAGTTTACCTGTTTCATCTGGTCTGCAGTATCACCTTTTGTAGCTTTATATGCCAGAGCCAGAGATGTTGAAGTACACAGTGGGGCAAAAATAATATTGGCTGTTTTGTCCTTCTCACATAGTTTTTTGAACATATCAACTGCAAAAGCAGTGTTTGCTAGTTGCAGAGCATCCATCGTCATCCTGAAACAGAAAAGGGAAAAGAAAAATGACTCAAAGCGTAATTCAAGCTTCTGCTGTAGGTGGCTGGGTCAGAATAGTGAAGGAGTATGGGGACTGGGGAGTTTGAATGTTGAAGGGGGAGAGGAGAGGAGAGGAGAGGAGAGGAGAGGAGAGGAGAGGAGAGGAGAGGAGAGGAGAGGAGTCTGATCAAGTCCACTCAGCTTCAGAGCACACTGGCAGCTCCAGAGGAGCAGGGAAAGTCTCATCCATGTCCAACCAAGGACAAGTGAGGGGTTCAGTAAAAGCCATTTCCTTGAAGTGTTGGCAATGCCATGTGTTACATGGAGTCAGTATTACCAGAATCACTTGAGGAAATCTGGGTAGTCAGTGTAACTCATGCATGTTGAGTCAAATTGGACCACATATGAATGTAGTCTGGTTTTAATTGATACTCTTCAAAGCTTATGCCAACTTCTAAGGTGATTTGGTCTCTCCTGGCTCTCGGACAGGCCTTTAATAGTCTCATGACCTTTTCTGTCTATTGTTTCACGGCTAATCATTAAAGCTGTAGCTTTGGTACATGTCCTTCCTCTAGGGGATGATTCCTCACTCTCCCTAGCCTTGCTAGACATCTCTGGAAAGCTGTTTGATCCTTTAAGTTTAGATTGTCCTAGAAACATAAAAGAGACCTCCTAAATGCATACTGGTGCTTGCCCATTCATCACTTACACTGTTTTAACTGCAAATAATTTCCTAGCTGTTCTTAATAGCTACAGTTGCCACAGGACTGTTAGATTATCTGTGCAGTTAGGAATGGATGGGTAGCATTCAAGGGACAGAGGCTCCAGTCCGTCCTCTGGGAAAGCCCCAGATAGTGTTCCCATCTTCCCAACTACTTTCACATAACTGAAATATTGCACTGTGGTGTAAGCACGTTTGTATAAATTCAAGCTAACAAGCGTGAATCACAGAATTTTGGTCAGTAGCACAAGTCTGGCTTTAGACCAGCAAGCATACAGAAGACAACCCCTTTGGCATAGTGAATTTGATGCTACTCTGCCCCCATTACCATGTATCCCTAAAAGACAGGCAATCTGTTAAAACTGGTGTTAAACATCTCCATCAAAGCTATTGACTGAGAGAGAAAGGAAATTGAAAAGATTCATATTGGCGAAGACTACAAAAGGCATAAGATTTCACACAGAATCTGAAAGCTGTCACCAGCATTTGCTCTCTCCAGGAAAAATGGCTAAATAGCAGCATAAATATGCTGTGGAAATGTGATTTAAAAAGCTGTGTTCTTATCCAGACACATCCCTATCCGCTTTTGCATTTCAGGCTCTGATACTGTAAACCTAGGGGTCCTAATTTATCCTGTTACGAAAATAAAAGTCACTTACTTCTTACATCAGTAGGAGGTTTGCTAATCTTTTGAAAACTACCTTAAGGACAGGGATTTCTCTCCACTAACTGACTACTTAATACTGCAGTTTTGAGCATTTTCTTACCTAGTTCATATCCTTTGCATTCTAGCCAGGAAAGGTGTCACTGGGTGAGAGCAGCAAGGTATGAGAAGACAGAAAGGAGAAGAGGGAACACATGAGCAGGGAACTGTTTCCAGCAAGGTACCTTTCTTGACCATTCACTCTCATCCCAGTTTGGAAAGGCATTTTAAATGAGAACAATCTCCTATTTGAGTGCATGTGTCATACTGCTCAAACTTAGCTGCACATCTGACACCATCACAAAGAGATGCTGTGGAGCAGTTGTGATACTTGACATTAGTGAATTACTTACAAGTGGTATTCACACATTTTTATGGGAGTAACAGAATGGGTACATAATTTGCCTGTGACACAGTGGAGAAAACACTTTGATGTACTTGTAAGGCCTTTTCAATCAGAGAAGGCCTTTTACAAAATAAATGTCTTTATTTTTATTTTAATTAACTTATACATGTTCTTGGAGCTATTTGGTAAGGCAACCAGCTTACTTGGCAATTGTATTGGGCTAAAAGAGACAGTATAAAAGGTTACTGAAATGCATTGCACAATCTAATTAAGTAGAAAAAAAACCCCACGATGCTGGCACAAAACCAAGGCTTTTTACATCCATGTTTGAAAAGCACACCTAACCAGCACTGCACTCTCACAAAATGTTCTGACTGTTGGTATTAGCAACAAACTGTTTGCTAACAAATCCCCTCCCACTGGAAAAAAATAACAAAACAAAACAAAACCAACCAACATTAGATGTACATCACTGAAGAAAGTTATCCCTACACAAAAATACAGAGGAGTATGCTTTGCAATATCTAGAGGTTTTGCCAGATCCTGAATTCAGAATGGATCTGGCTGGACTTGTCCATCTCCCAGCAGCCTGGCAGTGCCCAGCAGCTGCTTGGGAAAGAGAGATTATCCCTGTAAGATCCCATTGTGCAGTGTCAAGAGGCATCGAGCTGATCTCAGAGCGAGCCTCAGGAAACGTGTCTCAGAGAACTTACGAGCGTAAAGGAAGAACTAAGTGCCAGCCCAACACTGTAACCATCTGTCTCATTGACGTAGTCACAATTTCTCATGCATGAAAGCACTAATTACCAGAAAAGTCAAGCTTGCCAGAAGCCATGGGCTCAACATACATCTTAAAGGAGAAGAGCTTTGGGCCAAGCTGTGGCAAAAGACAGTTAAATTTGAAGGACTGAGACTGCTGCTCAGGGAGTAGCTTGGAAAAACAGAGGCAAAGGAGCAAAGAGAAAATAATCTTTCAAAATGTCTCTCTGTCATTACTCATCCCAGACGTGCACCATTGTGCCTGTGCATGCCTTAAACAAACTCCCTAGCATAGGCTACCTATCTTATCTTCTCCATCAACTCAGCCATTCACACATGAACACACAATACATACATATACTTTGTCTCCTCTCTCTCGTACCCTCCTCCCACAATTAAAATTTGAAGATCCAGGGCAAGTACCAAGTTCCCAAGTATTTCTTACTGGGGAGTTGGTGGACAATTATACAGATAACTAAGAATGTGTCATTCGACATCTACCACCCTCAAGACAAAAAATATGGAGAATCTCCCAATTCAGAATGAGGCCTGCAGTTCACCTGAAACAAATCCTACTTGCTGGTGGGGTAGAATATCATTCTTTAGTGCTGGCTGGCCTGATATTACTCTATTTAAGCCAACCATAACCACTTAAAAATACTTATTGTTTCTTTCTGGCTTAATCATGCTTATCTGACACTGTCATTCTAACATTAGTATTCTCAGTTATATCGGCACACGTAGGATTATTTTAAGATGTATGTGTAGTACCTGTGTTTTGCATCCTTAAGTTGCAGGAGATTCAAAGTAAGGAAATCAATCAGGAAATGTTGCAAAATTAAGTTAAACTTTTCTTTCTTATGCCAGTGAAAAGCTGTGCTATGATTTAGAAAATCTTATTTTCTGTCCTCATTGGTAACTCTGATACTGCTCACGTCAGACCATTTTCTATAAAGTTTATATGTTCTTTTTCAGTGAGAAAAACTAGAGGCATTTTGTGGTGAACCTTATATTTTCCTTTTGTTCATCCAGTAACTGCTGATATTCTCCAAGCTTCTTTTTGTGCTGAGCAAAACTGTTTCTGGTAGAGGTAAAGCTCTCCATTCTTATAATATCTTTCCTTTAGTGCTACTATTGAAACAATGCCCACTCGAGGCATTTTGTAGGAAAAAATGTTCAGCTTCACCCTTAACCTTGAAGGATGGTCCAGATATCAAAAAAACCCCCTCAATTCCATCATCTTTTTCAACTGCATCTGGTCAGTTATCTCTTTTATGCTCCATTTATTAACGATGATATGATATTTAGGAGCTCATATTCTTGAAAGGTATTTACTGTATTAAATATTAACAAATCTTTGGGACTCTTATGTATTCCAAACTTTGTGAATCCATTAAAGCCAGTTCCAGCAGAGTGAGAAGGGCTGAGGCTTGCATCAAGAGGAAAGCCCATCTGCTGCCATTTTGCAGTCTTAGAAAACAGATGCGGCTCCTGAGTCAGTAATCACAGGGTGCTCTCAAACAGGGAGGAGTCAAAAAAACTGAAAATTAAATTTTTAAAAGGCCTGCTGCATGGATTCTTGCTGAGTCCCTCCTTTCCCGGGAAAGTGGTATGTCAGCATTTCCAGAGCACTTCCAGGCCCGCGGCACTGGGACATCTTCTAAGCACAGGCAGCTTGTGATCCACCCCACTTTGCTTAAAACTCTGCCACAGCATTATAGAAACACTTTGAGATACAGAAAGGAGCTGAAGGGCTACAAAACCAGTTTAGAAAAGCCTGATATAAACTTGTTTATTAGTATAAGACACTATTTTTGCTTAGTCACTCTTGAATGCAACAACAACAAAACCAAAAAATAAAAACAAACAACAGAGAGGCTTTGTTTACTACCTGCTTACTGAGAGAAAAGCTAAATGTAGCTTATCTTGTAAAAGTATAATAAGGAAAATACCAATGTCTGTGTGGAAATGTCTGACAAGTCAAATTAGCTATATTGTATGGATCATCTGATAAAGCAGAATCAGTATTTATTTTATTCTTGTCTTGGTTAAGCAGTCCTTCCAGAAGAGCCCACCTGGGGCAGATTGTCGTGAGCCGACGCTGATCAGAGATCACCATTCAAATTAGGTATCACTGTTCAAATTAGCCAATTAGCACTGGCCAGGTACGTACTCTTTCAGAGGCAGTATTTAACCTGTTGTCCATTTTGCTACCAATTATCATAACCCTTATCCTCTCTTCTTGCTGTGGACTTACCTGGTAGAGCAAGAGGCCTGTTCCAGTCTGTCCTTGGCTAAATCAGCAAAAAGACACCACTCTTGCTTTGCTGGCTTGAAAGGCATTTTGTTTAGTCTTATGTGGGGGGAGAGAAGATGGGCCGTTCCCCACACACATAAAGCATGGACAGTGTTGGACATCCAGTGCCGGTGGGTTTATTTGGTTTACAGCTCAGGATATGTGAGTGCCAGTGCTGTAGGCTCTCCAGTTCAAACAAACTTCCACTGAGAGGATGAATTATATGAAAGAATCCACATGCATGTTCCACAAGTGTGGCATTAGCCTTTGAAACTAGCTCAAGTACGACCCCAATTCAGCTCTTACTCAGCAAATACAGTATATAAACTAAAAAAAAAATACTTCCATGAGCTTTTCTACATACTTCTACACAAATGACAACTCTCCACTTGGCAGACTACCTGGCTATGCAACTAGGATACAATTTACTCTGAGCAGACCTTTCTTTGAGGAACACAAGACCTCAGACTGATGTGGGACCAGAGCGTCTCGTCTGGTTAGGAAAAAAAAGCACTGTCAGCAATACAGCAGGGAAAGTCACTCCAAGAAAGAAAGAAAGAAACAAGCCACTGCAATATGCTTTGTTGCACCTCAATAGCCAGCAAATTCCTCAAACTAAATTTTCAACCCTGAAAAGAAATTGGTAATTACTGGACCTAAGTTCCTGCTCTTCACTTTAAACAACTGTGGATTAGTCACTTGTTTAATAACTCAAAGCCAACAGAGCAGAGTGTACACACATCTGCAGAAAATGAAAGGAATATTCCTCTGTAGCAGAGACTCACAAAACAGTCCAAATTCTACTTTGACATATGGAGCATTTTCATGGCATCATACACAAACTGCTTTTTCTGATATGGGGAAAGTAAATTGCAATAAACCATCATATTTTAATATTTCAAACACCCTTGCTGTCTCGCCTGTCAGATCCTATTCACCACTTCCAATGAATCTCTTCAGGAGGAAGAAACATAGCATGACAAATGCAGCAATTTTGGGATGAAACCAAAATATGATTGTTTGGGAAGGCTTTTTTTCTCCTTTAATTGCACATGATATCTATTTGTATAAATTTCCTTATCCCACTCCCTCTACACGATTATGTTTCACGATGGAGATTTGTTAACTATTATTTAGACATTACTTAAAGTATCAGAGGAAGAAAAAAGCTGTACTCACTTTATAAGGCTATACTCCTGGGAAACGAATCAATGGAATGGGTACAGCACAAAGAAGTAGCTACCCGTGGTGAAACCTTGCCGAGCAGAAGACTCTGGTAGCTTTGCCTGCTCATTGACACCACTCCCACTTTCCCAACCTTAATTTGTGTGCGCACACACTCCCTCTCACTCTCACTTCCCCCCACACACACACCTCTTAATCATTCTTCATGGCAACTCCTACACTGGAGGAGTGAAATGATTCACACCAGAGTTGTCTTTGCCTGCCCAGCCACTGAAGACAACAACAAGCTCTGGCAGGAAAGAGCAGCCTTTGCACATTGCCTTCAGCAAGCACAGTACAAAAGGTACCAGACAAGCATGAACGCAGGCTCCCAAGGAGAGAATACCACCGTGGATAAGCAATTTAAAGACCTTCTGAGCAAAACCAGCACTCCAAGTTACATTGGAACTGCTGCTATTTTCAGAAAAATTGTAACTGTGAAAAAGACACCCAGGAAGACAACCACAATGCGTAGGAGTGCGTGGCTGGGCACTTTGCATCTGTATATGCATTAAGGCAATGTCTTAACTCTGCCTTTGTAAGAGGTGTATGTGTGCATTTGGTTGCCTTAAAAGCCTAAGGCCAGACTGGAGCTAATGCTCAAGGGAAAATATCTGCCCTTCTTGTTACTGTAAAGTGAGAGCTTTGTACCACAGGCAGCCAGGTCCCCTGCAAGGGAACAGCCTTCCCTGCTGCTAGCTGCCCCCAGAGGTGGGAGGGGAACAGCCACTCCCATCCTTTCACCTCCAGGATGGGGGCCTCTTGTTCATGTTGTACATTCCATGTCACTACTGATAAATCTGGTGGGGACGGCAGAAGAAAGGGAGAGGGAGAGGTGATGGTGCAGCCTACCAAGTCTATTTTTATTTGAAGAGGTGGCCTATCCCTGCACCACACCATTCATTCCCTGGTCAGGCAGCTGAGCTGCCCACAGTGGGAGACACCAGCAAATATTTCCTGGGAGAGCATGGCTAAACCTCAGTCCCTTGAGAAAACGGTGTGACACAGCACAGGGACAGCTCAGGTTCACACCTCAGTAACCCCAGGTGGCCCTGCACACTTTTAGGCTACAGAAGGTAAATGCAAGACACTTGACTTTGCTTTCCGGTTTGCTGTGCTGGCATGCCCAGCTGCCCAAATGAAAGGGCTAGGAAGTCAGAGGATGTGTTTTCACCGCACGGTGCCTCCATGGTGACAGCTGTTATCTCCTGGAATGACACATTCCTGTTTTTCTTTGAGCATAAATCACCCCACACCACCGCGTCCTGATCAGATCCTACCCTTGCTTCCTTCCAAAAGGCTCCTCAGCTCTTATTACCCAAAGGAAATTACATTACTTTCTGCTATGATGCAGATGGGGTTCACCTTCCATCATTACCAGACAGCAAATTTAAAATGTATATGCTTTGCCATAAGTGAGCTCATAACAAAGACAGGGTGTGGATATGTTTAAGCAATTAAAATAAGATGCAGGGCAGCTGACTGAACTGTGCCATCTGGGCCATCATTGTAATGTATCTAATTACATCTTCTGTAAGAGACATTTTTATGAAAATCCACAATAATGTTGGCTGACAGACTCTTCTCAGATGTCTGCAGGTAATCTAAAGCCAAACATTGGCTTCTCTGCAGGAGCAAACTTCCCTTCAGACCCAGCACTACCAAGCATAGCCACTGTGAAGTGGCTCAGGAGCTTGTGGATAAGCAGCAGGGAAAGTAACAACAACCAGACTGCCTTGACAGAGACAGAACGTCTCACCAGATCCATTTCCTTGCTAGTAATACATAAGAAATACATATGTAAATAAAGGCACCCATTTCTTTTAAAGGCTGGGCATCGGAAAAGGGGAAGGACTCTGCATTGCCAAGCTAGAGGTGTGTAAACATCACTTATCCTCCACTAGATAACTGCTCTTTGATGGCTGAAGTCTGGCATTACGCAGCGGTTTAGAATCCTTCAGCCTGATCTAGTTACTGCTGAGAAACTATTTCTGGCCATGATGCCATGAAGCTAATAATCACTGCTGGAGCTGTGATGTTTCAGATGAAGTAGTCCACAGTGGCACTGGAAACTGGGAGGCTCAGAGAGCAGTCCTTCTTCCCCTGGGAATGGATATTTTGGGTTCATTTACTGTTGGAGGTAATGTTAAACTAACTGTGACTTCCCAGTAGCTTCTTATTCACACTTAAGGGAATTCCTGACTTGTGACTGAGTCTTACAAATAGCCTAGCCTAGAAAATGTGGAAAAGCAGATACTAACATGAAAAGCAGAAGATGCTTAGCCTCAGGTATTGAGGTTTGCAAGGGACTATATGTGAAGCAGTTCCCCCCCAGTCCAGGAACACTTTCTCAAGTCTGACTGAATGGAAACTAGTTGCATCAGCTTCACCACCTCCTGCATTTACCTTTCACTATATTAGTCTTGTTCAGCTTAATCTCAAAGTTTTTATTTTCAACACACATATTATGACCTGTATTTCTATCACCAAGTTTAAAAAACAACAGAACCAACACCAAGATTTTTCCTCATGAAAAAAAATCAAAACTACTTCTAAGCCCCCTGTGAGTGGGACACCTACTGTGATATTATCTCAGGAAACAAGGTAAAGAAATAAGGTAGAACCAAGAGGGGGAGGTGAATGGGGGGGTGTGACGTGGAACACTGAATATTTAAATCTGAATTATTGTAACTCACCCAAGTTACAGTCTACTGACAAAAAAATATCTGGGCTTTTGTCCCCACCCTTCCAGATCTTTAATAGGCCAGGGAGAAACACAAACCAAGACCTTGCTGGACACCAGGACCCAGCAGTTACAGGTGTGTGTCATCACCTACGAACCAGTGAGCCAGACATGCTTAATTGCAGGAGGGATGCAACCAGCCAGGTGACTCTCCTGTTACTCAGCCTGCTCTCTGCCCTTGCTCCCCGCCCCTCCTTGCCACTCCCTCCGAACACCTCCTAGGAACGCTGTTCCTACATGCTGCTGGAAAGAAACGCAGCCACCTTCTCCCTGCTCTTTGAACAAGCTCATTCCAGGAGAGTGAATACCCCTGCTGCTCAACACAGCATGGAGAACTGTTTCCACTCTTTCACAGACTCATAGTATCCACTGTAGCGTTATTTGTTTTATTTTATTTTACTTGCCCCAAACTCACTAATGCTCAGTGCATTAATGCTGTCATGCTTTGGAGACCACATGGCAAACCATCTACAGTTGGAACTGAATAATGAACAGAACAAGCTGGTACATTCTTTCTACGCTGCCAGTCATGAAAGATCTTCTAATCGAGTTCCAGCTTTCACAGCAAGCTTTGGATATTGCAATGAAGCAAGTGACTGAGGGTCATTTGTACGCTTTTATTTTTATTCAGTGACCTAACATTTCAACACAGTTAGAAAAATTCTAAGAGTAAGACTGCAGTGTCTGTAAACACGTATACACAGAAGAACTTTTCATATTACCCTCATAACGTGGCTCTAGATTGCTGTTTAGGAGCAAGAATAAGCCATAGACAAAATATTTTTTATTTTCATAAGAAATGCTATCAAACTTCCAACCAACAGTCATAAACTATGAGTTAATTTGAAATTAAAATACCACATATAATAATAAAGTGTTATTCGGTGGTTCCATTGAGAGGAACACACAAACTGAACAGTCACCAGCTGCTCTTTTCTCTTTATTCCCAAGGTGTTTGCACTGACAGACACAGAGGATGGTGTCACATAGCAACTCACTGATTCAATGTGTACAGTAGCTATACAGTTTTCCTCAGACATGTTTGCTGACATAGAATTATTACTCACCGGTAACTACTTCTAATAATGGACAGGAATTGATTTCTCATACTTACATGTACTCACTTTTGGGTTTGGGGGTTTTTTTAAGTGAGGCTGTTCTGGACTGGGGTATACATTTCATTGGGGAAAAAAATAAATAGGCAACCAAACAGCTGACAGCTTTCAATGAAAACAAAGTCTTTAATGTGGTGAATGGGAAATGAATGATCCCATCTGTTGGAATCAGGCTGTTGAGGATCTGACTATTTTCCCTGAAGGTGCTGCTCCCAACGCTTAGCACTTGGTGTAATACAAACAAATTAGCTTAATAAAGAAATATACTTGATTGACTACTTGGAAGAGCCTGTCAAAATAGCCTCACAATATGACTAGGAAGTCAAAATATAAAAAGGAAATCCATAGATGTAAAAGAGACAAAAACCCTTGACACATTATGCCGAAAATGTATCTTTTTTTCCTACTGTACAAAGACTAAGATTAACTTCTGTGAAACAAAAGCAGAGAGACAACGCTTTGGATAATTACTTCTCACTAAAGCATCTGTGATCCCCTCCTACCAGGAAGAAATAAAAATTCTAACCCTTCCCCTTGTGCACTGCTGGCTCAGGGTGCCATCTCCCAGGAACACAGATAATAGATAATATTCTTCGTCACTGATGCCTGCAGTTACTGCACTGGCTTCCTTTGCCAGGCTGGAACTATGACTCATAACCACCTGCCATACATTTGTCCCAGAAAAAAATGCAAACCCACATTTGTCATGTTTTCTCAGTCTTTTTTTTTTTTTCAATTATTGATACTTTCAAACCTTTGAAGTGACACTCCCTAGGATTGTTTAGATTGATGGATTAAACTTACTGAAACCACCTCACCACGGGAGGTTGCTGAAGATGCTTTCCCTA
>NW_009953786.1:3371014-3375556 GCF_000747805.2 Chaetura pelagica | reverse complement strand
TCCCTACATATCCACAATTTATTGTGCTTGATTACAGGTTTGTGGAGGATCTCATCCACTTAATTATTGACAGCATAATAATCCACTAGTAAGTTCCTGATTGAGCATAGGAGCAGTTTCAGAATTACCCTCTTTCATCTAGCAAAACAAAACATGTACGGGGGCAGGATTGCTCCTGTGACTAGATCAATGTGGAAACTCTAAAGAGAGAGATCACATTGACAAAAGGTAAATTAGCAGAATTACCTTTCCCAAGACGAGTAAAGGGACCAAGCAGCCCCTCCCATAGACACAAAATTTGTTTTAACTCAGAGCTTCAGCAGTTTCTGGAAGGGATAACATAACCTTCTCTGCCCACCATAGCAAACCCAGATTCTGACGTACAGCTCCCCTCCCAGGTCTGTTTTTGTGTTACTCCCTTAAGTGTGTCCTTGTAACGTTCAGAGAAAGGGGGTATAAGAATTAGGGATTTTTCTCCCTCTTTCTTTTATCTATTCATCAGCAGATGAGTCACTTTTGTAATCCAACTATTTGTCTGCATGACTAATGCAGGTGAAGGCACGCACTTTCCCAGAGTTGCTTAGTGCAGTTTCACAGCCTGAATATACGTATATTAAAGTAAAATAAAAGCTTAGAAGCAATATTTGCTGAAGATTTCACTGGAAATGGGTGTGCCTTCTCACAGGATGAATTTTCTCCTATTGCGTGTTTTCAGTGGAGAATGGAGTGAAGACCTTTGTTTGTCCCTGAATGCAGCTGAGGGGTGAGCATGTTAGTTCTTGCTTCTCTGGTTGCTGTTTGGCAGATCCGTTAAGGGCAACCAAATCACAGCGTGCATTCTTATCCACTGCTTGAAGGAACACACCCTGCATGTTGTCTGTGCGATCAGTAAATTAATAAATGTACTTATACATTTAATTATTAAATCAGAAGTTATACCTGCAAACCTATTCTGACCTCCAGGTGTAAAATTTACAAATAATGGTCCGAAAACCCAGCTAATGTAAACTACTTAGTGCCCATGAAAGCAAGGGAGCTATTCCCAAACTCAGCAGTTGATTAGGCTCGTATCACCACTAATGCAGGACTGCTAGACTTATGTGTTCACAAAACACATAGAAAAGAATATTATATTAATAGGAAAAGCATAAAAAAGCTGTAAATTGTAAAAAAAAAAAATAAAATAAAAATTAAATGCTATATGTTACAAAAGAAAATACTAGGACTTGGTAATAGAATGCTTCCTTTTCATTTTCCTAGCTACACTCACCCAGGTGATAGGTAACCTACAGAGAACGAGCTTTCTTCAGTCCTTCTGAGATCTAATGGTTCCATGAAGCTCAGGCTTCAGAGGATACTGCATGCATATGCCAGCAAGCTAATAAACATACTAGCACAATAACATTAACGTTTATATAACAGCAGTAGGACATAAAGACATAATTAGGTCTACAGGAACCTGTTCTAGCAGTTCACCTAAGGTCAAGATGCAAAGTTGCCTCCTGACTGGTGGGTTTGGGGTAAAATAGGGCAACAGACTTGTTAGTGAGAATTGTATTGAAAGGTGTGGAGAAAGTGTTGTACATGTGGAAGTATCATAGACTGCTTATAGTAAAGTAATAGCCTGGTTCAAAGACCTTCCTGCTTAAGATGAAATTTATTCTACTAAGAGTGGCTTGGATGAAGAGTAAATTAAATGACTTCTCCATCCAGTTTCTGCTCCTTTCCATAGAAGACCTAATTAAAAGGCTTAGGGATTAATAAAGAGGGATTTAGGAGGGAAATGCTAGCCCAGAAATCAAGTGTAAACTAGACTGCAACAGCTGCACAGCTTGCTACTCCTAGCACAGTTGATGGCCTGTGGAGGCTGTAGGACTTGCTTGTGCTCCCCTAAGCCTTCCTAAGTGAGAGGTGCAGCAGCAAGTGTCCTACCACTGCAGTGGCCATCGCCCAGTACACCCTCATTGCATCTTCCATCAGAGACACCTCGAATGGCCCCATTTCTTCCTACCTGCCCTTGAACTAAAGAATTGCAAGAGTTTTCCTATATTCAAGATCTTCTGTGGTTTTGAAGCAGAGAGTACATTTAAACTCTTACTTCTTAAAATACCATTCTGAAGAAAGTGCCATTTAGATGAACAATGATTTGAAGGAGCTGTGGTTTGGTCTAGTCCCAGACCAGTTCTCTCCCCCTTTAACTCCTTCCCCATCCAGACTGCAAGTCATTCAGTAGCGTTGTAAACACTGCTCTCTACAGTCAGACAGACAAAAAACACTTGGAATTTAACAGGATAATAAAATCTGCTGGAAGCATCAGAGGTAGCACGTTGGTTTTCACACTTACTCATGCAGTATGAGTCTCTGTTTTGCAACAGCTAAATTAATTTATTCTGCTGTATACTGGAGTGGCAAAAGTTATTCCCCTGTCAGCTCTGTATAAGGATCTGGTAATAATTTTCAAAGTAATTACTGGAGTAGAACTGCTTTTCTGCTTCTTACTGCCCAACACAATTTAGATTTCTGGTACCCTGGTAACAGTGAACACTACCAACTTTTTATTGCCTAAGATATCAGATTCCCAGAAAAAAAATTTTGAAATTTGTGTCTTTTTAAGACAATGAGACAAAAACTGTGACAAGGCTGGCTTGAACCCTTGCATAACACAGGCTGTAGAACCTGATCTACCAATTTTATGAGACCTGTGATTTCTCTTTGGATTACAGCATACATGTTTGAAAAATCTTGCAGGGATTAACAAAGACCCCCAGGTGAAGAGCACATCTACAATATCCATAGGAGTTGTTCCAAAGATTCTACAGATCATCAAAATCTCAAACGAAAGCAATGTGAAGTAATAAGAAGTGCACAGTCCAAATTCAAAGCTTTCTAAACTTGAAGAAACACTGGCTGGGGTACATATTTTTTTTTAACAATAAAATCTCTGAATTGAGAAGGGCTGTAAGCCTGTTTAATGATGAGACTGTGAAGATGTTTCAAAGAAAAAGTCTGCTACACCAAACTCAACAATGCACAGAACTCATATATGGGTAGAACAGCTGGCAGTTCCAGCTGGCAAAATAGGAAAACTTAAAAGAGCACCACTGAAAAGAGCCTGAATCCATCCTCTTGACACCCGCCCTTTAGGTAAGATCCCCTCTCAGTCATCTCTTCTCCAGGCTAAACAGATCCAGGTCTCTTAGCCTTTCCTCACAAGAGAGATGCTCCAGTCCCTCTTTCCTACCTTTCTTCTCTTCCTTGTCTGCCTGCACCATTAAGCTCTCTAAGGCAGTGACCACCCTCAGCTGCAGGGCTGGTAGTAACACCAGTCATCTCCAGCTCCCTCTCAGCTGCCACAGTGGAGAAGAATCACAGACACAAGGCCAGGCTTGTTTTATTGACATCCCCACCTACTCTTGGCCCAAGGTGCTCACACCACCTGCAGTGTGGACCCCTTCCCCCCGTACCAAGAGATGGCAGCACGATGTGCTCGCCAGGACAGCTCACTCAGCCTTAAGAAACACGGGAGATCACAAGTGCCTGTGCCACCTCACACCATAGCCACGGGATGAGCAACGCCCCAGGAAATCAGATGAGCTTCACTGAGGCAAACAGGCACCTGTATTAACATCTTTAATAAGTTTTATTTTCATTACACTTAGTTGTGCACCATCACTATAATATGGATTCCTAGAATATGGTAAGACAGGAACTTCAGTTCTGGGAAGGCTTTTAGATAATGTGACCATACTGGTCCCTCACAGACTGAAGTAACATCCTTGACGTGACACCTCATTACCTTCTGAAGAATTAATCTTGGTGTCATTACCAAGCATTTAGCCAGTCTCTTCTCAAGCAAAACTAGCTGCAAGGCCCAATTATAGTAGGAATACCACAAGTGAAACTTAAGTAGGGAGTGAAAGATTCAGCCTGTTACCTCTAAAGACACAAGTGTCCTTTCTGATTTATTTATTTTTAAACCCATTCACATTCACCAGCTCATCGCCAGCAGCCTCATTCACCAGTTGCCCTTTCTGGAGTTTCAGGAGCTGTTTCAGTGCGACTGGAGACCCATTAACTACTGACGCTTCCTTGACGTATTTATTGTTTTAGACCTGGGTCTAAAAGCTGAATAGGACATTACGGATTTAAAGATCACGGGTACGAATGACGTAGCCAGAAATATCAGCAGCAGGAACGTATCCGAGAACGCTCTGCGACACTGATCAGAACGAGAAGGTAAAAACAGAAGGGAAAATACACCCCCAAGGAAGAGGCTAAAAGTAGACCAAGGGCTCTGTGGTAGAGCCATAATCAGCTGTGAAAGGGTAAAAAGGATGTTTTTGCCTTGTACCTCGACGATGGAATTAGAACGAGATGGGTATATGATTCAGCCTGCAGAGTTTCACAGGGAGAGCTACAAGGCTCCTTCAGAAATCATCACCCACCCGTGCCACTCCCGCTGTCCTGCGCGGCCACCCCAACAAACCACACTTCCCCCGCCACCCCTCCCCACCGCCCCGCTTCCCAAAGCCCGGTCTAACC
>NW_009953786.1:3350602-3370388 GCF_000747805.2 Chaetura pelagica | reverse complement strand
CGTGAGCGCCGGGCTGTGCGGGCGGCGGGCGCGGAGGCCCCGGGGACGGGACGGGGACCTGCCGGGCGGGCAGTCCCGCGGGGGCCGAGGGTCTCCTAGGGAGCTCTGCTGCCTCCTGCGGCCCAGGCGCGGGGTTTGGCCTACGCTGCTGACTGCAGGAAGTCCTCATCCGCTCTGTTCTGTTTGCAAAACAGGTCCAGAAAGTACCGGTGTTAATAATAGCCGTTTCATTTGCAGCTGATTTGAATGACGATCGTTTCTGTAAGCTCATTATGGCCAAGCTTTGCTAACGCTGGCCGAGCTAGGGGAGCTGTCACAGGGCTGGAATATGCAGAAGGAAACCTGTTAAAGCTGATGTTTTTCCTGAGGGTGATGTTCATCAAACTATAGCCTGATAAATACAGCCTCAAGGGTAGTAGAACTGACTATTTATGCCCTAGTTCATACAACTTCCTAATACATTATTTCCTGTTTGGTACTGGTGTTCTTCATTGCAGTAACAGGCTAAGACACCGGCTGATGTAATGAAGCCCTAGAGCTGAGAATCCAATACCCAATGAATAGTCTTCTGGGTGTTTACAAAAACAGGGTATACCAAAACCAGCTAATACATGATGTAGACTTTTTCCTATTTCAGAGGAGCAGGCTGCAACATGCCCTGTTTTCTCACAGTTCTGTTGCAGCAGGTGGTCTTTGCCATTTACTCTTTGGATTTACTGTTGCCGGCATCACTCTTTGTTATACTGGATCCAGGGATCATTGGACTGTTCTGTGGTAATTTAAGCCACTGAAGGGACTTAACTTTAAGAAGAATGGAATTTATTTTGGGGGTTAATTTTTGCTCTTTTGCTGGATTTGAATGGTGCATAGAGAGGCCTAATAGAGCCAGCACAAGGTGAGCAGAAAGGAGGGGACTGACCATGGGAAACTGCTGATGAGCTCATGGCTGCTCCAAAAAGGGAAGACTAATTTCTGTTCCAAAGAACCAGATTCTTAGAGTGTTCCAACACTTGCCACAACAGAGCTGTAGAGTCTGCTTTATTGGATCATTATTTTTTAATAAATTACACTTTTATTTTGGGTAGGTCTGTTGAGGTGGTCTTTGCTTCCGAGACAGCAACACCAAGCAATGGAATGCAAGATGTTGCTCTTTCTTCTTTCATGGCTAGTGTTTAGTAGCTTTGTTTTGCCTGGAACATGTACATGTCTGGATAGAGACAGGAGTGTCTGTACTGGGATGTCTCATGAAAACTCCATGCTGCTGTTGGAGCTTCTTCACCTTGCTCCCTGATGTCATCGTCCTCGCCCTGAACATACTAACAATGTTTAGGAAAATAACTTGACTGAATGTGGATAAGTACACGTGGGGCCACAGAAGACTTAGTGTTGGTTAATTCTGGCTAACCGACTGCCTTTTTTAAACTTGCATGAACTAGTTGTTTTAATTGTCCTGAAGGGGTATAGAGATTTCCAAGGACCAAAGTGTAATAAAAGGTATTAAGCACTTTAGAGCAAAGGAATGACAGTTGTACCAATAAATCCAGTGTATGCAATGCAATGGCTTAAATATCAATTTTATTTGAAATTAGCTCAACAAGCAAGTTAGAAATCATCCATAACTTCTAGAACATTTGTTGATGTTCATAATTTGGGTACAGTCTCTGTTTGTTGGGGTATTTTTCTCCCCTTCCATTGGAGTCATAATTAGAATTTCCCATTTGGATATTAAGAACTTGAATCCTCAAATAATTGTCAGTCAGTCTTTGAAGATGTTTCTCAGCATATGGTTGGAAAAGTGATAGTGCTGGTTTCAGTGCGTTTGTAATCATGTGCTTCCTGTATTGACTCGGCTGTTGATTGGGATTCCTGATGTCACCAGTCATAGTTCAAAGTGCCTTGGTCTGGATATAAAAAAAAAAACAACAAGCAAAATACACTTAGAATGGATTTCCAAATCTTT
Organism: Chaetura pelagica; assembly: GCF_000747805.2. Taxonomy (NCBI): domain Eukaryota; kingdom Metazoa; phylum Chordata; class Aves; order Apodiformes; family Apodidae; genus Chaetura; species Chaetura pelagica. Next base: position 3,368,428 of record NW_009953786.1, on the reverse strand, counting down.
CCATAAGAAATGCAAGAGATTGGTAGAAAAAATGGCATAGACAAACAAGTAGGAGTTCCAGCTTAGTACACAGAAACTTGTTCTTCTCACACTTCTTTTTGTGTGCTAGTAAATTTCAGCAGCTTGCTAATTGTTCATAAAAGGATAGAAATATTTTGTTGTGTACAAAGCACCACCCGAGACTTGCAATCAACAGCTTTCAACTTTTTGGGGTAAATGTTGAAGAACAGAAAAACTGGCCATCAAAAAACAGAGCAGCAGCTTAAAATGCCTCTTTGGTTGTGCAAGATGCTCTCACGCAGCACTTAATTATTTGCTTATGTTACAGAAAGCAATAGACCTTGCTACTAGGGCAGCAGAAGAAGATAAAGAAGGAAACTATGAGGAAGCCTTGAGATTGTACCAACATGCTGTCGAGTATTTCCTCCATGTTGTTAAATGTAAGTGTATTGGATGATTAAATAGAGTGTAGTAGTCAAATTGCACAGAGTGATCTCTCGTGTTGACATCAGCATTTAAATTTTTACTTTTATAGTCAGGTAATACTTGCTGATTGTAGTTGAGGTCATGTACTTTGCAGCTCTTGCCTTTACTGTGTTCTGTGCTGCTCCATTCTTGTAAGACACCAGATTATTTTGGACTTGTGTTTTGTCTTAGAGCTTTTTAAGACAGGGAGGAAGGGATTTTGCTGTCTCTCCTCTGAGCTTCTGTAGTGTTGTTTCAAGCTGGCCACTGCATGAGGAAATGTGACTATAAGAGAGGGGATCCTTGTGTTCCTGTTGTGCTGAAAGCCATCTGTTAAAGAGAAAGTCTTTGTACCTGCAGAGCATATGTGTCTCCTTAACTCACACCACTTACCTTTCTACAACCTCTGCTGCAATTTTTGTGCTCCTTAATGCCATAGTCTGGCTGTTCATGTTGGCCAACAAAACATAAGAGATAGATCTGTACGTTGTCGTTTTTCTTCCGTTTCCATATTCTCATTATTTTATGCCTTTTCCCACTTCTGTGTCATGTTATATGCAAGGGGGGCTTTCTTAACCTAGGTGCAGCCTTCATCTCAGTGGGCTAAGGTTGCTCACCTGACATGCACTTGGAGGTTACCACAATTTGAAAAAAACACTATTTTCTTTATAGATCTTTAGGATGATTTTTGTTCATCTCTTCTTATCCATTTATATCATATGGACTTTCTCAGAATATTGCTGCACTTTCTGTGCTTTTAACAGTACTGATGTACTTTTGGAAACTTAGCAAGTAAACCTAATGTGTTAAGATTTGATTGCTGGTTTGAAGCACTGTAATAGTGACTAACAGAACACTGGCTGTTGAACCACACTTAACTCTTTCAGACATTTTATACTATTTTTTTCTTTATGGTGTGTATGTCTTTTAAAATTAGTAGGCTATGGAAAAATAATCTATGCTTCCAAATAAAAATCACTTAGCACAAGGAGTTTCTTGATGAGCTATTTTAGAAAAGGATTTATCAACACTGTGTATAGCTGCTTGAAAGGCTGACAGAAAATCTTCCAGTGCCATTGTCCTTAATGCTTTACAGTCAAATTTAACTCCAAGCAGTATTCATGTGTGTATGTTATTTCTGATAGGTGGTGACTTCCAGTCACTTCTTTCCATGCTATAGTGGAATACTAAGTACTTGAGGTGTTTGGTTGTGTGTTGAGTCCTGTGAGATTTATGTTGATAAGATATAAAGAAGACAAATTTAATCTTGTTTTACAGTGCATGTGTGTTTTGCTGTTAACAAAGCATTTTTTCGTTTCAAACTCTTAGATGATACACAGAGTGATAAAGCAAAACACAGTATTAGAATGAAATGTAGAGAATACTTGGACAGAGCAGAAAAGCTGAAAGAATATCTGAAAAAAAAAGAGAAAACTGCACCAAAACCAGTTAAAGAGTCTGGTCCTGCTGATGGAAAAGGGTATGTTTTTGGAGAAGGTAAAGCAAAATACTTCCTGAACTTGGCTTATTCTAAAATTTCACTCTTCAAAGATCATTTTAACTGGTGTTTTTTAAATGCTTTGGATGACTATTATGCTAAAATACAGTGGCTAATAAAGGAAAAAGAAGATTAATTACGATCACAGGCATTTCTCTGGTTGTTTACTAAAATGTGCTAAAATTTGCATAGGAAATTCACTGAAGAATGAAAGCTGGTTTAGACTAATGTGCAATGATCAGATTTAATGGCAAGGAGCCCAATTAACCTTTAAATTTTTCCACATTTAAATACTTACTAACTAGAAAATAAATTCATCTCATGCTTGAAAAGAGGTGCAAAGCTATGTGCAGGGTGAAGTTCTGTAAGATGGGCTGAATCCCTCTAATGCCTTGCTGCTGCCTAGTCGCTCCACTGCTTTCCTTTTATTAGACTTGGTTTTCATGTTGTGTATCAGAGAGCTGAACAAACAGAGCCACCTGAACAAGCCGAGCCTGTTCTGCACTTGCTACTGCTTTTATGGGGATAGGAGAGAGGAAGAGTTCAGAATGATACCTTCTTATAGAATTGCTCTTTTTAGCAGTCCTGAACAGCTAGAGCTGCTCAGTTGTCTCTTGAAACCTCACCTAATTTTCAGTCTCCTTCATTGTCTCTTTGTCTCATCAGTTTTATTTTTTGAGCTGTACTGTCTTCTGCTGGCTTGTAATAGAAGGAGCTGGCAATATCACAGAGGCTACATGTATTTTCATGACATCCACTCCAGTTTCTCACTATCTAGTCTCTTTTTTTCCTTCAGTAACTTCTAGTTTCCTTTGCTCCCACAAGATGAGGGTGTAGAGTTTCATAGTACTAGATGGATTTGACCAAGTCCTGTTGAAATTCCAGATAGGGAATGAGTGCCAGTGTCTACAAATAAACCATTTTATTGTTTTTGTGTTGCTTGATACAAGGGTTTTTATTTCCTGGAGACTGGCTCAAAGTATGTACAAGTGTGTTAAGAGGGCTCAGACCCATAAGAAGTTGAAATGGCAGGGAGGGTGAGTTAAAAATAATGTGGCGTAGAAAAGCAGAAGTACAATGGTGTAAACTTGTAGAGGTCTGAAAGCATCTCAGGGTTTCTTTCGTTACTCAGACTGGTGCTTTTTTTGCTTTTTGCATTCTGATTTTTATCCTAAGACAGCAGTCTCTTTTATTGTATTTCAGCATTTTTTCTTGTTTCCAAATCAGGAATGACAGTGATGGGGAAGCGGAGTCAGAGGATCCTGAAAAAAAGAAGCTACAGAATCAAATTCAAGGTAATTTTGAAGTGTCTTTTCCTTTAAGTAGGAGTGGCTTCAGGCAAGCAATTTCCTATATTTTTGCCACCTAAATCTTACGGAATAACATACTGTCTGTAAGTGGCTCAACTACTATGTACTTTTCACATACAACTTCCTTATGGAAGTCGTGCTTTGTGTGCCAATAAATTATGCACTGACTACTTTGAAATGTATCTCCTGTACCCTGTGCTTCATGTTGAAATTGTACCATTTATCAGGATAGAATTTTCCAGCAAAAGAAGATGCAAGATCCCAGGTAGCTACTGGCTAAACTGAATCAGTATTTTTTTTACTCATGAGTACATTATAGTATCGCCTAGAGGCTAAGGTAACAGACCTCATATGAACACCTGGTATAAGCAGGACCATTTTCACAAAAAAAGTTTGTGCTCAAGTTTAGGAGTTGGCAACACAGATTCTTCCTTGTTTGTAGTAAAAGGCAGCATTTTCTCATATGCAGTGGTGATGGTCTCCCAGTTGAGTAACACTATAGTTTGCATTTTTTAACTTAGATGCTGAATACAGTCAGTGATACAACATATAGCAGCTACCAGTAGTTTTGTATGTGGTAAAACAGAGGCTTTGTTTGATACTTATTATGCTTTAAGGATAAAGAATCATTAAGAGCTTCCCTGCCAGGAGGTGCTAAAGGATCTGAAAAAACTTCTTAGTTCTCCTCCTGTTTTTCAGTGTAACAGAGATAAAACGCATTTGCCAGATCGCTCTACCTGTGTAATTTCAGGAGCTATTGCATGATCTTTGGAAACTGCACTTCTGTTTAGTCCTATGCTCAATTATATGGGACAGTTTTCTCTATTTAAAATGACAGAACGATGAGCATTGGACTCTTATCCTCTCTGTCACTATGAGGGGTTTGCTTCCTCCCACATGAATTAAGAAATACTTTAATGTGTCCACCACTTCTTTGATATTTTCTACAAAATGACAGTGTTCTTGCTTAAACATTGAATTGCTTGAAAATCTAAGGAGTGAGATCCTTGGGCCTTTTAAACTTAATACAGGAATCCTTTACTCAGATAATACAAGCTCTGGGCAGACTCCAGATTAGTCATTTTCATTTTGCTTCCCACAACAGCCACAGAAATTTCCTGTGTTTAATTTTGCTGCCTTGTTACTCCTAGCTGACTTGATCTTATGGAACTTTCCCAAGTCTGGGGCTATTTATAAATATTTAATTATAATAACAACTTGGCTCATTGTGGAAGAAGTTGCTGGTAGCTTTCAGACTGGATAGTAGTTGCCTAGTAGTTCTGCTATCCAGCTGTCTACTGTATAGTAGTGATTTATTGTCATGTATTGTTGTTTAAAAATTTAAAGGCCTTGTACATTTTTTTGCTTAAGCTTCCAGCTATTAATTTACACCTACAAAATTAGGAAGCCTGCTATTCCAGTTCCATTTGTTTTCTTGGTACATGTAATATCTTACAGTACAGTGATTTCAGTTACTATGGTATGTCTGGTGCAGATAACTGATATTTCAACTTTGAAATAATTTCCTCTTCTTATCTGTTACTCGTTCTGGTAATTATTTTGGTGATGGAGCCCGTAGTTCGGCTTACTTTAAGAAAAGCTGAAGTGTAATGAATCCAGCAAAAGAATTTAATGCATTGGAAGTGAGTGATTGCATTAGTTCAAGTATATAGATGGTGAAATAAGACAGTTTGCCATCGGCTTTCTCTGTAACATTTTTAACACCTTTGACACTATGATCTTGTTTTTGGAGTCTAAATTCCAAATTGTTAACAATTGCAGTTGTGAACAGATACTGCTTGTTTTGATCTGATAGAAAAGGAATGCAACAAAGAAAAAATCTCAAATGAGATACTTTAAAAGTAAGCCAGACTTAATTGCTTTATTCATTAGCTGATGAGTAACAGTAAACTTTTAATCCTGCAGAAGAAAAAAAGCCTTAAATTACTTCACAGAGCACTGAAGGCATAAGGTGAAAGTGTCAAAAAAATAGCAGGTGAAAGCTAATTCTGAAGTTATAGAAATCCCTTTGAAAGTTTTGGTTGCCCTATTTCTCTACAGTATGTTCCAGTACTTAGATAAGCATTAGGTTGGTTGACATTTGTTCATCTTTAGGATTTGGCTTGGCTAGGATGACAAGATCTGGTATTCAATTACTAGCTCAGATCAACAACTAGAGTTGTCTCCTCTAAAAGCAGTCAACACAAAATCATTTTTAGCCTGTCAGACTAACCAATCTGAAGTCTAAAGAGAAGGCTATATTACAACTCAGTTGGCTAAAATCAAGATGAACTTGTTGACTGAGCATGATGAGACTTGTTGATAAAGTTTGAGAGAATGTAGCTAGACTAAGAAGATACTTCTGCATCTAAGCAGGCTTCATGTAACTTTTCTGGTGCTTTCAACCCTAACTCTTAAAGTGCTTTACCAATAGATGATCCGATTGTTTGCTGCACATCTGGAGATACCCCACAAGTTACTTCATCTGCTGGAGAATCTTTTAAATCCTGGACTAGTGCAGTTACATTGGTTGCACTGTTAAAAAATGAAATTTACAATTTTTCAGAACGCATAATGGTGGTTTAGTGAGGAGATAGTGCCTGAGTACCTATTCTGGAAGGTACTACTCTGTGACTACTACATGCATACTTCCTGATCAGTTATGGACTAGTGTTGACCATTGCAGGACTTCCACTAACTCTCAAGTATACTGGTTTTCCACGGCTTATAGTGGTAAAACAATGCAACAGATTTCTATAGAAATAACATCCATGTGTCTAACAGTATTCCATGCTTAGATCCATTTAAAAATGCTTTGGTTTTTTGCAGTATGGACATTGGCATTAGTTTCTTAATTTTTTATTTTTTTTTCTCCAAATGGAATTTATTGAAGTTGTGAAAAAGATTTGTGCATCACTAACTTACACAATCTTTTCTTACAGGAGCAATTGTTATGGAGCGACCAAACGTCAAATGGAGTGATGTTGCTGGCCTCGAAGGTGCCAAAGAAGCACTAAAAGAAGCAGTGATCTTGCCCATTAAATTTCCACACCTGTTTACAGGTCAGAATTACAGCATGTATTTGCTATTGGCCAGTCAGGACAGTCTCTAAGGTCTGAGAAGAGTGTGATGCCAAAGGATGAAATTCAAGCTGAGCTCTCAACAAAGAGACACTGATCCCATCTGATAGAAGTTTCATGGGTAGATGTGGAAAACCTCTGAAGAAATCAGAGGGACTTAATCAGAACAATAGGTTCAGTCTTCCTTTCTGCAGTATTTTGATGACTGCTGCTTTTTGTCTTGCAGGAAAGAGAACACCCTGGAGAGGGATTCTCCTGTTTGGACCGCCAGGAACAGGAAAATCTTATTTAGCAAAAGCTGTGGCGACAGAAGCAAACAACTCTACCTTCTTCTCAGTATCTTCCTCAGATCTTGTCTCAAAGTGGTTAGGTGAAAGTGAAAAGTAAGTTGGAGTTGCCAGAGGTCCAGGAAAACATTGGCAAGAAAAAAATAATTCATAAGTTGCTGTAAAGAAATTGAATTTGAGGGAAGGGTCATGTCTATTTTAAAAGTAAACTTCTGGCATTTCTATGCTTCATGCTTCAGTGCCACATGAAAATATCATCTTGTGCTGTGTTCTCTGCAGCTGGACCTCTCTTCAGTGCTCAAGATAGTTTTCAAAACTAGCTCAGAAAGCTTTTGGGATTACCATGGTGCTTATTCCCCTACTGAAATCAGCTGTGATAGCATGTTCCATCAGTCTGAGCTGTTGGGAGACTGCCTTTTGGCATTGCCTCACCCATCTGTCCCAGCAGCAGTGCTGTTAACGTGTGGCATTTCTTTGTCCATATGGAGGTGTTCTTTCTTTATCCTGATTTCAACTAAGATCAGGAAGACTTAAGAACCTTGAAAAAGAGGCTGAAGGATAGGACCAACCATGAAACTTCATAGTTTTTCATGCTAACTCTTAATCTGTTATTGTTTGATACGTGAAGAAAACTAGGAAGCCTGAAGTGACACTTGTGCAGTCTAGAAGTGCAGGAATTTGTCCATTTAGGGTTCCAGTGAAGATTTCCCAAATTAAGAAATAGCTCTGGGTTTGTACAGAAAGGATTTTCATGTGATCAAAATCCTTGTGATAACCATGCTGTAACAGTTTGAAGTGTGGGACAAGTGAGCAACACTATTTAAAGCTGATAGAATGAGTAAGAAAGACCATTAGATAAAGTGTTTGAGCTGGATGTTTTTTCCCCAAAAAGCTGGAAACCTTAACCTGCTTTTCTTCTGTTGCAAAAGGAATACAGAACTGAAAGGCATTTTTTCTGTTTCACTTCACTTGAGGCTATTGCTTGAGATTTAGTGCTGATACTGTGAAGATTTTCCCAGCATATTCCTATTTATTTTCCTTTCTAACTTAATAAAATGGCTAGGTCATTTTTTTTTTATTGTTATTTTTGCAAACCAACTTTTCTTGTAATATAAAAAGTATTTAAAGTCGTGTAAAGCAAATGTAATGTTATTTCTTAGAAAATCTCTATAGAGTTAATCTCATTAGGTTACAAATATGAAATAAGAGTAAGCCATGTTATTTGAATCTGTCTGGAGTGGTGTTTTTGTATATGCCAGGCTGTCCTCTAGAAAGGTAATCCAAAATATGGCTTTCTTTTGCAAAACAGTGCCTGGAGTACTTGAAGAGTTTTCAGCTCCCTTTATGCTGGGCTATCTCACTCAGTATAGTAATGAGTCTTGGAGCTAGAAGAATGTTGAGTAGCTGTATGTTAATACTTCTACTTTTTTAGTTTCCTCTGAAGAAAGTGATTGTATCATAATCTTGTGTTTTTCCTGGTGTAATCATCAAGATAACTGAAGCTGTTTCCTTTTTTAAGATTAGTGAAAAGCTTGTTCCAGTTGGCCAGAGAAAACAAACCTTCTATTATCTTCATTGATGAGATAGATTCCCTCTGCGGGTCAAGAAGTGAAAATGAAAGTGAGGCTGCTAGACGGATAAAAACAGAATTTCTAGTCCAGATGCAAGGTAAGTTTACTTGGTTTTCAGATTCATTCAAATGAATTAAGATATGTATTTTAAGCATAGTTTGTATGAGGACATAAAAAGTATCTGCAGTTCCATCCTGTTAAATATTGACATTTTAAAACAGTTTGTATCATCTGAACAGTGAAATGATTTCTGTTCTGCTGTAGGAGTTGGTGTTGACAATGAAGGAATCTTGGTCTTAGGAGCAACAAACATACCCTGGGTTTTGGATTCTGCTATCAGGAGAAGGTATGATAGCATTTTTTTTCGTGGTATGAAATGTGCAACTATTGTGAGGGTTCAATCTGAGACTACTCGAGGTAGTAACCCAGCTCGTGTTTGCAGACATGGCTATTGTTCTACGACTCAATTCCATGAGATGGATTGAGCCAAACTAGTAGCCCTTTGCCCCTTTAAAGAGGTAAGTTTTTCACTCTTCTGTTTGCCCTCTAGTTTGTTTGATGTCTTGGTTATATGATTGTGCTTGAGAAAGCAGAAAATCATTCTGGTTTTGTGTTGGTTGGTTTTCTGGTGAGCATGGGGGATGAGTTACAAAATACACAATTCAGAATGGCAAGAGGGGGTAGAGCTTTCCTTTCAGCTGTTAACATTGTCGAGTAGCTTCCTTCATGGAAATGTAGCCTTATGTTACACAGAAACACCATGTTTTCCAACTGGTGAGGCGTAATACATGATCTTTCAGTGTATGTTTTAACTGCTGTTTTGTAGATAACTGTATTTGATTAGCTGGATCTTTCTTCAAGCTGTGAAGCAGCAGAGGACAAATAACAGCCATGTGACAAATATTACTGTTATGATGAGGACACAGCTTGGATGATGGTCATTTTTGTTGGCTAGAGAAACATTACCTTTTTTTATCTGTCACTGACTTATTTCTATGCTTAATTCAAACTGGCCATACTTTGACTGGGGGCTGGATCAACTTCCGGAGCTTGCTTCCAACCTGTACAACTATAGTTTTGTGTGAGACAACTTTAAAGGTAAAGGTATTGCTTAAAAATTCAAGTAATTCTTTAAATTCTGGCTCTGGGGTCCACTGTACAAGACAGACATGGCCATGATAGAGTGGGTCCAGAAGTGGGTCAAAATACCTCTTCTGTGAAGAAAGGCTGAGAGTATTGAGGTTGTTCAGCCTGGAGAAGAAAAAGCCCTGCACCAGCCTTGTGCCTTTCATAATAAAAAGGGAGCTTATAAGAAAGACTGAGAGATGTTGTGTATTTGTTTACCAAGGCTTGTAGGGACAGGATGCTGGGCAGTGGTTTTAAACTGAGAGTGTGTTTAGACTGGACATAAGGAAGCAATTTCTTTGCTTCCTGTGGTGAGACGCTAACACAGGTTGCCCAGAGAAACTGTGAATATCCCCTCCCTGGAAGTGTTCAAGGCCAGGTTGGATGGGGCTTGGAGCAACCTGGTCTAGTGGAAGGTGTCCATGCCCATGGCAGGGGTGGTTGGACTAGATGACCTTTGAAGGTAAGGTCCCTTCTAACCCAAACCATTTTTTGATTCTCTGCAGTGTGAAATAGGAGCTCTCTAATTCCTGTCCATGAGACTTAAAGGAACCTGTGCAACAATGGCAGAATTTTATTCGCTTTTTTCATTAATTTGGCCCACTTTGTCATTTATATCAAATTAATTGCTTTCTACAGATTTTGGAGTCACTCTTGGTTGGTGGGGGGTAATCCCCACTGTGAGAACAGATGCTGCTTCAAAGGAAGAACTGCAGTTACCAACATTTTTTTACTGACAACTGTTTTGAGAATATGTCTTCAAATTTGCTTCTGACTATGAGGTTTTCTTTAACTTAGTTGGAGACTGTAGGAAGTAATGGTGTCAGCTTGTTATCAGGCAGTTCTTTCTTTGAGTGTGGAAACTGTTCAAATATACTTCAACACTTAAAGGCTTTTTCCCCCTTGATTTTTTCCTTTCAAAACACAAACTCTGCTGGAGAGGATCTGGAAAAACTTCAGTCTGAAGATAAGATCTTTGTCATGAAAAGGAAGTAGTTGCTATATTCCGGATGTCAGCTTATGTAGCTACAGTATTATTTATGAGAACAGGTTGTTGAATATTTGCCTTCGATTTTTTTTTTAAGGTTTATAATACTGAAACTGCTTCTTTCTGGTGTTGTTAGGAACAAACTGCATACTTATTTGCATAAGTTTTTTTCCACTGTGCACCTGCATGAGCTAGCATCTCTGGAACGTCTTGTTTTCTCTTTTTTAAACCAGGTTTGAGAAGCGTATTTATATTCCTTTACCTGAAGACCATGCCAGGGCTGCAATGTTCAAACTTCACCTTGGGTCAACTCCAAATCTCCTATCGGAATCAGATTATCGAGAGCTTGGAAAGAAAACTGAAGGCTATTCTGGGGCAGATATAAGCATCATTGTACGTGATGCACTGATGCAGCCTGTAAGAAAGGTGCAATCAGCAACTCACTTTAAAAAAGTAAGTAGGTTTCAAAACTTTTTCAAGTTATTTCATCTCTCAGAACTATCTTAATTTGAAAATTCCTTGCAAGTAAACTGAGTTTGGTTTGCAGTAACACTGCACACTTACGAATGTCCATTTTATTGACCAGAGGAGAACTTGGGTATTCATCTTCTTTTTTGTGGTTTTGTGTTTTTTTTTTCCTTTCCCCCATTCCTTCCCCCCCCCACCCCTGAGCCCAGTCCTGCCGTAAGTCTGGTGGAGCTACCTTCTGGATATCCATGCTGTGTAATCCAAGATCTGATGATGCTTCATGGTTTTAGGTAGTGTTAAAAGCATTCAGTTTCAAGTGTAATTTAAATGGGAACATTTAAAGTGCTCTTTCACGGAATCATTCTGGTTGGAAAAGACCTTTAAAATCATCAAGTCCAACCATAGCCCAACTCTACCAACCATTAACTTAATTCTACCAAGTCCAGTGCATAAACCATGCTCCTAAGGACCACCTCTACATGTCTCTTAAACACGTCCAGGGATAGAGACTCAGCCACCTTGCTGGGCAGCCTATTCCAGTGTTTGATTACTCTTTCAGTGAAGACATTTTTTCTTATATCTAATCTAAACCTCTCCTGGTATGACTTGAGCCCATTTCCCCTTAATCTGTTCCTTGTTACTTGGGAGAACAGGCCAATCCCCCACCTCACTAGTCTCCCTTCAGGTAGTTGTAGAGAGTGATGAGGTTTCCCCTCAGCATCCTTTTCTCCAGTTCCTCCAGATGCTCCTCAAAAGGCTTGTGCTTTTTTCCTGGATTGAGTTATGGGAATCTTTGTGTTTTTTCTAGCATGTTTAAATGAATGTATCTGTCATCCACATGGGAATGGACATTCTGCTTATGTGGTGTATTTTTCAAACTGAAAAATTAAGATTCTTGTAAAGTTCTGGTAAAAACATGGAATCGTTGTTACTTGTGACAGTAGTAAAGATGCAAGACAACTGAGCAAGGTCTGTGTTTCATTGCTTGGGCAGCATGCAGCAACCTGTGGGTGCTGCCATAATATGAAAACTAGTTTACACTTAGGTGCATTCGAAAGAGACACTTGGTCTATATTGTTTGTCTTACCTTGTAGTCATCTCTACATGCTGTGTACTGACTTAAGAAACATGTCTTCTAAATGTTTGGATCTCAGAAACTTTTATCTGACAAAGAACCAAGTAGAGTTCTTTAGCACCGATCTAAATCCATTAAATCTGGGAATGCTTTTTTTCCCCTGGAGAATTTGCACATATGGGTCTTGTTCAATTAACTTAATTGTTCTCTATAAACTCTTAAGCTCTTCAGTGGAGAGAAAAAAAGAAAGTATGATGATGTTATCTATGGTAATAAACAAAGTTCCAAATACGTACAATGTATATTGCTTAAATAAAATATTTTCCCTGTGTGCTATTTTTTAGGGCAAACCAGACTATTTTATACAAAAAAGTATTTTTTGTTTAATTTTTACTGCAGACTTTGATGTTGCAGAAAATAATGTTTGTTGGGTGAAGATCGAGGTATTGCTTGCTGTAAGGGGAAGTTTTCTTTTGTTGGAAATGGTAGGAAAAAATTTAAATCCTAAGCTGTCAAGAGATACCTACCACGTAACTTGTGTGGCAGCAGTTGACAACTGAGTTGTCACCTCAGTTACAGTTGAAATTTTTCTACCAGTAACTCAGCCTGACATAAAAGGATTAATGGCCCTAAACTGAGCATCTACAGTTACTTTGAATTGAAGATAGGCTTTTTTTCCATGTAGTTTCTTTTAAGGAACACCTTGAGCTTAAAATTCAAAGAGAAAGGAGCACTTAAATCCAATATGGTCCAGAATATGAGAGGGCTACATAAGTTCCCAGGGTCTGTGTTTAGGAAAACCTGGTCAAATAAACCTGCAGCCAGTCAATTTGGTGGGAAGGGAATGCTAGACCAAATCCTCCAAAATGTCTTAAAGGGTTTTTGAAAAGCTTTTCCCCGTTTAAAAACAAAACGAGTATTTTGAAATACTGATGTGGTTGTTTCTTCTGGGGGCAACTCATCAGTAACACTGATATAAACTATACTTGTTTAAAAATAGGCAGCTATTTTGATATCAAGGATTTTCCAGATGCTTCCTACCCTTAAGCAGTGCTGCCTGAAGTATTGATCCATTGTTGACTTTAAGTGACACTGACATTTCTGGCTGAAGGGCTGTTACCTTTTAGCCTATTCTTCAGATTTAGAAGAGCCTAGGGCATGTCTCAGACTACCATGGAACAATGAAATAACCTCAGTTTTCACAGTTTGTGGAGCAACCCAAAAGAAATTCTTACCTTCTATTGCCCCCAAAAAAGGAAGGGAAAAACTCCGTAACTGCAGTACTTTGAGGGCCCTGGCATAAGCCAAGTCTATTCCTCTATTGTTAGTACCTCAATTAGATGTCATTTCCTGTTTTTATGAGCAAAATCTTAGCTTTGTCAATTATTTGCATCATGACAGCTTGCCCCTGTTAAACAGTAGTTTCCTCAACTACTATTAATTCATTGCAGACCATCCCTTGCTCTGCGTGATAATACGAGTTTGTCAGAGTTCATTTTGAATATTGCAGTCTGCTCTCCCAACATAGTGCTTTAAATGCAGTTTGGGACAGTAATCCAGTTCCCTGCTTTTAAAAATAGCCAGTGAGTGTGTTGTCTTTCAGTCTTTGCATATGGTTTGAGTTTCTGTGCATGTGATGCTTCAGGTAACGACAAAGGAAAATAAAACTGTGGGTCCTAGATAAGGTGTTGCAGAAAGGGAACTGGTGCAGCTTTTCTGGGGTCTGTCCGTGTGTCTGGAAAAAAATAATGTTTTCTGTTCTCCCACTAGATGGCCCTGCTTTCTATCGAGTACTGAGGAGGTGTCAGAAAAAGTGCTCGGGGCTTCGGAGTGCGTTCTGTCTTAAGATTGAAAAGCCATTTCTGGCTTCCTAACTTCAGAGGCACTCAAGGATAATTATTGATAAGTTTTTAGAAAGCTGGTAATCAGTAATGAGTGAACTGCCAAAGTGACCAGGGACTAGGAAGGGTGGTCTTCTCCAACTATATTTCCTGGCATGTTAGTTTTCCACAGAAATCCTCAACCTTAGGAGGAAGCAGCGCCTGGGATTTGACCTGATGTGAGTTTAAGCATCTCTCTATAGCTGCATGTTTTCAAAGTGAACAATGCCAGTACATTTATACAATTTCTCTTTCACAGGACATATCTTCCCAATGGGTGGGGCATCTGCATATAATTGAGGAATGTTTTTGCTCAAAAAATGCTGTTCAGCTTCTGTCTTTTGTTTTTAAATTTGTAGCTCCTATAAATTATTTTCTTATTTTTAGGTAAAAGGACCATCATTGTCTAATCCAAACACGATAGTAGATTTGTTCACCCCTTGCTCTCCAGGTGATCCTGCAGCCATCGAAATGACATGGATGGAGGTTCCAGGTGATAAATTAATGGAGCCTCAAGTTTCCATGGTAGGCATTTTTTGGTAACATTTCTTTCTTGCTTTGCAGAACTCTGAAAAGACTTTAGGAAAAAACTCTTTCAAATAGTTATGCAAGGCAATTGACTGTGTTGTTTGATTTCAGAAATAAGCATTTCTTATTGTTCTTGTCTTCTGCTATGCAGCTGCTGTCCTTCCATCCATAGACAGCATCTGGTTCTTTGACTGCTCTTGCACTCATCTTTTATTTAAAACCTTTGGGATCCTCTGCCCTATGATAGGCTTCATTCCTGTCACTCCATAGCATTAATACTGATACTGGGAAGTGGAAAATTATATTCAGTATAAATTGGAAGTAATGTGCTGTAGTAAATATTACCCATGAAATAAATACAAGCATAAATAATAAAAGTAAAAAGATAGTGGATGTAATGGTAGTTCGGTTTCAATTTCATCACAGGTGGTACAGCTCTTTCAGCTGTATTCTTGGTTCATGTTAAAATACTTATTTTGGTCTAGAGAAAAGAATATGTCATTTTAAGACATTGAAATCTTAGTTCACTGCTTAAAAAAATAATAGTTGCTGGACACTCATTCTGTATTTTTCCCCAAGAGCAAAAAAGAAGATTCTGAATTTAAGTATAATGTTTGAGGGAAGGACTCAGTAACAAATCTGTGCTGCTGTCATTTCTTGTGGGCAGTCATGTGAAAGAGTCCTGTAGTGAATGAAAGAAATCGGTGTATTTCACGGGGATCACAACTCTCTAAAACAGTAGGCACTGCTTTGTAAATACAACCATCATTAGATTTCAGAAGATAATTTTCTATGCGTATTTGCATACTGAGGAAGCACAAAAGGATGCCTGCAGGTGCAAGTCTGCCCTAATACTTCTGCCTGCACAGTCTAAGCAGATTGTTAATCAGTCTTTCCTGGAATTAGACATAACAATTTCTTGTGTGCTTCTAATGGTACCTGGGCTTTAATGCTCTATAGTTGCATTGGCAGTTGTTTCAGTGTCCAAAATCAGTTCTTGTCCTGATCAGACTTAAATTCTTTCTAAGCAGGGTGTCTTTAGTCTGATGAGACAACTCCCAAGTCTAGAAAATTGTTATAGTAACTTTTGGGCTTACCTATAATTTTATAGTAATATGGGGTGCTGGGCATCTTATTTTTTCAGCTGCCATTGGCATGGTCTTGATTAGTTTTCTTGCCCCTTTTTATTCAATAGGGTGTTTTAACTGTTGCTTTCAACTTCACAGATCTTAAGTTTTTCTGAACTCCATTTCCTAGTATCTAAATATTTCTCTAGGAAGCTACTGAATTGAAGAGAGAGAAATTACTGGTCATGAGCAGCAAAACTTTGCTAGAGATTAATCACAAACTATTTTTCCATATTGTTGGACTATGAAGAGTACACGGGAACATCAGATTATTTTCCACTTTTAAACTCCTGTAGTTAGTTAAAGAGTGATTGAAAATAGTAACTGACAAAAAAAGTATGGAAGTTCGGTTCTTATCAGTAAAAAGAGATTGATAAAACTTGAATGGGTGAGTCATTTAAACCTAAACCTGAGGTTGTGGTTTCTTTATTAGGGAACCTCATTAGCAGTTGTCTCTTGTTTAGGCTAGCTTAAAGTTTTGTGTAGATAGGAGTTCCTATGCTCCTCTTGTTTTACTGGGCTTTTTAACACACATTTTTCTTGGCAACAAGATTCCTAGCAGTGGTACTATACTTGTTTCTGAAAACACTTGTCTTTTTTGTCTGACAGGCGGATATGATCAGGTCGCTCGCTAGCACAAAACCAACAGTTAACGAACAGGACCTGGAGAAGTTAAGGAAGTTTACAGAAGCCTTTGGTCAGGAAGGCTAAACCAAAGAGATACGTGGATCATTAGAACTTTTTTTGTCTTTCTTAAGAAATCTTGTCTTTATGGATGGCACTTCAACTAAATGCCAATGAAATCACTCCCTTCTTCCTTTGCAGAAGGAATAGAGGGTACTTTTGCAAAGACCCTTAAGCTTTTATATTGTATTGTTTTCCTCAGATGTCTATGAATTGTCTTCTACTGAAAAATAATATGAAAATGCAGTTTTAGGGTGAGACAGAAAAGTGATGTGGTAACGTCTATTAAATACTAGAAAACTTTACATTATTAGGTCAATTTTAGGTATTATATTAAACCTGGGTACAAGTGAGTTTTAAACTCCCAGTAGGCTCATAGAACCCTTTTTTGAGGGGTGGAAGAGAACATTATGTATTTGTCAGGTGTTTTCAATGTCAATCAGCCTACATATTAATTGCGCTCATTTCATTTAGAAAAATGCAACACTTTGCTAATCAAACACACTGCAAGTGTGGGTTTGCTATTAAAGTAAGAAAACATAGTGTGAGGATATGACTACAAGGGCCAGTACTTTGTTTTAAATACTGATGGAACTAGTATTTGGCTGCTTCTGCTCCGCTGTGTTAAAATTTTGCCTTAGACAGCAAGCATTTGTTTTTAACTCTTTATTAGCTGTTACACACTGTCACTATGCAATCTGGAAAGAGATGGTTAAATTCAAGTATTGCAGAAGGTGTTTTGCGGGGTGGTCTTGGGTTGTTTTATTGTTGTTTTTAAATCTGGATTTACTTTTTGCGGGAGTTTGACTAACGTTAGGAAAAAGCATTAGTAATATCCTGTAAGATGCCATGTCAGGGCTGGCAAGGTATGGTCTTTGGAGAAAAAGGTCTCCAAAGGAGGTCTTTTGGGGAAAAGCATACTTTCATACACAAGGAGACTGTAGCAGATGTTTTACCCACAGACTTTCCAGTGATAAATTCACTCTGAACCCTTCAGGTAACTCTTGCATATAGGTTATTTCAATTTAGCTTAAACTTTAACAGAAGGCTGGCACTTTAGTACAGTGGGTCTTCATTGATCTCTCTCTGAAGAACTACACATTGCGATGTGCCTGAATGTAACTTACAACACTACAGTGTCAGCACTGAGTTTGTGCCTTGTAAGTTTGCACTGGCTGTAGATTCAAAACATCATTAGGATACCTAGAATACCCTATGTTCCATTATCATTGTACAACTTCATCCTGCGTATGCTTTGTTTAACTTGCATTAAAAGAAATTTGCACATTTTGTGTATGTTATATGTATATATACACATATATGATCATCTTTTGATGGGGTTTGGTTTCCTTTATGTACATATTTTATGTACTGTATAAATCATAGGATGGGTGAAATTTGCTGTACTTAAATGAAGTAAAACATTGCAGTATAATATCAGCTATGTTCTTTGAGTGTTTCTTCAATGCTATGTTTTTGGTTGTTTGGTTGGTTGTTGTTTTTTTTAGACTTTGGTTTCTATGTTTATCAGCTTAAAAAATACTTAGTTAAAAATTATTTGACCTGCAAGGTGCTGAGCTTTTGTTTGCTAACATGATGAAATATTCTTTCTCAAATTGTACAGTTACACACAGCTTTACATTTGTCTTTTGTTGGAATGTGTAATGTGAATCAGTGGGCTGCAAATCTTTCCCTGGAGCTTTGAGGGGGGGAGGGAAGAGGAGGTGTGTGCAGCAGGAA
>NW_009953786.1:3337181-3350497 GCF_000747805.2 Chaetura pelagica | reverse complement strand
TTGCAGGCAACTATGATTTGTAAACTTAATCCTTGTTGCAACAGGATTGCTTTGTTGCAGTTGTCTCTTGTGAACGCTTTAGAAATGAGCCACGTACTGGCAGGGCTCTCTCTTGAGGATTGAAGCTACTATCTGAAGTACTTGTCTCTTGACCTTTTTTGAAAGGAGAGTCCCTACTGCAATCTTCAAAATTCTCAGGAACATGTGGGGTTTTTTTTGTGGCAGGCTGATGTGTTCAATAGATTTTCCATAAGCTTAACTGTGTAATCTCCTATCTTTAATGTAGAAGAAAAGTATACTGTATGTTTTAAATTAACATCTTGATGCTTGCTCAGTTGTGGGATGACATTTACAGAACCATTAATGTTTGATGTTTAAAGTTGTTTTTAAAAATGTATTCCAAATAAATATTGCTGCCTAGAATTGCAGCTACCAGGACAACTTTTTGGTTTCCTGTCTTTGTAAAATGTGAATAATTTAATATATATCACAGATCTTCCTAGCTAAGTTTTCCCAGAGTATTTATAGACAAATGCAGGGGGGAAGGAGGCTGCAAGATCACTTTGTAATTTTTAGTGTTAATTGAAAATACTGATTAAAGAATTTATGGAAGGTTATACTTGCTTTACATAATCAAAATGTCTGTAAATACTGGATAAATTAATTGCACATTTTTGTAAGGTCTGATGGATGACTCATCTTTAGCTAGCTATCTTAATTTTTTTTTTACTAACATCTGGTGTTACTGCTTATTCTGACTGCAATATAAAAAAATGTCATTTTCTTTCCTTCCTGTAGGTAAAATAGTTTTTCAATTAAATCAGTTGTCTATGTGCCTGTTGTGTTTGTCAGAGGTGGTTTCTTCACACTGACACTAAACTTCGGTTTTCCTGTCCTTTATCATGTACATCTCTATGCATATACTCATAGGGTGGTTAGAAAAGCTCAGTAAATTAACTTGTTTTTTTTTCCCTTGTTGCCAGACTGGCCAGCTTCCAGAGTCTTATTTCTTCCCTGATTTACCTGTCAGTTCTGTTTTGTCATTCTCTAGCATAACAAAATTGTACAATTCTCCTTTGTTTTTTGTTTGATTGGTTTTGTTTTCCACGTTATCTGCTGGTCTTTACATATGCTTTTGGTTTAATTAGTGGAGCAGAACACATGTAGTTTAGGGAGATACTCTTCAATCAGCTTTTGTTCATGTTCTGTCTCAGGGATGTCAATTGTAATTAGCTTTTTTCAGCTGAAGCAAAAAAGCTGCTAAATGTTGCTGATCAGGCATTCTGATATACTTCCTATGTTTCTTTAGCCTTCTTCCTAACAAGAATATATTCTGATTTTATTTTTTTCCATGTTATTTCTAAGGATTATCTTCACAGGAAACTTGCTCATAGTTCTGAATTTGTTGAACTATGCAAGAACATCTTTATTTGCTGTTTACTCTTTCCTTCCTCTGGGATGACAGGTTTATTTCATTATTGGCTTCCATGCATGTTTTTGGTCTTAACCAGATTCATCCTAGTAATCATGGTTGACTTAAAGCCATTCCCATAACTTACGTAAACTATTGCAAGAACTTGGTGGACTGTTTTCTACTGTGCTGCTTTTCCAACAGATACTTAACTCTGATCAAAACATTGTTCTTTTTATTCTTCAGCAGGTAGCTTTTGTTGCATCTCTTCTGGCATAGCTCCACTGTCTTACCCTTTGATTTTTCTTTAGCTTTTTATTAACAATATTTAAATCTAGGGATTTTATTCTGTAAATCTATCGTCATCATGAGCTCTTTAAAAACTCTTAATTGTTCATTCATTCTTCATCCTGCCATTAATGTACTTCACAGCCGAGGTATTAGATAAGCCTGTTCTGTTATTTGTCTTTTGGTCCCTGTGACCTAATTACAATTCTTCCTCTCCCTCCCTACCTTTACACACACACCCTTCTGATGGTAGCTTTTTGGCTAGGTCACTCTTCTGTGTTATTTTCTGTTTCCTCACCTAAATATCTTTTATCCCATTTAAGAGGCTTCAACTTGATGAATGAACACTCAAGGATACATCTTCCTTTCATTGCATCAGCTCTGTCTGGGGACGCCAGAGTCCATCTGTCCATACCATCTGTGCACAATACCTACCACGTGTACAATCTGCTGGTCTTTCACTGAAATACTTGACATTTCGGGTTTCATTTATTTGGACTTCTCAACCGTTAGTCATGAAAACAACAAATAACATCCTATCTGCATCTCTTCTATAAAGGCTTTGGTTGTGTTATGAGACATCCCCAGAAAGTAAGTTATTGACACCTGAGTGCAGACCTGATGTTGATAATGAAGCCAGGTGTTTCTTTCCTGTTTAGTGACCTATAACCAGGTAGTGCACCATGAATTGGCAAGACTTGCTTTTGCTTGCCCTCCCTCCTCCTCTGCTGCCTCAGCTAATTTAAATCTAAGCTATTCAGGGCCAGGACTTTGCTTTCAAACATGCTTGGTGTCACATGCGTGCTGTAAACTATAAACAATAATTTCCTCTGACTCACTGTTGTTGGCTGATGACTGTCTGTGGGTAATTTGTTACAAAAAGTATCAGCTGGAGTAGTTGCCTTCTGCTACTGTGCTGTCAATGTTTCTGCAATAATGAGTCGGCTAGGCATGGGACTGAGAAAGTTGCTACAAACATCATCACCTCACAATGGAAATACAAGGGCAAAGGACCATTGTTACAGCTGTGACTTGGGTTCTGGAAGAGTCAAGTGGGTTGTTTGCCTAATAGAAAGCTAGGAAAAAATGAAAATTAACATATACCAATTCAAATTATTAATTTTCCTTCCCTCCTTGAAGGCAAGAGCACAGGCTGTAACAAGGACTCTCTGACTTCTCAATAACTGTTGCTTTTTTTGTAAAGGTAAGATTTTAGAACATCTGGAAAAGTAGCTGACTGCTGTTTTCAAATGTGGCATTTAAAATGCCAGTTAAGATGTTCATGCTCTTGCCTGGCTGAGCCTGAGCTCACTTGGAGATATAATGAAGTTTAAATGAATTAATCAGAGCCATGTACATATCTGAACAGCAAAGCAATCACTTTTTTTTAGTCTTTGTACCTGCTGTTGTTTTGATGTGGGCTTGTGTGTTTGTACCCAACCTTATTCTGTCTCTATAGTTTAAACACGTTTTAATTTTTAGTATGTTTTTACCTGCCTGAAAACCTCATGCCCGTGATGCATGTGTCCACTGTCAGCATGGAAGCAAGCAGGTGGTTTGTCTTCCTAACAGCCAACCTTGTTGCAGCATAGCAATAATTTCCATGGGAGCCACAGAGCCTGCTGACAGCCTAAAATCTTCTGTCTGTCCTTCACCTTCACCGACCCTTCCCCAGCTTCAGGACAGAGAAGGGATGCTCATATAAACAGATGCTCTCATTGCCTAAATGCACACAGAAAGCTGTGATGCACATGCACAGCCTTACACGTGAACGCTGGTTACAAACACCTCAAGACGGTGTGTCTACCTCTGTGGCCACCCACCAAATGCCTAACAAGTAGTCACTGCAAAGTTATCTTTCCCCAGCACTTGTAGCACTGTGAGGTGTTTCCTCCTTCCAGATTTAGGTGGGCTTAGTCCAGCATTTCAGGGGAATTTCTTGGGGAGAGCACAGTGGTGGTGTTCTTCCTGGGCAGTCTGAGACTATAGATGGGGTAAAGGCATCTACAGAGAAGCGTGTGGGGAGAAAGACACTGGTCTGTGCCTCAGGTCTCCCGTTGCTGGCATGGGGTGGAAATTGTTTGGTGAACAAGGGCAGCAATGCTGATGCTCCAGGCTCCTAGGGGGTTTTGTCCTGGTTTTGTCCTAGCTGTCAGCCATATAAAATGGTTTCCATAAGCTTTGAGACCACAGGCTTATTCTCTTGGGTCTTCTTTTGTGTAAGTAATTCGCTTCATTGCAGTAGATACTGGAAATGCATTATGCTTCTTAGAAGAAGAAATAACTTTTGATCAGAATTTTCCTCTGATATGAAATGTTAATTGGCAATCAGTAGTATTCTTTTTTTTCACTTTTCTCCCTAACTTTGGTTTCTTTTTCTTGTCTGACTTATCTTCTGTCCTTCACACCATTTCTTTTTCCTCAAATGGAAGATAAGGCACTGATTCCTTTTAAAATCCTGTTTCAAAGCTCTTTAAGTTCCTCTATTTGTCTAGTGTTTATACAAAAGCAAGCCTATCTGCAGCAAAGCAAAAGCTGACAGTGTGTCTCTGATTGCCCTTTCTTTCCTTCAAAGCAACAGGACCTACCACTGTTCTTTCCCTGGCTGATAGCAGGGTGGTAATGGGGTGTGCTGTTAAAGGATGGAGACAGACTTGGAAAAGCAAGGAGCTCTGATGTATTTCAAAGCAATGCAAGGGAGATAAAAGGTTGAATTGCCTGTTTTGAGCAAGCTATTTTGTAATTGTTTCTTGGGTTAGAGGAGAACAGGGCTACATACAAGAGATCTTCCACATTTCCATTGTGTAACAGTAGCTTCTCTGGACAGCATGCCATTGATGATTTATGAGGGACTGATAACAAGGGCAGATGTTGTGTCATTCCATCCAAGAAATAAACACCAGCCTCTTGCCAGTCCTGTGTCTATCCAGTGCGTTACCTGGAACTGAAAGCAAATTTAATTCATGTTAAAGGTTAAACAAAGAAAGTTCTCTAGACTGCTTTGAAAGACAACCTGGCACAAATCTGGAGGAGGTGATTTCAGCTCTTCCAGTATTTTTAGGATTGCAGCTACAAAGCAAAGAGCAATGGAAGAGTACGAAGCTCTATGTATCTTTTGTATGTGATCATCTTAGGTAGTTTCTGTGCTTGTGAAGCTACCACATTGCTCCCCAGATCTTCATGCCTTTCCTTGAACAACATTTCATGTTTCTAGAGCTGCTCACCCTACCCCACATCACTGTGTGGGATGTCTACCAAGACTGCAAATCATCAACTTGATCTTTTGTGAAAAGACTGGGTCATATGATTAGGTGCATAATAGACACAGCTTGAGTTAATGACTTGGGATGGTAGAACTGGCAGCTTCAGACCAAAGCAGAACAAACTCACAAAAGTTTAGGACCTGCCAATCTTTAATGATTACCTAGAGGCATGTGTTTCCAAAAGGATGATATAAAGCACAACAGGTAATTCCTGAAGGACTTAATTGAACAGTCAGGAAAGGCTTCCTCCCTCAGCTGTCCACCTAGGATTACTACTTGAAAATCTAAAATTGTATAGTGACCAAGGAGCTAATTCCTCCACAGGTGAAATTCTGTATTAAACTCTCTCCCTGTCACTGTATCAAACGTGAGGTTAGAGATGGTAACAGCAAGCCACAGTGAATTTCCTAGATAAACAGGGAGCAAGAGCAGCTGAAACCATGACAATCTTACTGTTTCAAGATAATAAATTAAAAAAAAAAAAATCATATTCACGTGCACTGCAGGTTTGTTAAACAAGGGCTCAGTGGGGTTTCCTGGGTCTGCTCTTCCCTTTCTCATTATCCAGCTTCCTAGTGGGAGGTAGGTGCCACCCCACAGTAAGAACAGCCCTGCTGTCTTCTCCTCTTCCATTCCCCTGAAGCATACACTCCCGGTTGAAGCAGAACTTCTTTGCTATGTCTGGACAGCAGATCCTTGCTGTATGCACTCAGCAGTTCAGCTCTCCCCTAGGACAGTGGGTGAAGGGGACAGCTGCCACCAGGATGGAGAACTGTGAGGCAGGGTAGGAGTCTCAGCATCTGATCTGGCTGGCAAAGGAGGAAAGGCTGCATTGCAGCGCTGAGAAGTGGAAGGTTGCAGGAAGAAGGTATGGAAAGCCAGAGCAACTCCAGAAAAGATCCATCTCATCTTGAAATACTGTTATTGCAAGAATGGTTCTACAGACCCATTTTAGGATTAAGACCTTCAATATACAAGAACTAAGCTTACTGTAATAAAGATTACAACACGTTTGCTCTTAGAAAAATTGTCACTTTATTAGGAACCAAAACATCCCAGTATTAAAGGTAGAATAAGTAGTGGAGAAAATAATACTTATTACACCCAAGAAGAAGATTGTTTTAGTGGAACTTCATTTTCAAACTTGCAAGTGTGTTGCATCTACTCATAATGCATTTCCCTGTGTTAAATCAGGGTGACCCAGCAGTAGGTTCCCAGGGGCTGTGTGCGATAGGATTGGACAAGCACTGAGGCAGTGAGGTTGTTGTACAGCTGTCATGGCTTCTGGGACAGGCAAAACACTTTTTTCTGTCTTGAAACATGAACTGCCACTGTAAGCATCTGCTTAAATATAATTTTTGAGGCAATACGAACAATTGAGAAAGGGAGCTCTTGCAGCAAGAGACAAAGTGGATGTCCCTGTGTGAAAAGCCTGTGTTCGCTTATAGATATCTACAAGTTTTAGCACTAAGCCTTCCAAAGCAAAGGACATCCCTAGCCTGTTCCTTCTTGTGCCAGTTCCTGCCTGCTTTCCATGTGATTTCTGTGCCACCCAAGGAGAGGGAAGCCACTCAGCCTTCTCCTCCAACCCATATTCCACAGTGTCCCTAGGAATATTTAGCAAACTAAAGGTGCCTCTCTTGTCCAGGGGTGAACCAAAAGTTCTCTCAGTGTGAAATCTGGTATAAGTAGATGTAACAAATTAATAGAAACAGAGACATTAAATTAAATTCAAGGTGATGTTGGTCCCAAGTATAATTTCTGCTTTTTAAAATTAGACAGCAGATATTTCCTTTTACTAGTGGCTTGTCATTAATTTTATTTCATTAGATATGTTGCTCAGCTATTTCTTCAACATAAATTAAAAAAAAAATAAAACAGAAAATGGTTCATAATTGAAGAATGGTTAATTTTGAATATTGTTTTGCCTTTTATTTTTAAACAATTATGGCAACCACATTAAACAGTTGAATAAGCTTGAAGAACAGTATGAAGAAAAAAATATGACTTAAACAGTGTTCTCAGCATGCTTGTTTCCAGTGTGTTCATCCTAAAATACCTGTAGAAGTTCTGGGAAACTAGCTGAGTGGCTGGACTATACATGTGTGCATTATCTGCTTTTGTACCACAGGACTGGCCATCAACAGCCTCCCCTGCTCACAGCAGGCAGCCTTGTGTCAGTCTGAGCCCTGTCTGCCTACAAATTCCACCTGTCTGTGTGCTGTAATCTTGGGGAGCAATCCTGTGGGAGGCCCTGGGCCACCAGCCCTGCCCAAGTTTATGGCACCTGGAGTAGTTGGAGGTGGTGAAAGAACTGGGATCTGCCCCTGCTGCAAGCAGACGCCTCCTGGATGATATGCTGAGCATGGGAGTATTGGAAATCATCTAGGAAGATCCCTATGATCACCCCAATGGCTCTCCAGCAGAGAGGGTATCTAGACAGGGTGTTCTGGCCTGGGTAGTGCTCGGGAAGCTGTTTAGCCTTGCAATACAAGGACAACTGTACGATCTCTGCCCATCACAATGACCAGCACACAAGCTGTTGTCTTGCTAGAGTGGGTCTCATTTTTCATCTGGGGAAGCACAGCCTGAAATACAACAGGATGTGATACATATTTCAGTCACACTACATTAACCACCACCATCTGCAGGCCACCATTTCTTTACATTTCCTGCCATTGGTAGTCTACCAACTTTGATAAGCTGCATTCATATTACCAAGATCTCAGGGTTTGTTTTTTTTCACAGACATTTAAACTTGGCTTTAGAAAGATTAAGGCTGAAATAAGAAGGGGAAAGTTAGTGTTGGTATTTCAGCAAAGATAGCTTCTAGACATCACTCATTAAATCTACAGAAGGCTGCTTTTGCCCTAACATCTATAGTTTGTGTTGCATTCTGCTCCAACAAGGAAAGTATTAAACAGATTTGGGTATTTGTCTGTGAGAAGACATCAGTGTAGTCCTTACATAGTGCTATGGTCCTTACTCTGGAACATGAATCTCAGCACTGGTAATCTGGGCACCAGGGAAGACTCGAGGTCGACCCTTGGGATTCTGGAGCCGGAGCTGCAGAGGTTTCAAGGCCAACTGCACAGCAACTGAGAAGGAGATACTTGCAGCATATGAAGGAGTTAGAGCCACTTTGGATGTGATCGGCACTGAAGCACAGCTCCTCCTGGTGCCTAGATTACCAGATTGATGTTCCAGAGTAACCTCTCTCCTGTCCATCATGCCACTGATGTGACTTGGAGTAAATGGACTGCTTTGATCACCCAGCGAGCTCAAATAGGGAAACATCATTGTCCAGGTATTGTGGAAGCAATTACAAACTGGCCAGAAGGCACCCACTTTGGAATGCCACCACAAGAAGTGGTGAGACGGGCTCAAAAAGCTCCACCATATGATCACCTACCAGAGACTGAGAAACAGTTTGCTCTTTTCACCGACAGCTCCTGTCGTCTTGTAGGGAACCACCGGAAGTGGAAAGACATTGCAGCTCGGATAGAGAAACTGGAGGTAAAAGTGTGTCATGTGGATGCACACGTGCCTCTGAGTTGAGCCACTGAGGAACATCGACACAACCAACGAGCAGATGAGGCTGCTCAAGTGTTCCAAATAGACTTGGACTGGGAACACAAGGGTGAGCTCTTTCTGGCTCAATCAGCCCATGACACTTCAGGTCATCAGGGCAGAGATGCAACACACAAATGAGCTCATGACCGAGGGGTGGACTTAACCATGGACATTATTGCACAGATGATCCACGACTGTGAGACTTGTGCTGCAATTAAGCAGGCAAAACGGTTGAAACCTTTGTGGTATGAGGGGAGGTGGTCAAAGTACAGGTTTGGAGAGGCCTGGCAAACTGACTACATCACACTGCCTCAGAGCCGCCAGGGTAAGCGCTATGTGCTTACAATGGTGGAAACAAGTACAGGATGGTTGGAGACATATCCTGTGCCTCATGCCACAGCCAGGAATACTATCCTGGGTCTTGAGAAACAAATCTGTGGAGACACGGTACTCCAGAAATAATTGAGTCAGACAATGGGACTCATTTCAGAAACAGTCTTGTGACTGACTGGGCTAAAGAGCATGGTCTTGAGTGGATGTATCACATCCCATACTATGCACAAGCCTCAGGGAAAGCTGAAATGGTCTGTTGACAGCTACCCTGAAGGCAATGGGTGGTGGAACTTTCAGAAACTGGGATAAAAATTTAGCAAAGGCCACTTGGTTAGTTAATACCAGGGGATCCATCAATTGGTCTGGTCCTGCTCAGTCAGACATTTACATACACAAAGTCCCTCAGTCATTTCAGTAGCAGAGAATGCTTACTCCCAGTAGAAGATCATAGAATGGTTAAGGTTGGAAGGGACCTTAAAGATTATCAGGTTCTAACCTCACTGCTATGAGCAGGGACACCCCACACTAGGTCAGGCTGCACAAAGCCTCACCCAACTGGCCCTTACCTCCAGGGAGGGGGCATCCATAACCTCCCTAGGTAACCTATTCCAGCACCTTAGGTTCCCTCATGGTGAAGAATTTCTTCCTGATGTCTAACCTAAATCTCTTCTCTTTCAGTTTAGAACCATTACCTATAAGGTCTCCCTGGAGCCTTCTCTTCTCTAGGCTGAATAGCCCCAACTCTCAGCCTGTTTTCACAGTCCAGGCCTTTGATCATCTTGGTGGCCCTTTTCTGGACCCTCTCCAACAGGTCTGTATCTTTCAGGTGCTGAGGGCACCAGAGCTGTACACAGCACTCCAGGTGTGGCCTCACCAGAGCAGAGTAGAGGGGCAGAATCCCCTCCCTGGCCCTGCTGGCCACACTTCTTTTGATGCAGCCCAGGATGCAGTTGCTCTCTGGGCTCCAGCACACACTGGTGGCTCATATTGAGCTTCTCATCTACTATCACCCCCAAGTCCTTTTCCTCAGGACTGCTCTCTTGCCATTCTTACCCCAACCTGTATTTGTGCCTGAGGTTGCACTTTCCCAGGTGCATACGGTCATAAGGTCATAAGGTGCAGGACCTTGCACTTGGCCTTGCTGAACTTCTCTTGAGCAGATCCCTGAGGTGGCTGAAATCTGCCCTCCTGAAGTCAAGGGTAGTAAGCCTACTCTGAGCCCTCCTTGCTGCCTTAAGGATCTTGAACTCCACCACTTCATGGCTGCTACAACCTAGGCTGCCCTTGAGCTTAGCACCCCTCACCAGCCCTTCCTTGCTGGCGAGAACAAGGTCCAGCATAGCACTTGTCCTTGTTGGTTCCTCAGTTACTTGGAAAAGGAAGTTGTCATCGACACACTCTAGGAATGTCCTGGATTGTTTGTGCTTTGCAGAGTTGTCCCTCTAACAGATATCGGGATGGTTGAAGTCCCCTGTGAGTACCATGGCTTGTGAATGTGAAACTGCTCCTATCTGTCTATAGACTGCCAGGTGGCCTGTACCAGACCCCCACTGTAATGCCACCTGTCCCTTCCTTCCCTTTAATCTTAACCCGTAAGCTCTCTGTTGGCTCCTCATCCATCCCCAGGGAGAGCTCCATGCACTCAACTGGTCTTTCATATAGAGAGCAAAACCCCCACCTTGTCTGCCCTGTCTGTCCTTCCTAAAGAGTTTATAACCCTCCATTCTGATGCCCCAGTAATAGGAGCCATCCTACCACATCTCCATGATGCCAGATATTCACTCATGACTGGCTGCCAGCTGGATTTAACTCCATAGACCACAACTCTTTGGGCCTGGCCATCCTGCCAGTTTTTTACTCCCTAACATATAGAGCCACTCCCATATGATCTTCACCTTTGAATATATTTTTCACACAGAAATACACAACACTTTGCAATCCAGGGAGCACAACAAGAGCAAACATTATCAGAGCTGCATTGTCAGCCTCAAGGTTGTAAGGT
This sequence comes from Chaetura pelagica, assembly GCF_000747805.2. NCBI lineage: Eukaryota > Metazoa > Chordata > Aves > Apodiformes > Apodidae > Chaetura > Chaetura pelagica. The sequence goes on along the minus strand of NW_009953786.1, from coordinate 3,339,627 downwards.
GACCTCTTAGCCAGAAGGAAAAAACAATACAGATTTCTCCATTCAATCTCCTACAAGGGACCTCCACGCTAGCCCAGAAGGGCTTTTAACATCTGTCAAGAGGTGATCATAATTGTGACTGATCAGGACCATATCGTGTCTTCAAGGCTTTTAAAGGCCCCCTACCAATGTTTCACTTTGATTTGACTAGGTCTTGACAGCAGACTATTTCTTGAAACCATGCCCTCATCTCACCTTGATATGGAGAGTGATACTGTGTTGTGAAAGACAAATTTATCTCTGTTTGCTTTTCTTTATCTCCATGCTTTGACTTGGACAGTCTCACTGTCTTCTTGGGTGGAAGTCTACATATAGTCAATAGTTATGTTGTGGTTTAGGCCCAGCCAGCAAGAACCAGAGACCACTTGCTCACTCCTCTCCCCTGGGGGGGATGGGGAGGAGAAAATATAATGAAAAGCTGGTGGGTTGAGACAAGGACAGGGAGGGTTCACTCACCAACTATGGTCAGGGGCAGAACAGATTCAAATTGGGGGAAAAAATAAATTGAATTTGTTTACCAATCAAATCAGAGTAGGATAATGAGATATAAAAACAGATCTTAAAAAAACCTCCCCACATGCCTCCCTTTCTTCCCTGGCCCAAATTACTTTACTCCTGATTTCTCTCCCTCCTATCCCCTGCAATGCAGGGGGATGGGGAATGGGGGTTGTGGTCTGTTCACCACACGCTGGCTCTGTTGCTCCTTCCTCCTCAGGGAGAGGACTTCTCACACTCTTACCCTGCTGCAGTGTGGGGTTCCTCCCACAGGAGACAGTCCTCCATGAACTTTTTCACTGGCCTTGGCATCACCACAGCTGTTTCCGTCACATTCCACTCCCCTCTCCACTGCAGGTCTTCCTAGCAGGTTCTTTACCTCTTCTTACCTAGGTTGTCACAGAGGTGCTACTATCATCACTGAGTAGCTCGCCCTTGGCCAGAGGATGGTTTGGATTTTGGAGCCAGGGAAGCTTCCAGCATCTCCTCACAGGAGCCGCTCCTGCGGCCGCTCCCCCGCTACCACCGCCCTGCCACACCGACCCAACGTAAGTTACTACCTGGTTAATCTCCTCTTTTGTGTTCATTTAATAGACTGTCCTACATGTAAAAGAGGAAATTAACATACCCGATGGCTGCTTTTTTCCAGGCCACATCTTCTTTGACTTCTGCTAACAATATCATTCCGTATCAGTCTGTTCCTGGCTCGCTAATCAACTTCCATTGTTGTCACCGCAACAACTTATTATCCATTATTTCCTCCTATCACTTCCTCGTATCTCTGCATCACTGAACTCGAAATGCCACCAAAGACATATTCCCATTTCAGGACCAATTCTTGGGTTTGTACCTTTGTACTCCACCAAATTCAGGTTCTTTGTTCTCACCTTGATAACTGCATAATCCCTGCCCACATCTCTGTTCCCATTTCCGCCTACTCACTAGTTCTAATCTCCTCCTCTCTGATATTATTTTCACACCCTCCTGCACACCCTCTTGCCTAGGGCAGTTTGGTTCTTTGTTTGGTTGTCTTTTTTTTTCTGTAAACACTTCTATTTTGTACAAGTCGATGACTGTATAATTACTAGTGAGAAAAAGTAATCTGCGGGATCTTTTCAGTTACAACTAATTACGCCATACATGAAAAAAATATCAAATGCAGGCACTTGCGTGGAGTAAGTATCTAAATATCTAAGTCAAATCTATGGAATTGTTTTATTTGGACAGCTCTGGAAGTTATTTTCGTGTCTTTGTTTTGATCTCTGTTCTACTATTACGCCTTAAAGCTGAAAACCACTTTTATTTTATTATTTTTTTTAGCAAATAATATGAAATCCCTGTAGCTTTACCCAGCAGGGAACAGAATGCTGGGGGGGAGGGGAAAAAAAAATAATAAAAAAATTCAGCTTTATATTTTAGAACGAGGGAGCAGCATTAACCCCAAGTGCAGCCCCCAGAAACCAGAGGAGCTCGCCTGTTTGGAAACCCAAGTCTCGCGGAATCTACCTCTGTTTTTACCGGAGGTGGTGATGTAAAATAGGTTTCAAAACCCACCCACGATGAAGCCGTTTAATTACCCTTCACAAAACATGTGTGTTCTGTACGTCGGTGCCCCGTGATGCTTCCCCCACCGGGGAGCAACCCCTGCGGGTGTCCCCGAGTGCCTGTCACCTGCGTGGCCTGACACATCTCCGCCACTCCAGCTGCTGCAGGTGCTGCCCCGGGGCAACGTATTAAAAATCCTGGGATTCAAACAGGCGCCTGTAATAGCCAAGACATTTTTGGAGGCACATGCGGAAGCAGCCCGGATAAGTGCTCCGTACTGTCACACTTCACCAACGATGGGGGGTGGTTTTGTTTGTTTGTTTCGCTCCCCCACAAGCCAGCATCGCTGCTGAACAGACCCCGCCTC
>NW_009953786.1:3326368-3336444 GCF_000747805.2 Chaetura pelagica | reverse complement strand
CTCGGGTGGCTCGGGGCGATCCTCTGAGCCACCGGGAACGCGAACCGTGTTCAGCCTTCGCCGTGGCTTTTTGCGACATTCCTTGTGTGCTCTCTTTTAAGTTGCCGGTTGCCTCGAGTTTTGTTTTCTTTTAGCATCTCCCGAGGCATTTAAGGGGCAGAATCTGTGGTTTCCTTGCTCTAAACAGACACGTCAGACCTGAGGAAGTGGGAAGACTAATACAGAGGAAGTGATCGGATGGTAATCACGGACCTTTTCGCCATTAAGGGCATAGATGCTGATGTCCATCGGCAGTATTTTGACAGTCTGTAGGCAAGATGGTAGAAATCAGCCTTTAGAAGGAAGCTTTCAGAAGAACGTACTGTTGAAGCAGTTCGTTAATTAAATACATCACTAACAGCTGTGTGTGTTTGTGTGGTTTGGGGGTGCAGGAAGGGGAACAGTACCCAGGTACTTCCCGGTGGATCACAAAATAGGGAATTGGGATGCCTCAGAGCAAATGAGTTAAACAGCTGAAAGAATTGGGGTCCTGGAATCCTTTTCAAATTTTAGAATCCTAAGTCCTTTTAACTGAAGCTTAAATCCCTAAGTTGTGCTTTCTACAGAGAAGCTGTAGTTTGCATTGAAGGGGGTGAGTAATGCTTGCAGGTGCTCTTTGTTACAGTGGGAGTTTGGGATAATCCACATGTTAAACCATTTACACGCAGGTAAATTTACAGCTACTCTGAGTTTATTTATTTATTTTTTTTGAGCTCTATATGATGCCTTTTTGTTCTGGGGTTATTATTGTTGGAGCTCCTCTTTGGAGGATGCAGCTGTCCTCAGAGTGATTTAGACCTCTCCAAGTTGCAACAGTATTCCCAGTTTGCTTTATGCAATAGGTGTTACTTGGATGCTGTAACTGGCTTTACAGCATCATATGCTGTGCGAGGTGTGTTTGAACTTGCATTAAGGTTCTCTGCTTGTGGCTCTTCCCACAGAAGTAATGCTTGTTAATGAGTTACACTTCAGTAAGATTTTAGGAACCCTTCAATACTGTGTAAAAGCAAAGGTGAAGCAGATTTAAGGTCTGTCTGTGATGTTTCTGCAGAAGTAGAATGGCAAACAATAAAATGCTTCATGGATTTTATTTTTTTTTAATTGCTGTTTTATTTTTTATTTTGTATTCTATTTTGATTATCCCAAGTTGTGCCTGTTCTTTATGTGATTAAACTTTTGAAAAGGTATTGGTGCTGGTTCTTCTAATCAGAACAGTTTATTTCTAAAAGTTCATACTGAAAATAATGAGAGTAGTCTTCTTGGAGAAACCTCCCTATATTAGCTGCTGCTGCTGACATTATCAGTTTAAGTTCAGTTTGATACTGATGGAAGTCTCAAAAAGAATTTTCCTGCAAGTCATAAAATCAGAAATCCAGCTAGATAAATCATTGTATTAATCTATTAATGGAGGAAGAGGCTGTAAATATATTTAACTTGGTGATACGAACAAACATCTACTGGTAAACGATTTTATTTGTGTTACCACTGGCAGAACACTGCTTGTTTTCTTTTGACTTACACTCTTAAAGTATTCATGCTAAGGGATTACAGAGCAATTGTTTCAGAATTCACTATGTCTTAGATATGTATATGCTGTTAATAGCGCTGGACAGCTGTACATTTGAATTTCAAATGTTCTAGTATAATGCATAAGGAAAAATATTGGATAATTGTACTGTAAATCAGAATTTTTTTTCAGGGAGGCATTCCACATTGTGTGTGTGAAGTGAATTCTTAGGAGGTGATTCTCCCACTCTAATCTGCTCTGGTGAGATCCCACCTGAAGCACTGTGTACAGCTCTTGAGCCCTCAGCACAAGAAAGACATGGAGAGGCTCCAGAGAAGGGCCACCAAGATGATCAGAGAGCTGGAGCACCTCTGCTACAAACACAGGCTGAGAGAGTTGGGGCCTTGAGAAGAGAAGACTCCGGGGAGACCTTCTACTGACTTTTCAGTACCTGCAGGGGCTACAGAAAAGCTGGGGAGGGACTTTTCACCAGAGAGGACAGTGATGATAGGACAAGGGGTAATGGTTCTAAACTGAAAGAGAAGAGATTTAGGTTAGACATCAGGAAGAAATTCTTCACCATGAGGGAACCTAAGGTGCTGGAATAGGTTACCTAGGGAGGTTGTGGATGCCCCTTCCCTGGAGGTGTTTAAGGCAGGGTTGGATGAGGCTTTGTGCAGCCTGATCTAGTGCAGGGTGTCCCTACTCATAGCAGTGATGTTAGAACTTGATAATCTTTAAGGTCTCTTCCAACCTTAACCATTCTATGATCTTCTACTGGGAGTAAGCATTCTCTGCTACTGAAGTGACTGAGGGACTTTATGAAAATATTTAAGGACCATAACATTAGGTAAGGACTACACTGATGTCTTCTCACAGAAAAATATCAAAATGTTTTTAATACTTTCCTTGTTGGAGCAGAATGCAACACAAACTTCAGATGTCAGGGCAAAAGCAGCTGTCTGTAAATTTAATGAGTGATGTCTGGAAGCTATCCTTGCTGAAATACCAGCACTAACTTTCCCCTTCTTGTTTCAGCCTTAATCTTTCTAAAGCCAAGTTTAAATGCCTGTGAAAAAAAAACAAACCCTGAGGTCTTGGTAATATGAGTGCAGCTTATCAAAGTTGGTAGACTATCAATGGCAGGAAATGTAAAGATGCTCTCTACTTGGGACTGTCTCCCATTGAGATTGAAAAGAGCCTTTTGCTTGGACGTAGTTCAGGATCATCCTGCCAAATCCACATGTGTAAGGACCACCTCTAATTTAGAGATAGTTTCACCACTTATTTATGTATCCCAACATGATAACTGTGGTCAACTTTAAGGGCAGCCAATCTTGGTGTCTCAGCATCTTGTGTGGGGAGTGATAGGATCTGCGGTTTGGAAGTATCTGAATAGTTTGACAAGAGAGATTTTGAGCCTAGTCAGGCATACTAACCGCTAAGAGCAGATTACAGGGATGTTCTGTTCCCGTGGAACTAAGTACCTTCTGTCAGAGTACTGTCTAAAAAGATGAAGCTGGCTTGCATCTGGTGCTAGGTCAACGTCAATAAACCATATCAGTCAAGTCTTGATTTTGATCATTCCTTGTCACAGTTCTGTTAATTTGTAATTGGACTGCCTCATCAGGTGAAGCATATTTCCAGTATCTCAAATTTGAAAGTCAAACACATAAATTCTCTGTACGTCATCCCATTTCCATTTATCAAGAGGGAAATAAACCCTGTGCTCCTTAGAAGCTGTGCCAGAGGAGGTCTAGACTGGATATTAGAAAGAATTTATTTACCAAAATAATGGTTGGACAGTGGAACGGGCTGCTCAGGGAGGTGGTAGAGTCATCTTCCCTTGAAGTATTTAAAATAAATGTAGATATAGTGCTTAGTGATATGATTTAAGCACTGAACAGGTAAATTAGGTTATGATAGGGGTGTTTAGGTTATGGTTGGATTTGATGATCTTCAAGGTCCCTTACAACCAGGATGATTCTATCATTCTATGAAGATGAACTCTGTTATCAAGGATCATAGCTTGAGAAGTTGGAGCTAAACCCTTTTTTGAATGGCTAATTTGGTACCTGGTGTTCTCAGACACAGAAGTAGTTCAGTAACATTGCTCAAGGGCTGGTGGTATTGCATTCTGAACATCTGAATTCATACTAGGATTTCATTGTCCCTTCCTGTCCAGAAATTACTCTATGTTTGGAATTGCTGAGACCAGATTTTAATTTTTGCTAACCTCTCTGATGCTGGGTTACACTGAAATTTAGAAATCGGTGGAATTTAGGGATCAGTGGCAATTCAGATGTTTAAAGCTAACAAAATGCAGTAGCACTGTAGAATTATTGTTCACAAGGGTAAGTCAGTTTTCACTAGTGTTAGGGTTTGTTTTTTCTATTATATTAGCAGTTGTGGTGCATGTTCCTGAAAGATGCATTTATTTTTTACAGGCTTCCACATAGTAGTAACAGGCTCCCACCTAAACACTAAAGTTCCTGCTAACTGAGATTGTCTTCTGTCACTGATCCATCTGACATGAGCCCTATCCAGTGCTCTTGGGTGTGACTGTGAATAAAACCTTTTTTTTTTCAATTTCTTGTCTGACTTCAGACCTTGTCTTTCTGCAGTGTGTGTTAGTGTTGTCTGAAAAGCCAGGGTTTGAGTGCCAGTACCTTCATCTTCAAGTTATTCCTCAAGCACTGGTGCAGTTGACCTGTTAAATGTTGTTGACCATGATACTCAGCAGTTTGTGCAGATAGTAATGAGCTGTCTCCCAGGGCTGCACCAAAAATGGGAACTAGAGGAGTCTTCCAAGCACATTGATTGGTTTGTGTACTGGTATACCTGCTGCTGTAGAAAATATGTAGAAGCAGTTCACAAATGCTGTGCAATGAGGTCTGCCTGAATCTATCAAATGGAGTCTTATAATCTTTTCAGAGATGTATCAAAATCTTTGCAAGCTATTTTGCAAATACACCTAAATTCTTAACTTCTTTCCATAATAAAGCATTAAATTCTGGGGTTCTTCTAAAGTCCCACATCATTAATTAACACTTGCACTCTTAGGGACTTTGTTAACTTTGAAGGCAGTATCTTTGATTCAGAACACTACAGACCAGGTTTCACATTTCTAGAACAGGACATGGATCTTGCAGTCTTCCTCAAAGATTAGGGTAGTCTGAAGCTGATCTGCAGTAGCTATCTCTAATAATAGAGGAAGCCTAAAGAGCTGAAATCAGTCTTTGTGATGTTATGACCATTCTTGGCCTATTTGTGACTGCAGACAGAAACTGTAAAAGTCAGAAACCCTGGACCATATTGTATGTCTTTGTTTGCTGGGATTATTTGACTTGCACTGTGTTATTTTTGAAGGCTAGTGATAAAATGCTCATATGAAAGAAGAGTTTAATGACTCATGGGAAAGTTCTTTTGACTTTACTGGCTCCAGGAGTGGAAAGAAATTTAAGGATAATGCATCTCTGAAAACAAAACTGAGGTGTTGGCAGATGAGGAGACAACACAAGGCTTTTGATAGGGTGTGTAGGTAGATATTGGGAATCTTTGTTCTTCCACTAATGAGCTCAGTGCCTTCATTTTCTCGTACTTAAAATGGTGATGATACCTTGATTTCTCTGGAGTCTTTTGAAAGGTTTTGATAAAGAAAAAAATTACCATTTCCAGAGCAATCTGAATCACTTATTTTTCCAATTATTAGGAAATTTGTATTTCAGAATTAATTTCATTACCATAATATTATTACAATAATTACTTCTAGCCTTTTTGTTACAGCATTTTCTCAATTACAGCCTCTTAATCACAGAATAGTTTGGATTCGAAGGGACCTTAAAGATCATCTCGTTCTAACCCCCCTGTCATGGGCAGGGACACCTCCCACTAGACTAGGTTGGTCAGAGAGCTCCATTTAACTTGGCCTTGAACACTTCTAAGGATGGGACTTCCACAACTTCCCTGAGGGACCTGTTCCAGTATCCCACACTAAAGAATTTCTTCCTAATGTCTGATTTAAATCTACCCTCTTCCAGCTTAAAACCATTACCCCTTGTCCTATCATTACACACCCTTGTAAAAAGTTCTTCCCTGTAGCCCCTTCAGCTACTAGAAGGCTGCCAAAAGGTGTCCCCAGACCTGTCTCTTCTCCAGGCTTGAGAACCGCAACTCTCTAAGCCTGTCTTCATAGCAGAGGTGCTTCAGTCCTCTGTTAATTTTTGTAGTCCTCCTCTGGACTTGCTCCAACAGCTCCATGTCGTTCTTGTGTTGGGGGCTCCAGAGCTGGGTGCAGTACTCCAGGTAGGATCTCATGAGAGAGGAGTAGAGGGGCAGAATCACCTCCCTCGACCTGTTGGCGATGCTTCTTTTGATGCAGCTAGGACATGGTTGGCTTTCTGGGCTGCAAGCACGCATTGCCAGCTCTTGTTGAGCTTCTCATCAACCAACACCCCGAAGTCCTTCTCCTCAGGTCTGTTCTCAGTCCACTCTCCCCTCAGCCTGTATTTGTGGTTGGGATTGCCCCTGACCCAGGTGCAGGACCTTGAACTTGACCTTGTTGAACTTCATGAGGTTGGCATGGGCCCATCTCTCAAGCCTGCCAGGGTCCCTTTGGATGGCATCGCTTCTTTCCAGTGTGTAGACCACACAGATTGGTGTCATCAGCAGACTGGCTGAGACTGCACTCAGTTCAGTGTCCATGTTGCCACAAAGATGATAAACAGCACTGACCAGGACTGACCGTTGAGGAATGCCACTTATCACTCATCTCCATTTGAACATCGAGCTGTTGACCACAACTCTGAGCCACTCCTTATCCACCGAGTGGTCCATCCATCAAATCTTTACAGTTCAGAGACCACGATGTCCTGCGTGACAGCATTGAATGCTTTGGATGAATCCAGGTAGATTACATCAGTTGCTCTTCTATTATTCACCAATGCTATGAAGTAATTGTAAAAGGTCACCAAATTTGTCAAGGGGGTGATTTGCCCTTGGTAAAGCCATGCTGATTGCCACCAACACCTCCATGTTTTCCATCTGCCTTAGCAGAGCCTTCAGGAGGATCTGCTCCCTGATCTTGCCAGGCACAGAAGTGAGGCTGACTGGCCTGTACTTCCCCAAGTCTTCCTTTTTTCCCTTTTTGAAAATGGGGTTATGTTCTGCTTTCTCCACTTAGTGGGAATCACCAGACTGCTATGACTTTAAATATGATTGCAAGCAGCTTTGCAGCATCATCTGCTAGTTTCCTAAGGAGCCATGGACAAATCTTGTCAGTTCCATGGACTGGTGCGCTTTCATGTTCTTTAGATGGTCTTGGACCTACTCTTCTCCTACAATGGGCAGATCATTCTTCCCACAGTCCCTGCATATGCCTTCACCTTCTGCAACTTGGGCTGTGTGGCTAGAACCCTTGCTGGTGAAGACTGAGGCAAAAAAGTAATTGACTGCTTCAGCCTTCTCTAGGTCCCACACAACCAGGTCTCCTGTTTCCTTCTGGAGAGGGCCTGCAATGTCCCTAGTCTTCCTTTTATCACTGATGTACCTCTAGATGCTTTTCTTGTTACTCTCAATGTCCCTGGCCAGATTTTTTTAATAGGAAAAAAAGATATTTTATGTTTATGTGGTGATATTTTCAGCAGGCAATCTAAAATTGTTAATTCCAGAAACAGTATCTACCGTGACCAAGTATGGAGGGGCGGTATGTAATTTTATTGTGGCTAACTCTAATAATGATTTCAAACTCTTACCTACTTCTGCTTTTAGAAACAACATTCAAAATTTAGTTAGAGGCATGTGGGAGTGGGTCTGAGTGTGCCTGATTTGTAAAAAAATGAGCAAAAACCACTGAGGTTAAACTGGTTTTGGGGTAGAAAAAAACACTCATCAGTCTACGGGCATCTTACGTTTCATTCATACTCAGTAAGTAAGCCAACTTTATATTGGGTCATATTTTAACCTAAGTAAGTTTTTATAATTTTAATTTGATTTGACTTGAACTGTATGGGAAGATGGATGAGAATAGTGGACTAACACTTCCATTTTCAAATAACTTCTAGGTAACTGGAGGCTCCAGTGGAATTGGAAAATGTATTGCTATTGAATGTTATAAGCAAGGTGCTTTCATAACACTGATTGCAAGGGACGAGGTAAGTGTGTGTTTATTTTTACTGGCTAAACTCTGTCCATACAGGTGGGGAATAATTTTTAAATTAATATTTTTTCATATTTTCTTCAGCTTATATTTTAGGGGGATCCTAAGCATTTCAAATTGTTGCATTTGAATAGCAGAGGTATCTGCCTTTTAAAGAAGTGTACCCCAACATGGATTTGTTAGTAGCTTGTCTTAAAGCTCTGCCAGTGTTATCATGACACTTATTATTTCACTGTCTAGATGTATGGCAGAGAACAAAAGCAGGAAAAATCCTGTATTCTTTAAAACTGAAAAAATTCCCTACAGTAAGTGGCAACTGGGGGATTAAAGACAATTCCCAGAATATTTTGATGTCTGATAAGCATTACATCATACTTTTTACTAGTGAAAAACTGTTTGTCAAGACAGCTTTGGAGGAGAGCTGCATTGGTTTTATTTAAGTAAGACATATTCAGAATTTAATTGGAATGACTCTGTTTTCATAGTGGGTTGTTATTTTATTTGTAGAGAAAAAAGCCTTACATATTCAGGAAATGAAAGCAGTTAACTTTTTCGGGGGGCCTGAGTCACAGCTGGTTTGGGTAACTTACTTACACTTGAGAATTTATTTTGCATAACCTTGAATGCAGCCGGAATTAGCTTTTTTTTTTTTTCTCCTAGAAAGGAGCATGACAATTTGAATTTACCAAATTTTAGTTTAATTTTATGATCATTTTGTTACAGGGATTGCTCCTCAGAATAATTTCTATAATATTTCAAAAATATAAAATAGAAACCCCTGCCAAAATGCAGGAGAAAAATTAATACCTACAGTCTTAAGTGCTTTGTGTACTTGTATGAAACAAAAGCATGAAATCTACTACAGAAGGTATTGCTGGCTTTAGAAGATGAAGTAAAAAACAGATAAGCAAGTTTTCATAGTTTGATGGGTTTCGTGTTTTCATCATATATTCATGAACTTGTAAAATTACAATTGTGAAGTGTTATAACTAGTTGAAGATACCTTTTCTGGGTTTTAGGGGATGTTTTTAAGCCTTACTAAAGACTAACTGCTCTCAGAGCTGCAGTGCTTTAGCTGTTCCTTTATCCATTTCAGAACAAGCTGTTGCAGACAAAGAAGGAAATAGAAAAGTATTCAGTTAATGACAAGCAGGTAAGATCACTGATAACAGTAGCTGTTGTAGTTGTGTGTATTGTTTAAGTTAGTCACTGCAACATACTTCGTTAGTGTAAAACAAAACTGTTCAACAAAAGAGTGAGAATTCAGCATTTGAATTAAAAGATACCAATCTGCTTACCTGAGATGTTCTGAACTCTGCTACATTTGATGTTGTCTAGCTAGTGCATTAGCCTGCTGCTTTTCGAAAAAGATTGATGTCTTCAGCTGTAGGTGTAATATGGTTTCTGGGATAGCTGCAATTTACTGTCCATCAATAAATGTTTGTATTCTTCAGGATGGAGTAGAAGAGCCAGATTTTTTTCAAATCTTTTTTTGCAATTTATAAATGCAATGATTGTCTTGGGAAATAAGTTCATATAGTTGTTGAAATTCTCAGGCTTCTAAATCCTGAAGGTTTTTTGGTAACTAGATAGTGCCCTCATGCATAAAGGCACTGTTTTAGAGCTTTTGGAGGTCCTAGCTTAGAATAGGGAAGCATGATATGTTCAAAATATACAACTTCAAGATGAAATGCTAAAATCAGTTTTTCACAGACTAATAATCAAGGGGAGAGGGGAAACAATATTGAGGCAGTTAACATCTTTGACTTCTCCTTTCTTGTGTTCCTGAACTTTTTTTTTACTCTCATAATTACAAATTCAAGCAATGTATTTGTGAAAAGGGATTTGAGTTGATAAATCAGATATTCTGTTGAAAAGAAGCAGTGGGAAAAGCCAGATACTTGGAGGCAATAATGTCAGTACTAGCCAATACAAAATTTTCTTAATACTTCCATTTATTAGAGTAAGATTCTCACTTAGCTCACTTATGTGTTTGTCAAATGGCTTAAGCTGAATTTTTTTTTTCTTTCTGTGCATGCTGCAGATCATCTTCATTTGAAAAACTAAGCCATTTGAGGTCAGAAGAAACTGTATTTTGCCCATTAAGAAAAAATAATCCAAATAACCATTTTCTTTTAGCTGCTCTAGTAGTTTCCCAGGCTTAGCATTAAAGTTAATCCTTTGTCAAACACTGTGTCAGGATGTTCTTGTTAAAATCTGTCCAAGCTTGATAGATGCAGACTTTTCAAAAGGCTATTACTTGGTGCATGTTCATGAGAGCTTCAGGTAAAATCGCTGGAAGTGCCTTCAAGGTTGAGTAAGCTCCCGTGTGGGCTGAACAGGACTGCTGTTGCAGAAGCAGCTGTAAACTTG
>NW_009953786.1:3294559-3321837 GCF_000747805.2 Chaetura pelagica | reverse complement strand
CTTCCAACCTTAACCATTCTATGATCTTCTACTGGGAGTAAGCATTCTCTGCTACTGAAGTGACTGAGGGACTTTATGAAAATATTTAAGGACCATAACATTAGGTAAGGACTACACTGATGTCTTCTCACAGAAAAATATCAAAATGTTTTTAATACTTTCCTTGTTGGAGCAGAATGCAACACAAACTTCAGATGTCAGGGCAAAAGCAGCTGTCTGTAAATTTAATGAGTGATGTCTGGAAGCTATCCTTGCTGAAATACCAGCACTAACTTTCCCCTTCTTGTTTCAGCCTTAATCTTTCTAAAGCCAAGTTTAAATGCCTGTGAAAAAAAAACAAACCCTGAGGTCTTGGTAATATGAGTGCAGCTTATCAAAGTTGGTAGACTATCAATGGCAGGAAATGTAAAGATGCTCTCTACTTGGGACTGTCTCCCATTGAGATTGAAAAGAGCCTTTTGCTTGGACGTAGTTCAGGATCATCCTGCCAAATCCACATGCGTAAGGACCACCTCTAATTTAGAGATAGTTTCACCACTTATTTATGTATCCCAACATGATAACTGTGGTCAACTTTAAGGGCAGCCAATCTTGGTGTCTCAGCATCTTGTGTGGGGAGTGATAGGATCTGCGGTTTGGAAGTATCTGAATAGTTTGACAAGAGAGATTTTGAGCCTAGTCAGGCATACTAACCGCTAAGAGCAGATTACAGGGATGTTCTGTTCCCGTGGAACTAAGTACCTTCTGTCAGAGCACTGTCTAAAAAGATGAAGCTGGCTTGCATCTGGTGCTAGGTCAACGTCAATAAACCATATCAGTCAAGTCTTGATTTTGATCATTCCTTGTCACAGTTCTGTTAATTTGTAATTGGACTGCCTCATCAGGTGAAGCATATTTCCAGTATCTCAAATTTGAAAGTCAAACACATAAATTCTCTGTACGTCATCCCATTTCCATTTATCAAGAGGGAAATAAACCCTGTGCTACTTAGAAGCTGTGCCAGAGGAGGTCTAGACTGGATATTAGAAAGAATTTATTTACCAAAATAATGGTTGGACAGTGGAACGGGCTGCTCAGGGAGGTGGTAGAGTCATCTTCCCTTGAAGTATTTAAAATAAATGTAGATATAGTGCTTAGTGATATGATTTAAGCACTGAACAGGTAAATTAGGTTATGATAGGGGTGTTTAGGTTATGGTTGGATTTGATGATCTTCAAGGTCCCTTACAACCAGGATGATTCTATCATTCTATGAAGATGAACTCTGTTATCAAGGATCATAGCTTGAGAAGTTGGAGCTAAACCCTTTTTTGAATGGCTAATTTGGTACCTGGTGTTCTCAGACACAGAAGTAGTTCAGTAACATTGCTCAAGGGCTGGTGGTATTGCATTCTGAACATCTGAATTCATACTAGGATTTCATTGTCCCTTCCTGTCCAGAAATTACTCTATGTTTGGAATTGCTGAGACCAGATTTTAATTTTTGCTAACCTCTCTGATGCTGGGTTACACTGAAATTTAGAAATCGGTGGAATTTAGGGATCAGTGGCAATTCAGATGTTTAAAGCTAACAAAATGCAGTAGCACTGTAGAATTATTGTTCACAAGGGTAAGTCAGTTTTCACTAGTGTTAGGGTTTGTTTTTTCTATTATATTAGCAGTTGTGGTGCATGTTCCTGAAAGATGCATTTATTTTTTACAGGCTTCCACATAGTAGTAACAGGCTCCCACCTAAACACTAAAGTTCCTGCTAACTGAGATTGTCTTCTGTCACTGATCCATCTGACATGAGCCCTATCCAGTGCTCTTGGGTGTGACTGTGAATAAAACCTTTTTTTTTTTCAATTTCTTGTCTGACTTCAGACCTTGTCTTTCTGCAGTGTGTGTTAGTGTTGTCTGAAAAGCCAGGGTTTGAGTGCCAGTACCTTCATCTTCAAGTTATTCCTCAAGCACTGGTGCAGTTGACCTGTTAAATGTTGTTGACCATGATACTCAGCAGTTTGTGCAGATAGTAATGAGCTGTCTCCCAGGGCTGCACCAAAAATGGGAACTAGAGGAGTCTTCCAAGCACATTGATTGGTTTGTGTACTGGTATACCTGCTGCTGTAGAAAATATGTAGAAGCAGTTCACAAATGCTGTGCAATGAGGTCTGCCTGAATCTATCAAATGGAGTCTTATAATCTTTTCAGAGATGTATCAAAATCTTTGCAAGCTATTTTGCAAATACACCTAAATTCTTAACTTCTTTCCATAATAAAGCATTAAATTCTGGGGTTCTTCTAAAGTCCCACATCATTAATTAACACTTGCACTCTTAGGGACTTTGTTAACTTTGAAGGCAGTATCTTTGATTCAGAACACTACAGACCAGGTTTCACATTTCTAGAACAGGACATGGATCTTGCAGTCTTCCTCAAAGATTAGGGTAGTCTGAAGCTGATCTGCAGTAGCTATCTCTAATAATAGAGGAAGCCTAAAGAGCTGAAATCAGTCTTTGTGATGTTATGACCATTCTTGGCCTATTTGTGACTGCAGACAGAAACTGTAAAAGTCAGAAACCCTGGACCATATTGTATGTCTTTGTTTGCTGGGATTATTTGACTTGCACTGTGTTATTTTTGAAGGCTAGTGATAAAATGCTCATATGAAAGAAGAGTTTAATGACTCATGGGAAAGTTCTTTTGACTTTACTGGCTCCAGGAGTGGAAAGAAATTTAAGGATAATGCATCTCTGAAAACAAAACTGAGGTGTTGGCAGATGAGGAGACAACACAAGGCTTTTGATAGGGTGTGTAGGTAGATATTGGGAATCTTTGTTCTTCCACTAATGAGCTCAGTGCCTTCATTTTCTCGTACTTAAAATGGTGATGATACCTTGATTTCTCTGGAGTCTTTTGAAAGGTTTTGATAAAGAAAAAAATTACCATTTCCAGAGCAATCTGAATCACTTATTTTTCCAATTATTAGGAAATTTGTATTTCAGAATTAATTTCATTACCATAATATTATTACAATAATTACTTCTAGCCTTTTTGTTACAGCATTTTCTCAATTACAGCCTCTTAATCACAGAATAGTTTGGATTCGAAGGGACCTTAAAGATCATCTCGTTCTAACCCCCCTGTCATGGGCAGGGACACCTCCCACTAGACTAGGTTGGTCAGAGAGCTCCATTTAACTTGGCCTTGAACACTTCTAAGGATGGGACTTCCACAACTTCCCTGAGGGACCTGTTCCAGTATCCCACACTAAAGAATTTCTTCCTAATGTCTGATTTAAATCTACCCTCTTCCAGCTTAAAACCATTACCCCTTGTCCTATCATTACACACCCTTGTAAAAAGTTCTTCCCTGTAGCCCCTTCAGCTACTAGAAGGCTGCCAAAAGGTGTCCCCAGACCTGTCTCTTCTCCAGGCTTGAGAACCGCAACTCTCTAAGCCTGTCTTCATAGCAGAGGTGCTTCAGTCCTCTGTTAATTTTTGTAGTCCTCCTCTGGACTTGCTCCAACAGCTCCATGTCGTTCTTGTGTTGGGGGCTCCAGAGCTGGGTGCAGTACTCCAGGTAGGATCTCATGAGAGAGGAGTAGAGGGGCAGAATCACCTCCCTCGACCTGTTGGCGATGCTGCTTTTGATGCAGCTAGGACATGGTTGGCTTTCTGGGCTGCAAGCACGCATTGCCAGCTCTTGTTGAGCTTCTCATCAACCAACACCCCGAAGTCCTTCTCCTCAGGTCTGTTCTCAGTCCACTCTCCCCTCAGCCTGTATTTGTGGTTGGGATTGCCCCTGACCCAGGTGCAGGACCTTGAACTTGACCTTGTTGAACTTCATGAGGTTGGCATGGGCCCATCTCTCAAGCCTGCCAGGGTCCCTTTGGATGGCATCGCTTCTTTCCAGTGTGTAGACCACACAGATTGGTGTCATCAGCAGACTGGCTGAGACTGCACTCAGTTCAGTGTCCATGTTGCCACAAAGATGATAAACAGCACTGACCAGGACTGACCGTTGAGGAATGCCACTTATCACTCATCTCCATTTGAACATCGAGCTGTTGACCACAACTCTGAGCCACTCCTTATCCACCGAGTGGTCCATCCATCAAATCTTTACAGTTCAGAGACCACGATGTCCTGCGTGACAGCATTGAATGCTTTGGATGAATCCAGGTAGATTACATCAGTTGCTCTTCTATTATTCACCAATGCTATGAAGTAATTGTAAAAGGTCACCAAATTTGTCAAGGGGGTGATTTGCCCTTGGTAAAGCCATGCTGATTGCCACCAACACCTCCATGTTTTCCATCTGCCTTAGCAGAGCCTTCAGGAGGATCTGCTCCCTGATCTTGCCAGGCACAGAAGTGAGGCTGACTGGCCTGTACTTCCCCAAGTCTTCCTTTTTTCCCTTTTTGAAAATGGGGTTATGTTCTGCTTTCTCCACTTAGTGGGAATCACCAGACTGCTATGACTTTAAATATGATTGCAAGCAGCTTTGCAGCATCATCTGCTAGTTTCCTAAGGAGCCATGGACAAATCTTGTCAGTTCCATGGACTGGTGCGCTTTCATGTTCTTTAGATGGTCTTGGACCTACTCTTCTCCTACAATGGGCAGATCATTCTTCCCACAGTCCCTGCATATGCCTTCACCTTCTGCAACTTGGGCTGTGTGGCTAGAACCCTTGCTGGTGAAGACTGAGGCAAAAAAGTAATTGACTGCTTCAGCCTTCTCTAGGTCCCACACAACCAGGTCTCCTGTTTCCTTCTGGAGAGGGCCTGCAATGTCCCTAGTCTTCCTTTTATCACTGATGTACCTCTAGATGCTTTTCTTGTTACTCTCAATGTCCCTGGCCAGATTTTTTTAATAGGAAAAAAAGATATTTTATGTTTATGTGGTGATATTTTCAGCAGGCAATCTAAAATTGTTAATTCCAGAAACAGTATCTACCGTGACCAAGTATGGAGGGGCGGTATGTAATTTTATTGTGGCTAACTCTAATAATGATTTCAAACTCTTACCTACTTCTGCTTTTAGAAACAACATTCAAAATTTAGTTAGAGGCATGTGGGAGTGGGTCTGAGTGTGCCTGATTTGTAAAAAAATGAGCAAAAACCACTGAGGTTAAACTGGTTTTGGGGTAGAAAAAAACACTCATCAGTCTACGGGCATCTTACGTTTCATTCATACTCAGTAAGTAAGCCAACTTTATATTGGGTCATATTTTAACCTAAGTAAGTTTTTATAATTTTAATTTGATTTGACTTGAACTGTATGGGAAGATGGATGAGAATAGTGGACTAACACTTCCATTTTCAAATAACTTCTAGGTAACTGGAGGCTCCAGTGGAATTGGAAAATGTATTGCTATTGAATGTTATAAGCAAGGTGCTTTCATAACACTGATTGCAAGGGACGAGGTAAGTGTGTGTTTATTTTTACTGGCTAAACTCTGTCCATACAGGTGGGGAATAATTTTTAAATTAATATTTTTTCATATTTTCTTCAGCTTATATTTTAGGGGGATCCTAAGCATTTCAAATTGTTGCATTTGAATAGCAGAGGTATCTGCCTTTTAAAGAAGTGTACCCCAACATGGATTTGTTAGTAGCTTGTCTTAAAGCTCTGCCAGTGTTATCATGACACTTATTATTTCACTGTCTAGATGTATGGCAGAGAACAAAAGCAGGAAAAATCCTGTATTCTTTAAAACTGAAAAAATTCCCTACAGTAAGTGGCAACTGGGGGATTAAAGACAATTCCCAGAATATTTTGATGTCTGATAAGCATTACATCATACTTTTTACTAGTGAAAAACTGTTTGTCAAGACAGCTTTGGAGGAGAGCTGCATTGGTTTTATTTAAGTAAGACATATTCAGAATTTAATTGGAATGACTCTGTTTTCATAGTGGGTTGTTATTTTATTTGTAGAGAAAAAAGCCTTACATATTCAGGAAATGAAAGCAGTTAACTTTTTCGGGGGGCCTGAGTCGCAGCTGGTTTGGGTAACTTACTTACACTTGAGAATTTATTTTGCATAACCTTAAATGCAGCCGGAATTAGCTTTTTTTTTTTTTTCTCCTAGAAAGGAGCATGACAATTTGAATTTACCAAATTTTAGTTTAATTTTATGATCATTTTGTTACAGGGATTGCTCCTCAGAATAATTTCTATAATATTTCAAAAATATAAAATAGAAACCCCTGCCAAAATGCAGGAGAAAAATTAATACCTACAGTCTTAAGTGCTTTGTGTACTTGTATGAAACAAAAGCATGAAATCTACTACAGAAGGTATTGCTGGCTTTAGAAGATGAAGTAAAAAACAGATAAGCAAGTTTTCATAGTTTGATGGGTTTCGTGTTTTCATCATATATTCATGAACTTGTAAAATTACAATTGTGAAGTGTTATAACTAGTTGAAGATACCTTTTCTGGGTTTTAGGGGATGTTTTTAAGCCTTACTAAAGACTAACTGCTCTCAGAGCTGCAGTGCTTTAGCTGTTCCTTTATCCATTTCAGAACAAGCTGTTGCAGACAAAGAAGGAAATAGAAAAGTATTCAGTTAATGACAAGCAGGTAAGATCACTGATAACAGTAGCTGTTGTAGTTGTGTGTATTGTTTAAGTTAGTCACTGCAACATACTTCGTTAGTGTAAAACAAAACTGTTCAACAAAAGAGTGAGAATTCAGCATTTGAATTAAAAGATACCAATCTGCTTACCTGAGATGTTCTGAACTCTGCTACATTTGATGTTGTCTAGCTAGTGCATTAGCCTGCTGCTTTTCGAAAAAGATTGATGTCTTCAGCTGTAGGTGTAATATGGTTTCTGGGATAGCTGCAATTTACTGTCCATCAATAAATGTTTGTATTCTTCAGGATGGAGTAGAAGAGCCAGATTTTTTTCAAATCTTTTTTTGCAATTTATAAATGCAATGATTGTCTTGGGAAATAAGTTCATATAGTTGTTGAAATTCTCAGGCTTCTAAATCCTGAAGGTTTTTTGGTAACTAGATAGTGCCCTCATGCATAAAGGCACTGTTTTAGAGCTTTTGGAGGTCCTAGCTTAGAATAGGGAAGCATGATATGTTCAAAATATACAACTTCAAGATGAAATGCTAAAATCAGTTTTTCACAGACTAATAATCAAGGGGAGAGGGGAAACAATATTGAGGCAGTTAACATCTTTGACTTCTCCTTTCTTGTGTTCCTGAACTTTTTTTTTACTCTCATAATTACAAATTCAAGCAATGTATTTGTGAAAAGGGATTTGAGTTGATAAATCAGATATTCTGTTGAAAAGAAGCAGTGGGAAAAGCCAGATACTTGGAGGCAATAATGTCAGTACTAGCCAATACAAAATTTTCTTAATACTTCCATTTATTAGAGTAAGATTCTCACTTAGCTCACTTATGTGTTTGTCAAATGGCTTAAGCTGAATTTTTTTTTTCTTTCTGTGCATGCTGCAGATCATCTTCATTTGAAAAACTAAGCCATTTGAGGTCAGAAGAAACTGTATTTTGCCCATTAAGAAAAAATAATCCAAATAACCATTTTCTTTTAGCTGCTCTAGTAGTTTCCCAGGCTTAGCATTAAAGTTAATCCTTTGTCAAACACTGTGTCAGGATGTTCTTGTTAAAATCTGTCCAAGCTTGATAGATGCAGACTTTTCAAAAGGCTATTACTTGGTGCATGTTCATGAGAGCTTCAGGTAAAATCGCTGGAAGTGCCTTCAAGGTTGAGTAAGCTCCCGTGTGGGCTGAACAGGACTGCTGTTGCAGAAGCAGCTGTAAACTTGAAGCCAGGTGAAGCAAAGGCAGTGGCAGTGACAGGTCAGCTGGCTCTTCTGTAGCTGTTATTGGGTTGTAGACAAGGTCACAGAGAAGCCCACCTGGTCTAAATGCAAAGAACAGAACTGGAAAAAGCAGGGAGTCGAAGGCAGATCTCACACTGGAATTGCAGATCAGAAGCTGGGAATTGAAGGTAGTTGAACCAAGAGAAGCTGTATAAAAGGATTGCTGAAGTGTAAGTGCTGAAAAGTGCTGAAAGAAGATGCTGTCTCATCTGGATTATGTACGCAGGGAGACTGTTACATTTACTAGATATCAAGCAAAGAGATAGCCAGGAAAGATGATTTTTTACATGAGCATTTGCTGTCACTGTTTAGCTCTTGTTTAGCTCTTGGATATACACACGAAACCAGGTTGTTAGGGTCTGGCACCTATGTACATTTTAGCATTCAACTTGGCAAATGTTCTTTTAAAGATGTTTGCATGCAATTTATTCAGAGTGCCGACAGTGCAGCCTTTATGGGTATAAGTGTGCAATGGAACAAAGCCCTTGGGCTTTTTGCAGTATTTTTAAGCCCTTTCCTAACACCGAATATTCCCAGTTACTTCACTGGGATTTGAATTGATCTTTTATTGTGAAAGCTTTGTTAATGATCTAACACCATACAGTATTTCAACCAAAAGTGAGGAACAGAACTGAAGATACTAGACTGTTTCTGACACCATATTCTGTGTCCTAGGTGTGGATCTGTAGTACATGCTTTGGACTGAAGGGTAATTTGTATATTCTAGTAGAAGGAATGTATGATAATAGAAGCAAAGAGGTGAATTGTATAATGTGATAGTAGTCAATAAAAGCTGTAGTATTTCTCAAGTGTGTTGTTCACAGTGTGAATATCTAATTATGCAATCTGATATATTAACCAATTGTTCCAATTTTGATAGAGAACTGTGATTTTTTTAGCTCCTTACTGATCTTGCAAAGACACCCAGATAATAAATCAATGTCATTTTTGTTCAACTGCTACTTTGTTCTTGAACTTACATAAACCATAAAAATTTCCAAAATGTAATAAAAGCCCTAAAGGGAGATACATGCAAATCTGCCAATAACTTACACCACAAGTTTACTCTGATGTCCAACTACACACAATGCCTGGAGGCAGGAATAGCCAAGCTGCTGTACAGGAATGGCATGCAGATTCTGTTTATGCAGCTAAGAAGTGTGTTGCAGAGGCAGAACTGACAAATGACTAGCTGCTAAAGCAGTTAGTTACACTATGGTAAGCTTTTGTGTGTGTGTGTGTCCACACGTTCCATGACGAGTGGCTGTGATGATACTTGTTACAAACTGGTGATGACTTTTGTTTTCTTTCACCTCAAACTGAGTTGAAAAGAGTTGACCAGGTAACAGAAAGGATAGAAATTGGAACACCAATACAGGAGTCTCTCCTTTTATTGCGAGATGAGATTGCTTTTCCTTTCAACATGATTAATTGCCCTGGAGCTATGCTGATTGCTCAGCAGAGAGGGTAGCTCATGTGTCAATACCTGCCCAGGCTGGAATTGGTAGCGATCTTACAGTTTGTAAGTGATAACCCAGAGGCAGTGCTTCCTTTGGCTAGAACTTGATTTGAAAGTGCTTCAAAGTGTAGATTCTGAGATCATCTTGCTGAAAGTAATCTGTGATTTCAAGTAAAACAGGGCCCTACTTTTAGCTGCAATGAAACTTAGATATCACTGACATCTGTTTTTTGTTGTTCTGTCCTGCCTCTGCTCCCCCAAACCTCCCACCCCAGGCCAGTGCTTATTTTAATTTTTCTCTATCTTTCAAACTAAACCCCATAATCTCTAGTGTCCAGACAAGGAGTAAACATACACACATTACTTCACTTTTTAGGCATTTATGACACTGTGCAGCTAGTCAGTTTCTCATATAATTTTTATTTTATTTTTTCCTTCACATGTCCCAAAAAAACAGTATACAACTAAGTTTAGTACTGTTATTAAAAAAAAAAAATAAAAAAAAAAATTAAAAATAAAGGGTAGCGTGTATTGCCGGTACCAAACTTAGCAGGTTTTTAATACTTTTGGAGAAGTTTTTTTACAGCCCTGATAGTGCAGTTTCAGAGCAATCCTCTGCAACCATGACTTTCTATGATGTGGAAAAAAAAGTTTTAAAGATGAGCTTAAACCACACCAGTGGTTTGACTTGTGTCTAGCACTGATGAAAGTTAAATTTAGCACTGTGGAATTTTGGCAGCCTTAGAATAGTTTTTACTAAACTTTATGTAAGTGACTCAAGTCATGGAATGTTTTATTACAGTAAATTGGAAATTATACATTGCACATATTTACGTAAGCTTTGAAGATCCTTAAGTTCTCATTTGTTCTTAATATAATTTTTGTTGTATGAGAATGTGTATATGTGAGGGGGAGGAGCTCAGAGGGAACAGGGATTTTTTTCTCCAGTGTGGGAGAAGTGAGAGCTGTCCTGTCAAAAAGAGTTTTTTGTTTCCCTGGAAAAGATACGTCTTTGGGTTTTGTTTCCTTTTGAAAGGCTGAGAGTCAACAGTTACTGGACTTAACTGTGTTGTAAAAACGTTGTTTCATTTTCCTTTTCTAGGTTGTTCTGTGTATTTCTGTTGATGTATCTAAAGACTACGAACAGGTGGAGAATGTTCTAAAGCAGGTGAGGAGCTAATAGCTTTGTCTGTGTATCTTAAGCTTATCTTTGTACGATGTATTTCTCATGGAAATACTTTCTTATAATGATACTGTTCTTTAGCTGGGGAAAAAAAACTTCCTATAATACATCCTAACCTCTGTCTCCTCTTCCAGGCTCAGGAGAAGCTGGGGCCAGTTGACATGCTTGTAAATTGTGCAGGAACATCAGTTACAGGAAAATTTGAGGATATTGAAGTTAATTCTTTTGAAGTGAGTGAGCATCCTTTTTTATTTTATGATGTTTTCTTATTCAGCCATTCTAACAATTAGGTTGCATTCCTGTGTCTTTGCAGACTTTGTATGAATAGCTGTGCACTTGATTTGTGGTAGCTGTTTGTTGTAGAATTAAAATCTACCTTTAGATTTGTGAGGATTGCCTCTTAATCTTTCACCTAACTATCTTCCCATTGAGTGGTCAGAACAGTTAATTGTTGCTCTGAGATAAAGAGAGTCTTCAGTATGGCAAAAAGCCTGGCATATATTTTTATTGTTTAATGCACTGTGAAAGGCACTGAATTTCACATGGTCTCAGTTTTTTCTGAAGGTTTTTTTTCTTTATATTAATAACATGTCTAGGAAAAATGTGACTGTTAACAGTGTTCAGCTCAGAGCTGCACAAATTGTTTGCAACTTGAGTAGCTGCTGCTCTGATGAAAAGACAAAAAAAAAAACAACAAACCCCTATATTTTGGTTACTTTATGCCCACAGCCCTCCAGCCCGCAGTCATCTAAAGATAACATTGAATCGTCTGAAAATAGGGAATAGATGTCACTTCTATAATAATTTTGAATTGTCCATTCTGTTGCTTTTATAGGCTATCAGTTGTGGTTTAGATCTTCTAGAGAGTGACATGAAAGACTTCCCCTTATCCTGCCAAAGATTAAAATATCTGAAATGCATAAATACATAGAATTGTTCCTGTTTCCTGTTTTAGAAAGCTCTTTAAACTTTCATTTCAGTATGTTTTCATATATCATGTGTAAATTGATTGCTTCCTGGACACTGTTTAGGTTAGATTTTCCCTCAAATATTCTCTTTTCCTTGAAGGCCATATGGTTCACAGTATTATCAGTATCCTGGATGCTATTAAGACTTGTAGATAGTCTGGATTTCTTTTGGCTTGGAGTGAGATTTTTAGTTATAAAACAGTTTGTGAAGCTGTAGAATAGACAACAATGGTTTCTCTTGCCAGCTGGTAGAACTACAGATCTAGTGAACTTCATTGTTAAAGCAGACTGAAACAGGGATTTTTTTAATAAATACTACCAAACAGCTGAAGGATTCTAAATCTGTGGCTCAAATACCATATTCATATCGTTTGTACAGAGATTAATGGCAGTCAATTATCTGGGTAGTGTTTACCCCAGTCGAGCAGTAATCGCTACCATGAAGGAACGAAGAATGGGACGGATTGTGTTTGTATCATCTCAGGCTGGGCAATTAGGCCTGTTTGGTTATACAGCTTATTCTCCAACAAAGTTTGCCCTTCGAGGGTTGGCTGAAGCCCTGCAGATGGAGGTATGTGTGCAATAATTGAAGTATTTTCTATTGTAAACAAAAATACCCTTTTTTTTTTAACTAGCAGCACAGCACATTTTCATTACATTGGTTCTCTTTTGCTCTTGTGCAGCCTCGATGATGTCTGTGTGCTGTGTTGGCCCTTTTTTGGCAGCAGCACAATCCTGTTGCTCTGCATGGGGTTGCAGAAACTAATCTGATTTCAGTTGCCTAAGAAGGAATAGATTGAATCTGTTCCATAGAATTGAAGATGACCACATGTGTAGACATCTTTTTACTATTTTATTTTAATTAAAAAGACTTGGATTTTAAGTCTTTTGAGTAAAATTATTTTTCAAGGCTCTAAGTGCAGACTAATGCTGAAGATGCCCTAAATGCATTAGGGGCAGGCCAGTGATTCCTAACTTGTTTGTGAGGCCATGTTAAGTGGTATGTGAACCATATGAAACAGTAAAACTTGCAAGCTAGAATTTGAGGCTTGTCAACACAAAAAATAATTGTGTTGACAGTGGTTCACCTTTCCAGTTGTTGATATATATGAGTCCTTTATAGTACTGTGATCTAAGCTTATGCTTAATTCAAGACTAAAAAACAAACACTTTTTTCATTATTAAACGGAAAGAGGGTGGGTCAGTACATTGTATTAAGACAGGTAAAAGCTATTTGAAAGTTACTTCCTATTCTTCCATTAAGAACATATATTTTAGTTAAGTGTTTATATATTAGGTGTTTGTATTTGGTTCTAGAGCCTTGCATAGTCCCCGTTGTTACACTGATCAAGGCACACAACTACCTTGAACAGAGTAAGAATGGGGGGTAAAACTGCCTCTAATCACTTCTGGCCTGCCAAATAGAACAGTGTGACTGCAGGGTTTTACTTCAGACTGATCACAGATATTTTTTGAAGCCTGAATTCTTAAAAACTAAAAATAAGGTCTTTGTGGACCTGTGATATGATATTTCAGTGTTTTCAATATATACGTTGGTGCAGATTTGCAATGTAGTAGTTTATGAATAGTAGTGCAATAAGTGATGTAATTCTATGACACATGCATACAAATACAAAACTAAATGCAATCCTTGACATGACACCTTCAATTTTTCTTCACACTATCTACTTATTTTTTGTCTCCTTAGATTTTGACCCCTTGCAAGTTTATCCCATGGGTTGAAAAGCCTTGTGACTTGAGTATACCTCTTAAAGAGATCAAATTTGAATTGTAATTTTGTTTGCTTTACTCATATTTGTCCCACAACAAAAATACAGTATGTTGACATCAACAACAACAAAAAGCATACTGATGAGCCTCAGTGAAAGCCTTTTTGGCCTTTTGTTTAGGAATGCTGGATATTGGTGTTCAGCAATAGTTTTGTCTTCTTTTTAAATTGAAATTGGTAAAATTGGAGAGCTAAACTACTTTAATATTCCTCCTTAATTTCTTAAAAGCTGCCTAGATTCATCAAATAATTTATGTCCCAATGCAAAGTTTTTGGATATTTTTGTTAAACAAAACATCACAACCATCTCTAAAGTCTTTGCTATCTTGCTTCCTCACTTGACAAACTCCTGAGTCTTGAAAATGCTGAACATGAGGGTGACTTTACACTTGAAGCAATTTCAGTTCATGCTTGTTCTATTTTTTTGATACAAGAGAAACTAATGAGGTTGAGGGACATGTAAACGCTAACACTTCCTTTTGTAAAACACAGGTAAAACCTTATAATATCTACATAACGGTGGCTTATCCTCCAGATACTGACACACCTGGCTTTGCAGAAGAAAGTAAAACAAAGGTAAACTGTTCTTCAATTATACTGTGATGTTTTTAAAGCTTCACTTTACTTTCACTAGAAATAATAACCCTATTTGGATCTTTGATAATCAGCAGTTGGTCTCATATATGTGACAGATCAACATAAACCTCAGTTACTTCAGAGAAGTCTGCAAACTAACCACACTTTATGCATATATGTTGTTACACAGTTTTAGTAGTGGCTCTTGTCTAGTATAAAGTAGGAAGGAAACTCTTGCATTGTGTTTGTAGTGCAAATGACAGTAACTCTTTTCAGAAGGGTGTGTCAGCAGTACGTTTTTGTCAGTTGGCTTACCTTGAAAGTGAAAGTTTTGACCTTCAAAAATGTTAGTTGCCTCTCATCATTTCACATGTCCTTCCATGGGAAGTATAATTCCAAGACCTACATTCAGGCCCCCTGTTCAGACTGAAGTATCAGGTAACCAGAGAAAAATGTGTCTATTTGTTATTTGCATGCTGTGAACTAGAAACCTCCTATCTAAGGTGATCAGCCTTTTCAAGATGCCCCATTATGTATAATAGGAAATTGGGGTTGAGCTCCATATTGTCTTTCAACTCTTGTATAGGAATCAGTAGGGACTGTGTAACACGCTTCTTACTTCCTCATTTCTTGATGCAGATATGCTGTATTAAATGTATACTCCCACACATCCATATGAAGTGCCAGAATGAAACATCTGCAGATTCTTGTATAGTTTGCATATTCTCTGGGATTTTTTTTTTCTTTGTAGTAGCCTATTTAGGGAGATAGTCACCAGCAAAATGCACTCTTCATCTTAAGATTTCTCTTGAAAGGACACTCAGTGGGATTTATCTTATTTGTCAAAAAGGTGTATTTCAAGCAAAGACTTATGCTTTGTTTTAGCCTACATGAAATCTTCAGGTGACTTGCTCCCGTCGTGTTAGTACAACTTAAATCTCTGCAATATTGCACTACTCTGGCAGTTCAGATATTTGCTTATTATTGTTGTTATTGCATTTATTTAATATTCCTTCATTTACGACATGTGTCTCTGTGGCTTGCACCTCTTCAGGACTAGGCTGTTTTCCTTTGTAATCACTGAATATAGTAAAAGAAAATGTCAGGAACTAGGATACAGCTTTTCATTGTTTTGTTTGGTGATGGTGTTTTTTTGGTTGGCTGTGGGTTTTTTGAGGTAACTGCTTTACAAATTACAACTCTGCTTTGTCTGGCTGAGTAGCCAGATAAGGTATTCAGTGGCTGATTTCTGCCTGCCTTTTTCTCAACCTGTCATTAACTTCAACTTTAGCTCCTGACCACCTGCAATTTCTTTTTTCCCCAGTTTCCAGTATTTTAATTCCTGTTGACATCCCTGTGTCTCTGTCAGATTTGGTTGATACTGGCCAGTAAGCTTAAAAGTGCATAGGGGTTATGAAATAGAGATCTGCTGACATAAGCCATATCATTATAGGAAAACATGTAAAAGGTGTTTGTATGTGATTTCTGCTGGCAAAGATTCCCCCGGCCCCTCCTTAAAATACACGTAGTTTAGGGGAAAAAAAAAAAAAAAAAGAAAGAGAAAAGTTTTCACTGAGCCTGGCCAGTGAATTTGGAATTCAGAATGGTAAAAATATTTGGAAGTAGGCCTGTTTCTGTGAAATTGATTTGCTGTAGTACTTTGGATTGATAATGAGAGAGAAACCTGTAGTTGCTCACCTATTCCCTATACTTTTTTTTTTTTTTAATGTATTAATCTTGGGATTAAAGTAGTCCCAGTTTTTGACTAGGCTTGAATTCTTGAAGTGTTACGAAATACAACTGAATCGGCCATTGCAACAAGTCAACTTGTGATCAAGTACTCTTTCTCCCTAATTTAGCACTGTTTTTTCTTCATCAACAGAACCATTTTAACATATTGAGCTTGCTGTGCAGTTAGCTCCATTGTTGTTTTCATTGCTAAAAGGATATGAATGACAGACATGGTTCTAAATACTTCAAAGCATATTTTTGCCACTTGTTTCTGTAACAGACCAGAGACCAATTGTTTTGTTTTGGGGGGCTGGGGGTTTTTTTTGTTTTGGTTTGGGATTTTTTGGGAAAGAAATTGTGATTACTAAAATAACTGCCATAATTGCTTCTAGTGAGCTAAAGTAGCATAAATGCTCTAAAACACCAAGAAGTTAAATGCAGTGATGCATTTTGGTGTATACCAGGTTGCAGAGTTTTGAGAAACTTTTTAAGAAAAAAAAACTATTTTGTGGTATCTTACAATATTTCAGGCTTATCTTCATACAAAAAACATAAATGAACTAATACAATTGTTGAGACATAGCTTAAGCATTTTGGTAGCTTCGTATGAAAATAAAATACTTGGAAAAAACACTTTAATATTTTATTAGTAATAAATAAAAAAACAAATCAAAAAAAACCAACAAAAACTTGGCGTTTACCTTCATAAAATTAGGCTATTCTGTATGAAGGTGCTTTTACCTTTCTTTAATGGATTTTTTTAGGTGACAGTGTGATACCAATTGCTAACAATTATGTAATCCATGACAAAAGACCCAAAACCAAAATTTGACCTTAATATATTTCTCTCCTGTGTGTTGATAGTCAAACTTACATTGGTGTTTTTCTACTAAAGCCCTTAGAGACGAAGCTAATTTCTGAAACCTCATCTGTTTGCCAAGCAGAACAAGTCGCCAGAGTTATAGTCAAAGATGCCATTGTAAGTAAATAATCTTTTTAAAGTATGTTCTTTGTTAGAGAAACTAGGTTTGCATGTAATGCTTGTTATAGACTGTAAGACAATGGCTAAGCTAAATGCAAAATCAGTTTACATGAAGTAGTAATCCTTGCCGGTTTGTTTGAATAAGAAGTATTTTCTTTTTATTCTTCTTTTGCCTTTGTGCCCACAAATGATTTTATACAATGTCTTGGAAGTAAAAAATATCTGAAATTGCACATCAGACAGAACAAAGTAATACATCAGTATGATGCAATGTCTCAAAGGCAGATTATGGCTGACTTTAAAGCTCTGAACTCTATTGACTTTTTATGTATCAAATACCATTTGTCTAACCTCAAAAGCTTGTTGGACTATCTTATTTTTCTTCAAGACAAGTTAGTATAAAAATAATTTTACAATAAATGAAGTCAGTCTAGTCTTGTTGGCTTTTAATGTCTTAAGTTTGTGATTTACGAGTGATTAAAGTACATAAAATGCTGCTCTTAGTGGTTCATGGTGTATTGCTTTTTCTGAGGAATTGTTAATGTTTCGGGCTATAGAATGCTTGCATGCTAATAAAGCACCTTAGAATAGAAACAAACATGACATTTCATGTTCATAAAGCACAGTGATTGAATCCTAAAATCTAAAGATTTTGCAGTTCCAAATATTCTTGATCTTCAACATTATTTACATCTACAGCAGGTGTTCAGTGGGGAAGTTTTTACAGTATTTTCACAAATACATCACATAACCATAAAATTATGTCTGTTTTTGGGGTGGTGAGTTTTAAAAGCAAGTATAGCTTACATTCTGCTTTGGGGCTTAAGGAGAACTAAACTCCTTTCTAATCTTAAGTGTCTGCTATTTCCACACCATGCTTTCCATCATTTTGGGTGGTGTATTAGTTTAGACATGGTCTTAATGCACTCAAGCCATCAGCTGAGACTCTAAAATAGAAATTGGAAGGTAGCTTTGTACTCTAGGAGCTCACTCTCCTCTCAGGTGTGTGTTGGAAAATAACCAAAGCTCGTATCCTCTACCATTTTGCATAGATTCACTGCTAACACTGATTCAGGAACACCAGCTTCTTCCTTCACTTCTGCATTCCACAGGTTTAGTCCTGCAGTGTTTCAGTGTTTTCTAGTCTGCTGGAAACAAATGGGAACGGTTCTGGGAGTCAGAGCTAGAGAGTTGCAGTGTTGCTGATGAGCAGTCAAAAAACCACCTTTTCCTGGCTCCTGTCCTCCCACTACCTGAATTGCTTAGCAGGCTGTGGACCAGAGGAGGGCAAGTTAAAAGTCCTTGATGTGAATGAAGGAGGACTTGTTACCTAGCATTTGAAATTCACTCCCCCTGCCAAATTTCATGTGATAGCAAACTAGTTTTAACAAATGGCAAGTAGTATTCTCCAAATATAGCAGTGGTTGGTGATCTGACAGAGTTAAGGTGTAATTCTATTTTAGAAATATATTTACAGATGAGACCATCGTGCATTTTCTCCACCCTTAAGCCTGCTTCAAGAAGGCATTTAGAGACTTTCTACTTTGTAAAGAAATCTGCAGTGACTTAGCACACCTCTCTTTAAAGAGAGGTTAGCTTCCTTGTCTGTTTTTAAGTGAATACCTTCTGGAATATTACCATATAGCACAACATATTTTTTAATATTTTGAATCTTACTTGGTGTTGTTTTTATAACATGAAAATATTTACTGTTAGTGACATCAGTCAGCTATGTTCATCAAGAATAGCTGTTGAAATTAGACACGTCATGATTTGCCACAATGGGTAAATTACTTTTTTTCTTAATTGCTGTTTTCCTTCCATCCAGCAAGGGAACTTTAACAGCTCCGTTGGATCAGATGGTTACATGCTATCAATATTGACAAGTGGGATGTCACCAGTCACTTCTATTACCGAAGGCCTTCAGCAGGTAAGATTTGGGAAAGCCCTACTCTTTAAATTTCTTATAGTTTGTAATACTTCGAAATGCAGAACATTTATATAAATGTTGTTTTTTTCATCAAATTGCTCTTGAGTTTAGGAAACCGAAGTGGTATTTTCAAGCTGAAGCAGCAAGTTGACTGGAAAGCTAAGAGTACTACCCGCTACTCAGTCTTGAACTGTTACGTAGTTACAACGGTTTTCCTGAGTTTGTTTTCTTGAAATTTTGTAATATACCTGCCTGGAACTTTTTTTTTATTTCACGAATAAGTGATATGCTGCAATCTGGGATCTGTAATTTAAAGATATTTTTCTCTGTTTCCAGGTTGTTTGCATGGGCATTTTTCGCATCGTTGGCCTATTTTACCTAGGAAGCTTTGACAGCATAGTTCGTCGCTGCATGATGCAAAGGGAAAAATCTGAAAGTGCAGATAAAACTGAGTAATCTTTACTTTGAATTGAAAGAAGAATTTCAAACGGTCCTGGACAGCTTGCTGCTTAAGTGGGACTCAAGTTTTTCTCCTGAAGGATTTAGACTGGAAGTATTTGCACATGTGGCAGATGAGTCCCTCAAAAGCTATGAAAGAAAACCAAAGTACAACTCCAGAAAATGCCCAACTATGCAAAAGTGTGAATGAGGATTAGATTTGGGGTTTGCTGATTTGAGTTGGAGAGAACTTGAGGAAATTTGAAGTGCTCTGCAGAGTAGAATGTAAAAATGGACTATGTGCGGTAATTCTGGACAAGTGCTTACGTTTTCTCACTCTAAGGCTTATGGACAAAATAAGTACCATAACTGGGCTGAAGCAGATTGAAGTCCCCTGAATAAGTTGGCACCTCTTGCTAATGTTTGGGACTGTTTTTAATTTAGAATGTTAACTTTTCCTTTGGCCCATCTACAGATCCTTCCGTCAATGACAGTTTTCCTTATACTATCCAACATGCAACTGTGGAAACCTTAAGATGGGAGATATGTTTGTATGATCCAAGCTTTCTCAGTCTGGGAGTAATTGAAAAGTATGGTTTAATATATGCATGCTTTCTAAAGGGAGATGAAGAACCCATTCCCACAGAGAAATGCTAGGAGATGTGATCAGGTCTGTAGCTCTTCTGGCCTTTGAAGTATGTTGTGAAGAAAGGAAATATCAAACCAATATCAACTGTGTTGGTGATGACTTTCACCACTTTAAGCCATTGAAATAATCTACAATTTTTGCAGGTACTTACTTTTCCTTATCTGCCAGTTTTTTCCCTAGAAAGGAAAGTAGCTTAATGCTACTTTTATGCACATTATTTTTCAAAGCTGCAAATGATGAGCCAAACCAGTAGTTGATGATAGAATCCATTGTAATTAAAATGCCGGGCTCTTCCAGTAGCAGGAAGTAGCTTTTGGGGCGGAGAGGTCAAGAGAGGGAGGAATGTGTGTCAGAATGACATTCCATGCTTAATTTTATCGCTACATGGAAAAACTTTCACATGCCAAGAAATTTATTTAAAGTATTCTCCTTCTATACCCCACTTCTAATTTGTTTCATTTACATTATATGAAGCAATGCTGCTCAATAACTACTTCAGGATATGCAGAACCCAGTGGTTGTTTCTAATAAATCTTAAGTTTGACACTGGAGAAGCTTAATACATAACAATGATGTTTTAAGGGTGCACTATATATACTGTTTATTTAATGGACCACTATAGCAAGTGCCTTGTGAGCTGCTTTGTTTTCAAAAGCTGCATATTTTGTGTTTGTTAGCACTGCTGTGTTTGCAATGCCATATTTTCCATTTCAATCAGTACTCTAAGTCTAAAATTTCTCATAAAACTGGGCACTAATGGACTGCTTTTGTTGTAATATTCTCTACATCTATTTAAGATGGGGTATTCAATTAAACTGAGATGAACAATAATAAGTGGTTAGCTGGAGAACCTTTAAAAAGTAATTTTAAAGTCTTTTTGTTTTCCCTTTCTGAATTTGGTTGATCACGATTTAAATTTTCTTCACATAGGCTGAACTTGCTTTAATACTTGGTTTGTTTAAAACCTGATTTACAAACATTTTTGGGGTAGGGTCACATTGGCACTCTCATTTTAAGTGGTTAGGCTTTCATTAGATTGGAAACGTTGAGGCATTGCTGAATTCTTCACAAAGCCTATGTTTTAGGTCCTGTTCCTTGATGTTGTTTAGGTATGTGAAGTTGTGCATGCCTGTAATATATTACTAATTTTGAGAGTATATTCCTGCATTTTTTAAACAGGTGGGCTTCAGTGCAAAGAAATCTAGTGTGCATATGTGTTTCCTCTGCTGCTTCAAGTAAATGACATAATGGAAAATTTATCATAGATCCGTTGTCAATATTGCTCTGTTTATGAAAGCAACATAACATTTCTATTTGGACCCTACTATCTATGCTGATTTCTGATACAAATCAATCTTCCTTTGCCCACTTGCAAAAGACACCAAAAATGAGTGCATCGGTTGTGCTGTAGCTTGAAAAAAAAATGCATATATAAATTACATCAATGCAAACTTGAAGGTCAGGAGTTAAAATCAGTAAGCCTTCAGATACTTGAATTTTTGTATCTTCAGCTTGGAACGTTAAGGGGGTTGTGTTCAAGAAACATAATCCAAAAGGTTAGAGCAGACACAGGACACTATGGCAACAGGGTCTCTAAAATATTTCAGGTTGGACATTTTAGGTCACAAGTCACACTTTCTTGACTGAAGAGTCCTCCCGATAATGACTGATAAAATTCAGTGCAAGTGTCTGTGATGGAGGAGTAAGAATATTGGGTGAAAGTTACAGGCCTGATCTGTAGAGTCTTATATTTACACCTAAATGTGCATAGCATTGACAGTAAAACTGTAGGTTGAACCCCTCAGCAATTGTGGAAATTGGAACAAGGCGGGTTTTTTGAAGGAACAACTAAAGAACAGTCTTTCAAAATGTTTTAGCTTCTGCTGTTGCAAGTTAATGCAGTTAATTTTAACTGATAATTTTGTCAACTGTTTTATTGTCAAAACAGTAAATTATCAACTGGAGCAACCTTTGGTGTAATTTTTTTCTTATGCACATTCCCTGTCTACCAATGTACTCATTTTAAGCTCAAATATTAAGTGAAGGAGATGCCTTGTAATCTTGTGGAAAAATGTTCAGCAGACGAAAAACTATTTTGCCAGTTTAAATGTTACAAAACCTCTGCACTGAAATGTTTTTAGCAGTGTATTAGATCCATGAAGAACTTCAAATAGGCTTTAGTACTTTTTGTCAAACTGTCAATAATTTAATCACTTGTGCCATATCAGGCGATGTCTCTTCTTTTCTTGGTCAATCTTTAAGATTTGATTTAGGCTTTGATAGTCTTTTCCATTCCATGTAGTTTTTAATGACTGTCTGCTTATAAAAAAATCTGTATTTAAATTTTACATATAGTTTACTTCACCAAGATGTTCATGTGCAATTTAAATAGATTTAATATTTTACTAAGAAAAATATATAGGTAAATAAACTATTTGCTGTGAAAAACTCTAGGCACTTTTGAATGGTAAAAATATATAGCATTATTTGTAAAAAGAAACTTTGTGCTTTTTGCTTCATCATTTTTTGTGCCAGAACTGTAAACTAGTTTTCATATTTTATATTTCTCAAAATAAATGGCGAATCAATAAAGCCTGTAAGTTCTAAGTTCTTTGACGGGGTGAAGAGCAATGGTAAATTAATTCACAGGGCTTGGTGGGGTTTTTTTTGTTTGTTTCTTTTTTGTTAAGTCTAGGATTAGTTTAGCAGGATCCTCTTAATTTTGTAGGACAGCAGAGGGGGCAATGTATCACTCCATGTAGCAGCTTAAGGCAGAGAGGTATACAGCAGGTGAAGGATGTAAAGAATTAAACTGAATATTGCAAGCAGATCCAGTGTCATCCATGAAAGTGGGATTAAATTGACAAAATCTGTCTTTATTGCAGGAGGGGCTGCCAGTATGTGACTAGTGCTTGGGAATCCTGATGAGCCAAGTGATGCTCATTCTTTCTAATGGGAAACAATAGAAATAATAGTTATGGTAGCTGCCTTTCTGTACCACTGCTGAGCATGCAACTGTATAGAAAATTACAGTATTATGTTTCAGCTCTGTGGTAGGAGGGCTTGAGAGGATAAGTGAGTCCAAGATAGGGGAGAAAGAGCCCTAAGATACTTATTCTTAAAGTAAAACCAAAATTGTTGAAGTCAAATCTTTCAG
The DNA here is from genome assembly GCF_000747805.2 of Chaetura pelagica. Classification (NCBI taxonomy): domain Eukaryota; kingdom Metazoa; phylum Chordata; class Aves; order Apodiformes; family Apodidae; genus Chaetura; species Chaetura pelagica. The sequence goes on along the minus strand of NW_009953786.1, from coordinate 3,299,132 downwards.
AAAGACATTCTTATTCAATTACCAGAGGGCCAAATCAGAGATGGATTGAGGAAAGTACATGCCATCTAAACTGTGCTTAAAAGCTGAGGGGCTGATGTTACTCTTAGAATGTTGGAGAATGTAAAGGCCATGTTGCTGATTTTTCCTTTTCAGTAGAAGTAGCAGACCAAAGCAGACTGCTCTTCATTCCGTCTTGTAACTGGATTTCAGCTACAAGGCTGAATTATCTGGTAGCTCTGTTTTTTATTTTTTCCTGCTCAGCCAGTGCCAAGCAGACTGAGAAATAGGGGTGTGTTTGTCTATCAAAGCTGGGAGTAAAACCTCTTGAAGTAACTTCTAGACCTTGGCTGAGGTCCCTGTCTTGCCACACCTCCCATCCTCTTTCTCCTACTTCCTTTCTCTCAACCTAGGTGCACTAAATTGGTGAAAAAGAAGACCTTGCTGATCTTTCAGTGGTGGTGGTCTGTGGTTGCGGGGGGAATGATGGTGTTAAGCTTCTGGACAGAAACTTGCACTGAAGGAAGTGGAAAGTGCAAATACTTTTTTTAACCCCCAAATATGCATATCTAATTTGATGGAGGGGGCTGGGGGAAGAATTTCTTAAAGCCGATTGAGAAAGTTCGCTGTCTGGGGGAAATCTTGATGAAGGAATGTAATACCAAACCTCCTCTGTGGTAGAATGCCACCAAGCCAGCCTGAAATTTTACTTTTCTAAGTTAAAAACAAATTTGTTTTCAGTGTGGAGGGGAATCCCTGTGTTAATTTTAAAACTTTCGAGTTCTAACTCTGAAGCTGGTTCTGTAGTAGTGCTGCTAGAGCAATGTAAATAAACACAAGGGCCGAGAGCAAAATATACGTGACTAACACTTAAGTCATGCTACCAAGCACTGAGAATCAACTCCCTTGGCCAAAATACGGTGTTAAATCTGTAAAGATAACGGCTGTAAATCATGTTTATAAAAACAAGTCTAAAATAAATTTTTTAATGTTCTAGGCAACTTTCAACTGAGGGGAATATCCTTCTCAAAGCTAACAGGTGCCTCAAAGAAAGTAGTTAAAATGAAGTCTGTAGGTATTTATTAGAAAGCATTTACTCAGAAAATTTTCCCCATTTTTACATGGAGAAATACTATGTAATAAAAGTTTAGGGGTCAAAGATGGATGTTGCTATTTATTCAGCAGACTCCTGCCATTTTCTGTTCGTCCATGCTGAAACTCGTCTCCAGTTCCTCTCTCCATAGCAGAAAGAAGGAAGAAAGGGCACAGGTGGCGTTGCCCAAATTGCAAGACTAGGTTGGTATCTTGCAAAACGTGCCGAGGCAGCCCTCATACTGTGAGGACCAGACCCAGTTGCCACATGGCAAAGCAGAGGTGTCAAAAAGAAGGATTTTCAGAGCTGGATGCAGTTTGCTTTGCCTCCTTCCAGTGCAAACAGGGGGGCCTCTGTATCTTGACAAGAAGTGAAGATGGTTGAGGGAAGAGTGCAGTAAAAGGAGTCTGAAAGTCAGGAGCTATTTGCTAGGTGGGACCCTAAGGGTATTATCTGAGTATCTCAGCCAGCTGCTTTTCCTGATGAATACAATAAAGTTCCATGAAACAAACCATAATTGCAGGTTGAGCATGCTTTAAAGTGTTTTATGGTAGCATTCTCTGCTCTGCAAGCAATTCTAGCCAAAAAGGATCCATTCCACACCTGTGACATTTGCAGTGCCGGCAGGATGAAAGGCAATCTCCCATTTCAGGAATGCACTCAGAAGAAGTGAGGAAGCCTGTTCAGGTTAACCTGCTACCGTCCTGCTTAAAAATGAGGAAAATGCACATCCAGGCTTCATGGGCGCTATTTTTCTCTGTATTTTTTATACACAGAAAACTTTTTTTAAAGCACTGTATATGACAGATGCCCACGGCTGCCTAAGTAGCAATGTTGGGCAACATATTGAGCAAAACAGATGAGAGTTTAGCAGTAAATGGGAGGGTGCAGCTGTTAGCAGAGTCACACTCATGCTTGCAAGTCTCAAGAAGAGCATTGTTTTCATGCAGGGTGGCAGAAACACTGTAGGTCAGTGGGTATTGTGGCCTCATGGACAGAAACGAACATGGAAGATCATGCGCTTGGTTAATCAGGGCAAGTTAGAAAGCTCTTGCAGGCACAAAGGCATGCAGAGCAAATACACACTGGTGTGGAAAGGAGCAGCTCTGAATGCCTGAAACAGAGGAGACACAGGCGTGGGTGGCACAAACATCTCACTGGAGAGAGCGCCAGCAAGCATCTACAGGCATTACAGGCATTTTCAGAGCCATTGGCTGCGTGAGGAGCAGCCGGCTAATTTGCATATGTGTAAATTCCCCACAGTCTTAGGGGGCTCTTTCAATAAAGCCAGTGTTTAAGCTGTGCTAGAACCTCAAAAGGCAAATCACCTCTTTAGTGGTCATAGTTGTATTTACCTATACCACTGTAAATGCTACTTTTGTGTTACTCGAATTTAGGGGTTTTGTTAGTGTGTTTGTTTGTTTTGATTTGTTCTAGAACAGAAAATCTTTGTAGATTGGGGGAAAAAAAAAAAAAAAAGGTACAGGGAAAAGGTGTCCACTTTCAGATTGTCAGGAAGTTTGGTGTTGCCAGGTATTGCAACCTTTTCTAGATCATTTGTTAATAACACATCTGCTGTACATCAAGCATCTGGGAAGCCATCAAAGAAACAGCAGGCTTTGCAGGATCCTGCCTGTTTGGTCAGTTGCCCAAGTATGGGCAAGTAAACCATCTCAAGAAAATAATCTGTCCTTTATGCTGCCAGACCTGAGCGCTGCCTGTTGTCAATGCTCCTGCCTCTCTAGTTGCCAAGGGAGCTTTGTTCATGCGAACTTCTGTTCGTATTCCTAATTATATAATTCCAGTTCTTTAGACAGCAAATTATTCCTATTAGTCTGATCAACTCTGGTGGGCCAGCTTACATCAAGGTAAGAGGGATTTGCAAAATCAGATCTTGAGAAGCTGGCATGTTATTCTCCTACCTGCAAGCACTGTAATGATTTCTTAGCTGACTTTATATGCTCATGCCACGTTCTTTGGTAAGTCTTGAGCCTCTTTTGCTGATTTCTTCTGTCTATCCCCAAAAACATGTTGCCTTTATTTTGGATGTCTTTTTAACTACTGCTGTTTCATCCCACTGAACTCAGACAAGCAAGATAGAAAGCAGTACTGTGATGCAAACTTGTGACTCTTTAATAGATGTTAATCCTCCACTCTGGTAGCTTTATAATTGTTTTAAGATGATGCTGTCTTCAATTACAGCCATATATGCAGGTCAGATACAATGCATTTGACACATTAAGAATGACTGTTTGAATGCACATAATTTTGTTTTACTTTTTTACAGAGTCCACATTTGTCATTCCTCAAGGCACAGTTTTTGTTTCCCGTGACTCATCCCTAATACCCAAACAGCTCCTAGGATTTTCCCTTGTGGGTTTTCTTTTTGTTTGTTTGTTTGTTTTTTATAGTCTCAGCTGTGTTTGGCATTAACAAGTTTTTTTTATGAACCATAACCACTATTTTCCTATTAATCTTCTAAAAAAGCTGGGATCTATAGTTCCTATAGAGAAGTGCTGAATGTAGAGCTGGTGGGGAAGAAAGCATCATTACTAAATCCATTCCAAATGGAGTATCTCATAAAGTTTTGCTGTACCCCTTTCTATCAGTAATCAGTTACGAATTCTGAAATGGTTTTCTTCTACTGCTTATATGCTCTTAGTACACTCTTTTGGTTTAGTTGGTCTTACTTCCATTTCTACATACAAAATACATTTAAATACCCTAAGCAAATTCAGTGATATTTTCAATTTCTCCTTACAACAGCCCATTGATTTCATATGTATCTTTGTTTTCCGCATCAGTCTCACACTGGCTTTAAAACCAACCTTGCCACAACATTGTTGGGCAGCTTACCCAGGCAGTTTTTACTGTGTTACTTAAGATCTGTGTCTGATGTATTTTCAGTTGCAGGACCAATTACATTAGATTCAGTCACTAGCACAGGGACAGCATCAGCAGCCTGGTTGGTTTGGGCTGTTCCGTACCACTTGCTCCATTTAAACCATCCCACGTTACATGGAAATGTCAGGTTACTTTCTGCATTCAGAGGAGACCTTCTTTCTTTCTTTCTCTTTCGGTGCAAGAATGTAAAGGCAGCAATTTTTACTTGGCTGGCAGGTCCTTTGCCTACATTTCTGCAATCAGATGCAATCCCTCAGCTCCCTGCTAACACCTTCCTTTCCCAAGTCTTCTAAGAGAATGAGGTGTGTTTTTTAAACACATGCCCTGCTGGGGTGCAGCCCTTAGCCCGCGGCTGCTCAGAGAGCATCCATCCTCCATCTCCTCCTGACCTCATTTCACCCGCTGCCCTGCAACCCCCTGTCCCTCTTAACCCCGGGGAGCACAACCCGCCGCCGCCCGCCCGGCCTCACCCGGCAGCAGGGGAGTGGGAGGAGGAGGGGGCACCGCCTGAACTCCCCTAAAACCCCCCGCAGGTGCGGGAGGCGGGAGAGCCCCCTCGCTCCAGGGGGACGGGGCGAG
>NW_009953786.1:3293533-3293807 GCF_000747805.2 Chaetura pelagica | reverse complement strand
CCCTTCCTTCTTCCTGAGCTCCACCGTCCCCAGTCCGGCGCCTTCCCAAGCAGGGGAGCTGCCGGCCGCGCCTGACGGGTCCGCGTGTGAAGGGATTGTGGCCCTGGGAAGAGAGATGTGAAGGGCAGCGTTCGGTCCCTGTGCCCCTTGATTCGTGCCTCGTCTTCCTTTGAGGCTCACGGGGTAGTTCATGTATGGGATTATCATCCCAGTCACCCTCAGGTAGATAAAAAATGAGACAATTTAGCAACCTTCTCTTCTTCTCCCCCCCACC
>NW_009953786.1:3291153-3293513 GCF_000747805.2 Chaetura pelagica | reverse complement strand
GTTGACCAAACACATCCAACTGCACCTGACATAACTGAAACTTGGTAGAAGAGTCTCTCCCCCCTCTCTCTGCCCTTCTCTCTTTGAAAGAGGTTAATTATTCATACCTTTCCTATAAGGGAGATATAGTATAGAGCAGTACACAGGGCTTATCTAGTTAAGGCTTTCATAGTAAAACCACATTAAATTAAAACTTAAAACATAATGCCATCAAATGTTGGATCCACAAACAGCTTGCTTTGTGTTTTGGGTTGGGTTTTTTATTGTTGGGTTGTTTTTTTTTTTGGTTGGTTGGGGTTTTTCTTTTTTTATTATTATTATATTTTCTTTATAAAGAAACAATGCTAAGAAAAAGAAACACTTTTTTTTTTTTTTTTTTTTTTTCACAGAAAATGAATGGAATTCTGTAAAACCAGAACAAATCAAACTTCCCAAAAATGTGACAATTACTAGCAAGAAACAGTATACTAACTAGAATAATTGTTGTGGTTAAATAGGATATTTTAGATTAATTTTTGCCAACCACATTTTGTATTGTTTTCTTCTCTTTGCCTACACGTAACAGCTTTTTTTCATCTGTTAGGCATCCTTAGGTTTATAAATATATTTTTTTTTCATAATCACTTCAGAACAATATAGAGGAGATATGAGAAGCAGATGTTTACTTTATGTAGTAAACTGAAACATCAGATAGTATGAGCAAGATAACATCTAATTCTATATTAAGTACTGCCTGAGGGATCATCAAGGGAGAAGTTATTCTGTTGTACATTAACATGTGGAACTGGCATCAATTCTAAAGACATGCCACGGTTGTGAAGGTGTTTAGCAATAATGTTGTCCTATCTCAGTGGATAGAATCAGTATATGACCAAGGACGACCTTCTGTGAGAAACAGCTGCAATTAATTTTGACATAAGGAAAAGGCCCTACCCTTTCCAGATTATGCACCTTGCTGCTTCTCAGAATGAAAAAAAAAAAAAGAAAAAGAAAAAGAAAAAAAGAATCGGTTACCCTAAATACGTTTTTTTAATCTATTTTTTTCAATATTTTTTTTAATGATTTTTTTTGGGGGGTGTGCGTGCGTGTGTGTAGAAGCACCGGGCTCCTGCGATCGGTGTCTGAATGAAGCTACGTAAACGCGCCTGCCCGTACGTTGCACTGGAGGGAAAACCGGAGCACTTCTGCCAGAGCTCGGATTCAAATGCGGTTCATCTGGTCTCCAGGATTTTCCGTCTCTTTGGGGTCGTTCGCCTTCCCGGGCTGCGAGGCGGGATTTTCTGAGCTTTGACGCATCTTTGGAGATGCCTGTTAAACAGGAGGCTGGGAAAAACCGTTCGATATCGTAGAGATTTATTTTTTATTGGTTATTTTTTTTTTTTTTTTATTATTTTGGTCCCTTCCCGTCCCCTCGGTGACTTGAAGCATCCAAGCGGCCAGAACTTAAACGTTTCTGAAGACTTGCAATGTTTGGGTTTTCTTGTTGCTGGTTTTTTTTTTAGAGGAAACTTGACAGAGGAACATATTTATAGCCCAAGTAAGTACTTGACAGAGGAAATTTAGTTTGTGTAACTTAACTAAAAAAAAAAAAAAAAAAAGGCAAAAAAAAGCATAAAAAAAAAAAAAAGCAGTGTTGAGGTTTCTAGTTTGAAGTGCATTGGATTGAAGTTCCATCATCCAAGGCTGGTTAAGCAAATCGTGTTGAATTGCAGTTTTCACGGTGTGTGTTCGTCCGCTCCTTCGTGCCCGCGGTAGCTCAGCACCTGGGGGGAAAAAAAAAATAATGCACCTGATTTCCGATTGGTATCCTATTTTTTAAGATGTGTTTCAACACCGAGGAGGAAACGGTCCTAAAGTAAATTTATGATAAGTAATAAATGTGCACCTGGAAGCAAAGTATTTACGGCATTCTGATCCCTATTTATACTGTGCATCTCAAAGCGAGGAGGAAACACTGAGAAGACAAAAGTACCTCCGAGACCCTGAGAACTCCCCCACGCCACCATGAATGAAACTGTGCCCAATACAGTAACTGGATTATAATTTTTTTAATTTTTAAATTTTTTTTTGTGTGTGTTACTAATTTTATTATCGTTGGCTGCTTTACTTTTTTGGGTTCATCCTGCTCCTCTTCTTCCTCTCTCCCTTCCTCTTGCTGCTTCCTCTTGGGAATCATGGCTCACCCGGGGCGAAGAGGCTACGATAACCGGGAGATAGTGCTGAAGTACATCCACTATAAACTCTCGCAGAGGGGATACGACTGGGCTGCCGGCGAGGACAGGGCACCCCTGCCTCCAGCTCTCTCTCCTCCTGCTGCTGCTGCTGCGGATGCTCGCGCCGCTGCTGCTGGTGGGGGCTTC
>NW_009953786.1:3290776-3291105 GCF_000747805.2 Chaetura pelagica | reverse complement strand
GCTGAGGGGCTGCGCCCCGCGCCCCAGGCCGTGCACCTCACCCTGCGCCAGGCGGGGGACGAGTTCTCCCGCCGCTACCAGAGGGACTTTGCCCACATGTCCGGCCAGCTGCACTTGACGCCCTTCACGGCCAGGGGCCGCTTTGTGGCGGTGGTGGAGGAGCTGTTCCGAGATGGGGTGAACTGGGGCAGGATCGTGGCCTTCTTCGAGTTCGGCGGCGTGATGTGCGTGGAGAGCGTCAACCGGGAGATGTCCTCACTCGTGGACAGCATCGCTGCCTGGATGACCGAGTACCTGAACCGGCACCTGCACAACTGGATTCAGGACAA
>NW_009953786.1:3286457-3287913 GCF_000747805.2 Chaetura pelagica | reverse complement strand
ACGCGGTGTGGGCACAGGCGGGCGCAGACGTCCCCCGGGCAAACCTCTTGCGCCCCTCAACGCGAGTGGCACTGCTGCCCACCCCGGAGCCCCGCAGGCCATGGGCCAGAGCCGGGAGAAGGAACGAGTAACCGGGGGAACATACCCAGCCTCCGTTGTCCTGAATCCAGTTGTGCAGGTGCCGGTTCAGGTACTCGGTCATCCGGGCAGCAGTGCCACTCGCGTTGAGGGGCGCAAGAGGTTTGCCCGGGGGACGTCTGCGCCCGCCTGTGCCCAAACCGCGTAGGCCTTTAGCCAGTTGCTGAGTTTCGCCTCGCTGAGGCATTACGGTGGAGCGGTTTGGGGTGGGGAGAGCAGCTACGACTTAGAAGTGAAAAGGCCGAGCAAGGCACCCTCTGCATCAGAGGCCTTCGCTCTCTTACCCCTGTCCATCCTCTCCTGCTGGCAGCCCCGGGCCTTGGCCAAGGCAGGGTCCCCCAGCAGGGCGGGCAGGAGCAGCAGAGCTGCCTGTCTGGCTGCTGGTGACAGGCACGTCACGGCAGGTCCCCGGCACGTGTGTGCCAGCAGGCATCCCTGCACTGCTGGGGTGATGGGCCGGGCGGGCACGTGGTGAACACGGGGTCCCGGTGCTACAGGCGAGCAGGTGGTCGTTGTCGCTGGCATCTACAGCTGCTGTGGCAGTGGGGTTTTACAGTACGTGATACGTCTAGCGTGAGAAATCTGTCTTTGTCTTGAGACGGAACAAAGGTGCTAGGAGCTGTGCCTGTGGGATTGGTCTGGAAAATGGGTATTTGTTGTGATCCAATGGGTGTCTCTTAGGGAGAGATCACCTCTGACTGGGGCTGGCTTCAGCATCATCCAGCCAGGGAAGGTTTCCACCTGAGGAAATTGGACAGCTTTCATGCTGCTAGTCAATCCAAAGCCTTTCCTCTTCCTCCCTCTCTTTCCATAACCATACTGAAATTGGAAGAGTGTATCTTTCATTTTTCCTGTATTAATTTATATACTTGTAACAAAATATGGTCTCAGCCGCTCTACTGCAAACCAGACCTGTTACATGTGTAAAGCTTATGATATTAATGCATTTGGGGAAGGAACAGTGAGAGGTAATACCGAAAAAGAAACTTTACATAGGGGCTGAGAGCTGGCATAAGTCACCTAGAAATGGAGGCCTGCAAGGTAGGAGACTGGCAATTTCAGGTCTGTTCCCTTGTGAAATGCTGTCAAAGAGCTGACTCAATTACACGGCACACCTTTAAGAGGTGTGTGTAAAGGAATGTAAAGTACCGTGTATGTTTCCCAGTTAGCATGGTTTGCAAGCCCGGTGTTTGTGAAGCGTTACCACGTTACATTCCCAGGATTGGGGCTCTTGCTAAGTCAGCATTAAGCTTAGTAACATGCCACCTGCATTGACCATCTCTGTTTAAAAATGAAGGTGCTGCTTTCCTGCTGCTGA
>NW_009953786.1:3252345-3286213 GCF_000747805.2 Chaetura pelagica | reverse complement strand
CTGAACCCACCTGACTAAAGGGTATACGTGTCCAGGGATCCAAAGGACATCTACGTGCTGCCACAAAGGAAGGAGTAAGGCTTTGAGGCTCTTTTCTCACCAAGAGTCCATGCTGTGCACCTCCCAGAGGAGTGCTGCAGATCCCTGGCTACAAGTCATGTTGGAGGCTGGATCATTCTCCTGCTCTCCCCTTCTTCCACCAAGAAGAAAAAAATTTTCCAGATTCATGGGGCCAGAAGGGGGAGCAAAAAATGTGTGTGCGCGCCTGTGTGTGTGTCTGTGTATTTAGAGACCTATGTCCATAGAAATATACATACATACACAGACACACACATATGTGTGTGTATGTGTATATACACATGCACATAAAATTACTCCAGTGGCTAGAGGTTGGGACCACACTTGGGAAAAGGAGACCTATTCCCTGATCGTCTTATTTTGTGGATCGTTATGGAAGGTTTGTCAGTAGTTTTGTTGGGGTTTTTTTCATGGAGAAAAAAGAACCTGCGAGCAGTTTGGGCTTTTGGAGACCCTGGCTGGTTAAAAGATGAGCAGCTAAAGGGTTAGGGATTTTGCGATTGCACTTCTGGGCTGGGATGCCTAACTTGTGCGTAAGTCCCTCCTCAGGCTGGAATCCCGTTCACAGAGCTGGGGCCCTCGGTTCGCTCCAGAGCCAGTGAAGTCATTCTGTTGACTCCAGTGAGCTTTGGATCAAATCCGTAAGCATGCTGGAGATGTATTGCCCTGCGGGTGTATTGTGTAAAGAGAAACATAAATAGTGAGTAAAACTGAGAACGTGAAAAGACAGGTGTTACCAGGCGTGACTGGCCAGATGAAGTGAGCGCCGGAGCTGCTTCTCAATGGTTAGAAGTACAAGAAACTTGGACTGTAAACACTGGCTGCCTTTAAAAGGAAAAGATGCTTCTTATTGATAGCCGTTTTGTTGTTTATTGAGGTTTCCTATAAACAAAAGCTCCGGAGTTTGGATGCACGTGATGCCAGATACTGCCGTGTGTTATTTGTAATGTACACATGGAAGATGATGTGCAAGATATTACCCCAGGGTGGCTTTTGCTTGTCTGTCTGGTAAATGGCTGGTGCTTCTCAGCCATGGGATGTTTAAACACAGGCAAAACCTTCTAGCTGGTTACAAAGAGCAGAAGACTAATGTGAAATTGCCAATACAGCTTTTAGGATCCTTTCTTCAGACAGAAGAAATCAATGTTGGCACAGGGCAGTGGATTTTTCTCTTTTTCTAGCTTGCAGGATCTGTCAGTGGAAAAACATACATCAGTATACACAGTCCGTCTTCATCTTGGCACTTGCACCATGCCCCATCTTCCAGCCTTATTAAAGCATCGTAAATGGCTCTTCTGAAGTAGCTGATCCCCTTGTAGGTGGTGATGCCTTGTGAGACCTCAGCACAGCTGCATGCAAGATCTCCCTGCCCTGCAGGTCCCTGCACCAAGCAGCAGCACTGGCTGTTGTAGACTTCTCCTCCTTTACACTGTGGCTCCCCAGTGTGTTGTGGAGTTGTGAGTTTATATTAGAGACTGTGTAGTAGTAGAGAGGAGACCATCAGAGTTAGTCACGAGCATATGTCATGCAGTGAGTTGAACAGCATGTGCTATGAGTCCATTGTATGGGCCTGTGTCTTACCCTCAGGTCTGAAGTTTGGTTACGTCTTTCTTACTTATCTGTTCCTTTTGAATCAGTTGACAATGCATTATCAAGACATAACTTCTTTATATTGCAAGGGAAACAAAGAAGGAAAGAAGCACATCTAAAGGCAGGTTGGAAGGGGTTGTAGCTGGTAGAGTATAAATTTTAGGTGCTAGACATGGCTGTTAATGGTGTCTGGACATTGTTAATACCCTTACAATACCCAACATCATGGGTTTGTTCAAAACTTAGAAAAAGCAACAGATGGAGACTGCCTGCATGAAGGCTGTATTATTGGCTTGTGGTTTTGGTGGCAAATAAATGCAGCTTTCAAAGATTTTCATGTCAGCCAGGGTACTGCAATATTGTACTTTGGACTGATAACATCTTAATTGCATTACAAAAGAAATAAGAGGAGAACCAGCTCATCTCTGCAATTTTGTGGTACTTAGTATAATGTATGTTTTCTGACTGACAGCTTAATGGCTTCATTTCGGTTTTTAGAGCCTGGTGTTTGAGCTGCAGAAGGACTGGCTTGGCAGCAGGCTGTCACACTTGGCGACTTTTGACTTTGATACAGGGAATGCTGAAATGATGCAGCCAGTACAGAGGAAGTAACTGTGTTTGTCTTGCAGTGATGGATTCCCTCTTGGGCACACAACCTGGGCACTTCTAATCCAACATAGGGCTTCAAGCTGTTCAAGAAAAAGCAAGAGCATGAGGACTGTAGAAGGAGGCACAGGCATTGTTGTATCTGTATAGACAAGTACATTTTTGATGTAAAGAAGCCCAGGTGAGAGAAGCAGTAGCATGTTGAAAATTCAGCCAAGAAAGCATAGTTTTGAATGACAATGTTTACATTTGAACCAGGTTTTCATCCAATTCTCTTTATTCTGTTCAAGAGTTAAGACTAGATACGGGGAAGGACTTAGATATCTGAAGTAGACCTTATGTGGAACATAAGCGCTACCATCCTCAGAGTGCCTGCCTGGCCAGAACAATTCCAGAAGTCCCTGGTTTCTTGCTGCTCTTTGCCCAAGCCAGCTGGGAGCTGGCTTGAAAGAGGGGAGCCCCTTGGCATGCTATGGGGGATGCCATACCCAAGAACCTCTGCATCCTGAAGCCAGCAGGCATCCTCCTGCCCAGCCACTGTCACTCACATGCCATCCTCATGAGCAAATGCAGCTGGAGAGAAAACCCTGCTTTTCCTGGTGGCTCCTTGGTTAAGGTCTCTACCAAAGTAACAGGATGTTTGCCTATGAGACCTTCTCCAGCATGGCAAGGGGGTATACACCTACATGTCCAACATCTTGGGAGGCTTTACCTGCCAGGTGGCTGCTGGTTTTGCAGAGATGTCCTCCCTTTTGGCAAAAAAAGCTTCTCCTCTATCTGCAGGGGTGAAATTTCAATTGGTGAAGGAGGAAGAACTGGAGTATCTAATTCCTGCTCTCTGATGTGTTTTCTCAGGTGGCTGCCTGCAGCCAAATGAATAAATGTTTTTTTGGACCAGCAATTAGACCCCAGGTTTCCCTTCTCCTGGGTTGACTGCCCTAATCACTGAGCTTCCTATTTTTTTTTTTTACTTTTGTGTTTTGTTTTTATTTTTTGCCTAGTAAATAATTAATTATCTTTTGCTCAGTGTCACGCCTTGGAAAGAAAGCATGAAGAGTCACCATGCCCTGTGATGGTCCTCAGCCCCTCATGTGGGTGAGGGATGGCAGACTGCTCTGCCTTCAGGACAGTGCTAGAGGTCATGGACATTGGTGTGACACAGGGGCCTTCACTTGCGTGTGTGGGGCACTGGCTGACATCTCATCCATTTTACGCTCCAGAGCTGCTCTCCCAGCTGCCCAGCCAGGCACCCACCTGCACAGCATGTTGTTTCTTGTGCAAGTTCCAGGGAAAAACCTCTCACTCATCTAGCGTGGGATGATGATGTGCTCAGAGTTGGATGTCCCATGCTGGAGCAGAGGTGCTTGTGAGGTGTTTTTTTTTGCCGGCAACACGTGGCCTTGTAACGACTCAGTCCCCAGTGGGGCTAACCCCAAGTCACTGTTTGACTGGAAAAGGAAACAGTCTGAAATCCATTCAGTTAAATAAATGAATTGTCAGTTTCAAGCGTTACACCTTCTAGGTCCTTTGCCCGATTTTGTGGCTTTGTGGGTTTATAATCGAATTCACAAAATATTATCAAAATATTTTTCTTTTTGCTGTTGCTGAAGAGTGAGAAATTGATTCTGCGCAGGATCCGTGCTGAAGCAAGAAGCAGAAGAGCTAGGGCAGAAAGAGAAATTATTGTGGTTCTCTAGTCCCTTTCATTTATAATAGCTTTCTTTGTAACTTGCAACATTGGGTTGCTTATTTTCTCAGAAGTCTTGTCTTTTTTTTTTTTAAATATATGTATTGACCATGACCTTTAAAATTTCAGAACCAGGGGTCTCGGTTATGGAGGTGATGTCATTTGCCTTGATCTTGCAAAGAACCATAAAGTTCAAACAGCAATCCTATTAAAAAGTTTTACTTTACTTTCAGTATTGAGTAAGCAGTTAGTTCTGTGCCTGCATTAACACAGGCCTCTCTCAAGCTGCTGTGCTAGCTCTGCTGGGCAGTAAGTATCTTAGGTTTTTGAGTACGTAGATTGAAATTCAGAGTCGTAATCCACGAAGAAAATCCAGTTGAATTTCTCTGCTGAGACCCAGGCATTTCTCTGGTGGTAAAGCAGGGCTCTAGTGGGAGAACTGCAAGACCTATGCAATGGTGTGTGAAATTGCACGTGGAGCAGAAGTGTTTTCTCAGGGGCCATATACCAGGTCCCACGCTTCCTAAGGCAGCACGGGAACTTTGTACAGCATTGCCAGCAAACATGCGGCCCTTGGGCGTGATACAGGCGTTCTTGATGAGAGGATCATCTTTCAGTGGGCTGCACCTGGGATAGTGGAGGGAGGTGGATGTAGAAACAGGAGCAGCACTCCTGTGTGGCTCTGAAACCTCTGCTTTGGCTCTGGTCTTGGGTGATGGTTTGTGCTGGATGTGCTGATGGGCCAGCCTCCTGCTCTGTCACCACCAGCACCAGATGCCAAGCCTGGGGCTTGGGCAGGACCTGCTGAAGCAGTGGCTCTCTGTGTGCTGTTCGGCTCACTCTGATGACCTGCCAGCAACCTGGCCATGTCTCTTGCTTTCCCTCTTGCTCCACAACCAACATGCTTGGCCACGCTATTTTAGCATCGTTGTCCTACCCCAATGCTGCAGCGGGGCAGTGAGTGCTTGTGCCTGTCCTGGGACCTGGGCAGCTGCAAAAGGGGTCAGCAGCCTTGGCAGTCAAGCAGCGGTAGCTAAAAACCAGCACAACGCGTCTGACTAAATAACAGTTTTCCTGTGGCAAAGGGAGTTTTTCTTTTTTTTGCTGTTGCATTTTCCATCCCTGTCAGTGATGAGGGTCCTGGTGAAGGTGCGGGTGGGCAGGGCGAGTGCGTGGCTGTGATGTGCTGGCTGGGCACACTCCCCGCCCCGTGGTGGCTTTCTGGTTCTTTACGTGTTTTGCCTTTCTGTTTCATGAAGGGCTGGCAGTCCTTGGCTTTCTACCAGCCTTTCTGACCAGCTCTTTCCATCACCGCTGCCGGTGCCGGGCACTGGGCATTGGATGCAGCCCTGGGTGCTACTGCCCAGCCATCAGTCCTCGCCCTGCCCACCTCCTCCCTGCTCTGTTTTATTTTCCTTCATGCCCTTGGAAGGGTGGAGACTAGCTCTGTTTGGTTTGTTGGGTTTTTAAAAATAATTTCTTTATGAACACCTCATGACTGCTCCTGTACCTACTGATTTAGTAATAATAATAGTAACACTTGTTACTCAGTGGCAGCAAAATACTTATTATTTCTGAGGGCAGTACTGGCCTGTTTTGTTTTCCATTTCATACATAATAATAGGATGGATGAAGGTGCGCGGTGCCATAAATCTTCTCTTCCCCAGCAGGATAACATCCAGGCCTTCTTGGCAAACACGAATACTGATGACAGATTTGAGGGATTTTTATTTTACTCTGGCTTTCAGTCTCATTAACAATCTGATGGCTTTTTTTTTTTTTCTAGGGAAAGGTCATTAGTTTTCTATAGCTATCTCATCAGTCTCAAGGGACATGTCATATACATTAAAGGACACAAATCAATAATTAACATAAAACTCTCCTAATCATTAAGTCAAATATTAACATCCTCCCTTAACTTTTTTTTTTTTTTTTTTTTTTTTTTTTTTTTTTTGGCTTTTGAAAGACTCTGAAACTGAATAACTTTTCCAAATGCATCCGAAGTCTGGAATTTATTTTATGTTATTTTATCCTAATGTTACTTTGCTGTTGTAATTATTGTATATTGATAGACTTTGCTAAATCCCCCTTGCTGGAAAGTTCCTTGAGAGTTTCTAGATTTTCCAGTTAATGAGTAAGAAAACAAATCTGATTTCAGAAAGTGTTGCCACTGACTTCAATAGGAACAGGAAGAGGCACTTAATTGGACAATTGTAACTATGTTTACTTTGTATATATGTGGCAAGGAAAATAAGATCAAATGAAAAAGCCACAGTTTTTCAACTAATAGAGAAAAACAGCCTTTTCTGCAACGCATGATTAACCTTTGGGAGCTGTTTTCATGGGAGAGCTGTGACTGGACATACTAAGTTGCGTTGAGGAAAGGTTTAGGTATTTATAAGGGTAAGGAAAACATCTGCACTTACCTTCAAGTAAAATTGCTTGGAAGGGCAGCCATACACCTTGATGAAACAGGGGGTAAAACTAACATCAGTTGTGAAATGTGATCACCAGGTGCTGAGGGTAGACCTTTTCTCTAGGGAATGCTATTTCGAAATTATCTATTACATTGCTTCTCCCCCAGAGCACCTGGTGCTGTTTGGTGGGTGGCGATACTGGGGTAGACACACTGTCACTCTCAACCAGACAGGGAGACTTCTTACTTCTACATGTGTTTTGTAAAAGTAAAGGTAATTGTAAATATTCTTGTGTTGCTCAGAGCACCCACTACACTGAGTTTACTCCTGTGCTGACTGGAGATCTGTTACCACTTGCTACCTTTTGAGTTAGTTAAAAGAAATAGCATCCTTAAGTGCATACATCATTTTATTGCTATTTCATTTTACTGGAGCATAAAAAGGATGGTTCCATTTTGTAGAGTGAAAAGGCAGCTCAGTGGGTTTCAGGGTACTTTCCTGACTAATTTGCGTTCATGGGCCAGGTACAATAAAAAAGAAACGGCCTCCTTTTTCCCACATGGTGATGGAAAGAGAGTGTCGCGCAGTTGTTTGAGAAAGCAAGTGAGAGTCAAAACTTAACTTCCCCTTCTTGGCTCTAGTACTCAGTGCACCATAGGGTATGGAGCAAATAATTAATATCTCGCTTTTTCAGTTATCCCAGCTATGAAATGGTTATTCTTGCTAGTTCTGCAGCACACGAGGTCTGGGAAATGTATTGTGGCCCACCACACTACCATGAGTTGGGCTAAGATATTTTTAATTAGAAAAAAAAAGTCATACAGGGTACAATATTGAGCAAAATATCTTTCATGGTAATTTGGGGTTTAGAGTAAAACTCAGGCCTGTAGATTTACATCTTGTCATTGCTGGAGCTTGCTGGCCTGGGAAAGAGCAATGTGAGTCAGACTGTGAAACTAGCTGAGGGTGAGATTTGAGTGGAGAGGGGAGGTAGAAGAAAGAAGGAAAAAAAATGTTAAATGGAAATTCAGCTTCAGCTTTTTCAGCTGTGCTGTTTGGATGTGTTCAGCAATGCTTGTGATGGAAACAAATTTAAAAGATCGGTTTCAGGTGTTGATTTCTAGTTTTTATTTAGGAAAAGGGTGAGCAGTCTGAGAAACGGCAACTGACAATGTTAGTGTTTCCCTTTATGTATCAGCACAGTTTGTGGGGTGTTTCATGAAGGAAACTGTCCTTCCTCTACCATTCCCACCATATGTAAAAGCTTTCTGTAGCACTTTGAGGGAAGGAGCAGTAAGCTGTATTACATGCACCTGTAGGAAGTATCTTCATGCACACGTGTTCTCTTGCTTCCATTCACAAGGTTCATAAAGTGTTCAGATACAGGCAGAAAACAGTAAAAAAGTGAGTAGTAATCAAGCCTTTGGGCTTGACCATGAAGTTGAAGTTGGTTTTAACTATCTTTCTGAGTGGAGGCTTAGGAGACAAAATTCCTGTTGCATGCTCTGGAGAGATTTACAGGAGTTGCTGGAAAGTCAGGATAGGTTCTTGGGTAGGAGGCCAGTGAAATGGCTCCTGTGGAATGGGACAGTCCTGTAGTGTGTCTGCAATGGACTAACTATTGCCAGCTTTGTCTCTGAAGGAACTCCTTTCTTAAGATAACTCATCACATGTTCAGATGGTGTATCATAAAATGGCAGAGAGGACCCTATTTCTTATCTTTTTTTATAAACAAAAGAGAATTAAACATAATTCAAAGACAAATACAGTAGTAAATGAGTTGGCATTTCCATGAGCAGAACAAGATGGTCAGTGTTGTAGATTAGTAAGATCTGTTTCACTTGTCAAGGAAGTACACACAGTTCAAGTAAAAAATGACATTAAAAACTGAAGTAAAAACTCCCTCATTCATAATAGAAGCAAATCCTGCATCATGCTCCAACTGCCTGCAAATTTTAGTTCAAGTGGGACACATTCAGAGTCCCTTCCCTGAAACTGTGTGCAAATCACACTAAGTCACAGTGTCTAAATATCTAGTCCCCAGGCTGCTGCAAGATGCAAAAGTAAAATGGGAGAAGAATGGAGGAGGAGGCCTAATGCCCATATTATTTTCAGGTTCCAGCTTGACCTGTTCCTTTCTCCATTGACTGGGTGAGGGAAGGGCTTTCTCCTTGTAGGGCTGGAGTGGGGCAATGGGGCTCACCAGCAAGGGAAGTAATAAAATCAGTTGCTTGAAATGTCAGGTGGCAATCAAAGCTGCAAGTAAATGAGCCAGCCTGGAGTCTGTTCAGGGTTCTGCAGTAGCTCACGGCTGTCTGCAAAAAAATTCCTGCAGCAGAAAATTCTTGTATTTGGCTCTGGACTCAATGTGAAACCCTTGCCTGGCTGGAGTCAGTAGATATTTTTTTCCAGTACGGATGCTAAAACTGTCAGTATCCAGCCTCATAGGCAGACCCAAAAAGGGATCTATAAAGCATTATACAAAGCTTTGGTTGTTTGTGCAGTGGTGGAAAACTGGAGCACGGCTTCTTCAGGTTTTGCATGGAGAGTGCTCCTCAGCTTCCCTGGGCATTCTTGCTGTGAAGGGAAACTGGCCCAGGATACTGCAAACTTCCCTCTGACCGTGCTTGTGTGGATTGGGAACAGAGGTGTCCCACCAGGACCACAGTGGCTTTCTAGAAGTCACCTGTTCATCTAGAAGACCTGTTCATCTTTGGCTGGTAAAGCCATGTCCCAGCCCCAGGGGTGAGCTGATGAGCCTCCCTGGTGTTTTAGGACTGCAAGGTGGGGAGCTCCCTGCTCTGCTCTCCAGCCTGGGTGGCACAGGTGGTGGAGAAACCTGTCAAGGCATCTCTTCTTACCTTTATTTCATGCCGGTTGAAGTTGATTGTTTCACAAGGGGATAGTGTATTTATTTTGCAAGCAGTTGGAACTTCCAGCCTTTTTTATTATGGTTTTGTTTTCCTCAGTGCAGCAAGAAGGATGTTCAGGGCATGGCAGCGCAGTCCTGCAGGCTGGGACCTCTGTGGCAGTTTAATGGGCTGAAGGAAGAGGCAGCGCTGGCACGCTGTTCAGGCTTTGTAAACGGGCTTAGGGTTTGTTTTAGAAAACTTGCTCTCTTTTTTTCTCTCTCTGCTCCCTTCTCTCCCCCCTGCAGACACAAAGACATCATTCTCACAAATGAAACTGTTTAATTTTAATAACTGGCCTAGAGCTAAAACTGACAGTGGGAGAGGAGCTGTTTGGTTTGCAGACGCTGACAGCTGGAATAAACTACCTGTTCCCTTGGAAGGGATGGACAGCCAGCTTGTTTGGTTTTGAGGACACTTTGATCCCTGAAGAAAATTCTCTCAACAACAACAACAACAACATGACTGGAACTGTGGCAGCTTGGTGTTACTGACTGTTCTTCCTACATGAGGCTATAAGCACGGTAGAGAAACACTGTGTGCAGGCGTCCCTTGTCTCTGTAGTTCAGATCCTTTTGTTGAGAGCATCTCTCCTTGTCATGAAAGGTCACTGTCACCAGCACCTTGGGAGAGATTTGGAGTTCTGCTAAAATAAGGTTTTTTTGTGATCAAGGTCCCTGTTAGGCTGGTTTGATGGGAGCTCTTTGGTACAGCTAAATGACCCAGGTGGTCAAAACCCTGCCTTGAAGCGACAAAGACTGGGTGATTAGTTAGATATTAAATAGTTTTGCAGTGAGTAGTTTTACCTCTGGCTCCATAATAAAGGCAGCCTTCTTATTTTGCCAGTTCACAGAAGAAAATGGCAGTACTCCCATTTCCTCTTCTCCTCCCTCAGGGTCTGCCATCCTTTTTATTTTTTCTTCCCAGGGCCATTAGACAAGATGCAAATTATTGTTAATAGGGCCAGAACAATACTGCGTTCCCAGTGGGATCATTAGGGTCAAAGCCAAAGTGTGCCAGCCCTCAGTGTGATACTAATTTTGGCCATGTCTGCTCCAGGGTTTGGAGGTCAGGTGGAAGGGGGCCATGAAGGAGAGACCCGAGCAGGACCTGTCCCTGAAGCCGCCCTGCCCCACAGTGGGCTCCATCCAGGCTGTGCCTAGGGGCTTTCCCGACCCCCACAGCAAGGCTGGTGTGCTGCGAAGCACCAGCTCCTTGCTCTGCTTCTCCTGTAACCTCGTCAGAGGTCCCTCAGAAGAGACAAGTCTTTCCCTCAGCAGAGACCTTGCAGACCTCTTCCCTTTCCCCCTTCTCCTGCTGCTCCAGAGAGGCATCTTTGGGCCTGAGAAATAAGAAAGCACTGAATGGCTCATTTTGACTTGAGCTCCCACTTGTAATGTGGATATGCCCAGTAGCAAAAGGGTAGCTGTGGGACTGAACTTGCCAAAGGGCTTAATCCACCCTAAACTTTGGTGTAGACTCCCCAGAGGACTGGAATAAGTTGGGAGACCTGTGGAGATACTTTACCCTCATATCTCCCTCCTCTGCCTCCACACCCTTCCTCCTGGAAACCTTGAGAATCCTGCCACGGATGTGAGGGCAATAATTGTTTTAGCATTAGCTCAATAAACTGCATGGACTGTCTGCCATAGCTCAAGCAAAGAAGGGCATGGCCTTCAGACATTGGCCTTGGACTAGTTTCTGCCTCCGCCTTTGCTTCAAAATCACAGGATTTTGTCAGTGGGGCTGTTGGGGATGGGGATTAGGGTATTTGCAATGCTCCTTTTGGAACACCTTTTACAGGTAGGTGGCTGTAACTAGGTTTTTCTTTCTTTTTATTTTTCTTTTCCTCCCTCCCCCCCCATCCTCTTTTTGACCTTTCCAGGAATTCTGCTGGCTCTCAGTGCAGTGAACCCAGATGTGCTCGCCTTCAAGAGGTAGCAATAGCCTTGCTGAAGTCCCTGACTTCCAGGGAAGCAGGGTGAGAGAGGGCTGAAGCAGAAAGTGAAACTCCCTAAAAACAAAACATGCAACACAGCAGCCTTCTTTCATTTTCCCAACTGAGCATAATGCAAAAAGTAAACAGTTGGCACAAATGACTAATGCAGGTTTGCCAGGGGGTTGATCAAAAACATGCCGAACTCAGCAGTAGGCTTCGTACAGAGTTCAATAGGGTTTTGCATCAGACCTATAGCAAGGTAGGCAAGAATACTTTTTGAAAGAAAAATGTCATTTAAAAAAAATGTGGAAAATTCTCCTATTCTACCTCCTACATGTTTGTATTGTCAAACAGTCACTGATCTTATTTTAGACTTGACCTTCGTGTTCTTTCCACAGTATGCAGGCTGAATGACATGTTATTCAAGTTCTCAGACAATATTATGATATATCTGCTTTTATATTTAGCTGTAACTTTTATTCTCCTTATAAACAAACCCACCTAATGCAACCACCACCTATCCAGGGAAAGTATTTCCATTCCCCTTGGCTTAATTTGGACAAATTTGGCATGAAAACATTCAATGGTTCCATAATAACCTTTGCAACAGGATGCCTGCTGTGCTGACATGCAGGTCTAGAGCGACTTGTACCATGTGCCAGGAAATTGCATTCTTAAGAAAAATCTAGACGTAAATTCTGAACAATCAACACTTAAATTTTGAAATGTCTGGCAGCAAGCTGTTATCTGCCTCATGGGTTTCGCTTTAATAGCTTTTTACTTTCTGAGCTCTACCTCTGTGTTCTTTATGCAGGCTGTATGCCTCTGGCCCAATTCAGCCGAGCTCTGTAACGTGGAGAGAGGGGGCAATTAGTTGTTTCTCCCTTGTTGTTGTGTGCCCCTGTGTTGTTGTGTGCCTGTGTGCTCCAGCACTGTACCTTGACATGGCAGGGAGATGATTTCTTACCAGAAGAGAGCAAAGCTTACCTGCCTTTAGCTCTCAGTGGGTGTGCATGCAACAGGAGCTTGCTGGGTTCAGCCTTCCCTCCCAGCCTGGAGAGCTGGAAAGTGGATGGGAGAAGGTGAAGTACCATCAGACCCAACTGTCCTAGATCAGCCAGGGGTGCCCTTCATCCTGGGACAAGCCAGATTGCTGAAATATGAGAGAACCAAAGAGTAGACTGACTCCAGGGCAAGATAGTTTTCCCTGCCTTGAAGTCTGTGAGCACTCAGGTTTTGCTGCACATCTCACTGGAAGTGGAGCAAGCAAACAGCATCAGGTGGATGCCCGTCCACCAGAACTGCTGCTGGCTTGTCTTGAAGGCTCCATGATTCTCAAATGTTCCCAAAACTTGAATTGCTCCTACTTAAAGGAGCAACAGCATGGCTGGAAGACCTTTATGCAACTCTCTGTCAAGACCCTCTACAGGTGGATTCTCTCCTGTGCTCTCTTCTATGAAGAGAGACCGAGAGAGTTGGGGCTATTCAGTTTGCAGGAGGCTCCAGGGAGACTTCATATCGGCCTTCTAGTACTTGAAGGGGGCCTACAGAAAAGCTGGGAGGGGCTTTTTACAAAGGTGTGTAGTGATAGGACAAGGGGGAATGGGTTTGAACTGGAAGAGAGTAGATGTAGATTAGACATTAGGAATAAATTCTTTAGTATGATGTTGGTGAGACATTGAAACAGATTACCCAGGGAGGTTGTGGATGCCCCATCCCTGGAAGTGTTCAAGGCCAAGTTGGATGGGGCTCTGAGCAACCTGGTCTGTCCCTCCCTGCCCATGGCAGAGGGGTTGGAACTCAGTGATCTTTAAGGTCCTTTCCAACCTAAACCATTCTACAATTCTATATGCATTGAATGTTACATCAGCAAAAAAAGAGTGGTTGTAGACAGACACAACTGCATCCATGAGCTTTGCCACTAGGAAAGGGCAAGAAAAACTGACAAAACATATGCAGCTCCCTGGGAAGGAAAAAACCCCACTCCTTTTTGTGGTGAGTTCAGTAAAGCAACTAGCCAACTTCATCGGCAGAATGTTAAATGGGATTCTAGGAGGAGGCAGGGACAGGGAAGGGATGTTCCGTGGATATGAACTTGACGCAAGGGCTGTGAAACCATGTGAACTGAACCCCATCGGGGAAGGCTTAACTAAAACTTGAGCCAGGAAAAATTATAGAGTTCTATAAATAGCTGAATTGAAAATTGAATGCATTTGTTTGTGTGCGGATGCACACATCTATCTATGAGGTCATGTGTGTAAAAGAAATACAGTAGTACTTCATGTGTTGGGTTTTATTTAAGTAGTGGAATTTTTTTTATTATTATTTTTTTTTTCCTAGAGACAGTACATTATGTTCTGTCCTTAGGGCCAAAAACACAAAGTGCTTATTTTCATGAGGAATCCTACAGAAGGAGGAAGGGAAAGTATTATGCAGTGTAGCAAGGGTATAGTAGCCATTCCACAGTGATTACACATACAAGCAAAGCCTGCACTAGAAAACTCAAAAATATATTAGAAGCGGAAAACAAGATGTGTGAAGTGTTTCCTATTCCCTCCCCACACTTAATGACAACCAAACAAGCAGGGAGGCAGTCATAGAGTTTAAATTTAACCCTTTTTATTTAATCGTAAGACTGTATTTCAGTGGCAGGCAGCAAGCAAGTTATGTACACATTAGATTGAGGACTTCCTCTGCTTATTAATTTTGTTCCCTTGAAACTTTCAGTTATTTTCAGTATGTTAAAATAATCCAGACTTAAACCAGAAGTGACTGGAAGCACTAAATAATGCAGTAGACATTCAGGAATTAAGGTAGCTGAAATTAATCCCAGGCTAAATGGCTCCTTAATTAAAGGACAAAACTGTTTTTAGTTTTATACCAATAATTTGTGATTCAGTTCTGACCCTCCTGTTACCTTTTAATACCTTTCATTCATCCTGCAATTGTTAAGCAATGAATGAAATCAGTCTTCTGGAAAAAAAAAAAAAAAAGGTTCTTTTTCATACAGAATTCAAGTGAATTAAATAATCTGTGCAGTTGTTCAATTTGATTTAAGAGCAAGATTCAGTCTGGAGAGTAATGCCCTCATACCACGAGGGAATCAAATTTGTATTCGAGTCTCCTTTGCCGACTTGTTTAATCGTTTATGATAACATCAGTAGCTTGGTAAATGATGTAATGGGAGTTAAATCAGGATGACCAACATAAACATCTGTCAGTGCATGTGAACATTTGATGTATGACCCCAGGGCCCAGTGCAGCAGTCAGTATCTTGGCAAACAGTCCTTGGACGTCAGCGTCACTCGAGGTTGCAGGATCACAGTCTGGAGAGGATACATCCCGTCTGCTCTGTGCTGTTAGCCAGGAACTGGGTACATGATCTGGCTGGTGGGTATCGGGTGTATCACTTGGCAGCGTGTCCCCTCCAGTTCTGTGGGCAGAACTCACCCCAGTGCTGAGGGTCAGGGCAAGGCACCAGCAGCACCATGCTTCTCCCAGTGAGACTCAGCTGGCATCAGGTGATGAGGAGGCTTGTGCTGCTCCTCCAAAGAGCAGGAGAGTTTTGCAGAGATAACTGATATCATTCTGGGTAGCCACCTAGACTGAGATTCACAGTCTCATTTTTACCCAAAAAGTCAGCCTTAGTGCTTTGTGATCTTAATATCACAGGAGTAATTTCCTAGGCTTGAATGATACTGGTTTATGCTGCCATTATTTTAATTGAAAATCACCTTGTCATCATGTTCTTGCATGGATTCGTAATTTTTGGAAAGCAAGCTGGCTAGTATGTTCATGTTCCTCATTTATCTGTTTGTTGTTTTGTTTTGTTGTTTTTTTTAAAATGAGATTTGTATGGGTAGCTAATGAATAGTTAATATGGGCAAATGTGTAAGTTATTGAACATGTATGTCCTCCACAGAAATGGACAGAAAGGATCTGAAAAAAATGTGTTGCAGAGGAAGCACAGAGCTAAGGGAACTCTGACTTATACGTTTTGGATTAAATTATTCTTTGAATGCAAAGTCTTTGGTGCAAAGGTAACACAGGTGAGAAGTGCTGCAAAGTTCATGGGTGCAGATGGCTCTGGGTCTCCTGTCATCAACAGAAGCCTCAGCCTGTGCAGTGGCTGGACATGAAAGCCATGTTTAGTCCAGTGTGCCCACCCACCCTGAGAGAAGCTTTGTTTTAACACCTGGAGTTAAGGGAAGACTGTTCCTATTCATGCTACGTACTTGCTGTTTTAAACATGATTGTTTTCACAAAAGGAATAGGCGTATTTAGCTATTTTGGACCTTTTAAATCACTTCAAGGTACTTCATTCTATAGTTTGCTTCAAAAGAAATCTTTTCTCACTCTTGAATGAGTACATGAAGTTGCAAAACACGGACATCTTATTGCCATGACTTTTCAAAAGAGAGCTGGCAGTATCCCTTGGTATTTTATTATTAATATAATCTAAAGTCTGTTTGTAACAAGCAGAAAGAAGTTATATATTCCAGAGTTACTAGAATTTTTTTTTTAGATGAAATGCAAAACATTAAAGAACTCAAGTTCCATTACTTCAAAATATATGTTAGTAATAAATACAAATACAAGCAAAAATATTTTATCTCTCTAAAGAAGCACTACCAACTTTTAAGGAATTTTCATACTTAGCTGGGTATGTTAAAATTAAAGGTTCTGGAACAGCACAGGGTTATGCTAAACGAGAAGGAACACTGAAGAAATAAACCACCCTTCCTCACCTGCAGCTGAGTGCACGTGCACCACACATGCCCAATTTGCTTTTTACAAAGTATGCTGTCAAGTGAATACTGTCATGTTCCCTGTTTAATCAGTTTCCTCTTTTATTTGTGTGCTGTTATGTATAAAAGGAAATCTGCTTGTAAAGTCAGGCTTTTAATAATGCATTCAAAAATTATTAGAGTTCAAGGGGAAAGTTGTTCCTTTAAGTGACTGAGCCAAACAGGAAAAAAACAAACATGGGTAACAGAGGGTGAAATTCATGTTTGCCTACATGTATTGTATATTTAAATTCCATGTTGAGACCTGAAAATTAGGCTTAAAATGAAATGTTCATAGTTATCATCCCTATTGCACATCTCCTTTACCCTCCATTTGGGTAAATTTTGTTTGTTCTGAATCTTCAAAAGTGCTTTTGTATGCAATAAGAAAGATTTATTTTTTTTTTTTTTGTCTTTACATACACCACGTCTTTCCAAAACAAGCTGAAAAATCCCAGTTCTGATATTTTTTTTTTCCATCAGTGATTTTCATCTACTATGAAGTAGGCTGGCAGCATCCCTGAGAAATGGTGCTGGGCTGGCAGGGGCAGGAGCAGCTGGGGCAGGGTGCTCGCTGCAGGAGGGAGGAGGTGCTGAGCAGCTCCCCTGCAGTCACCATATAAGCAAATGAAATGGTTCTGTCTAATTTGGTGGCCTGACATTTGGAAGCTGGTGGAGGGGGAGGTGGTGGGAGCGAGTCAGTGGGTGGGCAGGGCACAGGACCAGCTGGGCTTCCGCCCTCTGGGTGGTTGTGCCTGTGCCCTGGGAAAGTGCTTGCAGTGGGTGTTTTATTTCATGTTTTCCCGCCTTTCTCTTGTGCAACAAAACAACTACCGAGGGCCTGGATTCAACAATGTGTTTAGACTTGAAATTTCCCTTTGAAATCCTTGTCAACACTTTCCCAATATTCAGCTAAAGTAGTGAAACAACAGAACATGAGGACACTGAAGCAGAGCTGAGACCCTGTGCATTGTACTGACTCCCGTCTCTAGAGCTGTCCACATAGCCCCAGAAAGCCTCTTTCTGATAATGAGGGCTTTTCATTCAACCACTTTGCTTTCCAGAGGCAGCTTAGTCAGCTGCTACCTGCGTTTCTGTTACTTGCTGGGGGCTGGTTTTGCAAGTGCTGCTCAGAACTTGCGTGGTGGCACAACTTTCCATTTTGGGGAGGCTCAGCCCGGGTGGTCTGCACTTTTCCCGTGCAAAGCTAGCATGTTTGCCTGTGGTTATCATGTGTACCACCCTTGGGGATGCTGCTATGCCTTGCCCTTTGTCTCTTGTCCTCTTGAAACCACTCTTGAATGAGTTTAGCATCATCATCCAAGTAAATTGAGCGTGATGGTGCCTCTTAGATGTGACTGAAGCCCAAAGGTGGTAGAGACATGATGAGAAAGAAAGATAGCACTTGTCAGATAGCACTCTGTGGTCAGCAGATCCAAGGATATTTGTAGGTCAATACTACAGGTACGGTCAGAAACACCTTGGTCATGGGAATATATCATCTAGTTTCTTGAGCAGGAATAGCCTTAATCCCGGCCCGTGGTATCATATGAACCGGTTCAAGTCTAAGCTCTGGGTGTCTCAGCAGTAGAAGGATTTGGTAAGTCTCAGAATTGTCATAGGGGTGTATCCACCATGTGGGAAAGTCTGTTGTCAGTGACAGAGGGACCCTCGACCTCATGGGGTCCATGGTTTTCTTGGAGGAATGGACAAGTGACAGCTGGCCATGGTCTGCAGGCAGATAAGTAGTTTGATGCTAGGTACGGTACCAGTAGATGGTGCTGAAGAATGGGTAGCACAGTTCCTGGGTTTTGCAAGGACCCCTTAACACTTCTTGTTTGGGGGCATTTTACTAGCTCCTTGCATGCTGGTCTTTGTGTGCAGGTCGTATCATCAGCTGGACACCACTCGGGCCCTGAGGTCGGAGCCAAACTGGTTATTGAGTACATTGCAAGTTCAGTTTCTCCTGCTAAATGGAAGATGTTTCACCTTTCAAAACTGTGTGTGTTGCTAGTGTAGCATTGCCTCTACTAAGCATGCTCTGAAACTGCTTACTCGCTGGCAGTAAGCAGCGTTATTCTAGCGGCTAATCCTGACAGCCAACAGCTGCTCTTTTGCAGCGAAAGGCCAATGGTTCTTGGCCTCCTGCTATTACCTGTCTGCTCTTCTGTCATGAACTGCTTTTGTCTCAGGAGGTCTGCCATCCTTGCCAGTGTGATCCCAGTCCCAGCAGACTCTTGCTTGACCTTGATACACTTTGAGCCACATCTGAAGCCATCTTTTTTCACCTTGGGTTGTGTCCTACTTGCTACAGGTCAGAAGTGCTGGAGTTCACAAATGAATAGGCCATTGCTACAGTCTTCTCCATTTGAGGTAGGAAACCTTCTGTATGAGGGGAAAAAAAAAAAAAAAAAAAAAAAAGTAGAATTTTATGTTGTTTCATGAAAAATTGATTCTGTATTTTGCAAGTTAAATTATGAGTGATCTTCCATATTTAGTTTTACATGTTTTTAATGTTGAGTCTAAATCAGGCCACAGGAAAAGGATGATCTATCTTCAAAGAAACATTTAGGCTGATTGTGTTCTTCAGATTCGTGGAAAACAGCTGTGGGTGTAGCAGTGGCTCTCGAGCTTTCTTCCATGCTAGTGCAAAGAACGTGGGTACAAGCTGGATACTTCAGCTGTGTGGGAGTTTGGAGGAGAGTCTTGGTAAAACTGGTTGGTGAAATTAACAACAGAGCTGTAGAGGTGTGATGATGAGACCTTTTAAAGGTGCACGAGCCAGGGGAAGAGGACGTGAGGAAAGGCATTCCACATCCTCCCCATGCAGCTATTGAGCCTTGCTGGGTTTTCATGGGCAGAGACCATATTGCACAGAGGCATTAATATGTTATTTTTCACTGCTTCCCTCCCATTAAGAAAGGTTGCTTTTAGTACGTGATTATCATACCTTTGATTGGAGTGCAACCCCGTGGGTGGTATGTCTTATGCATTTATTACACATTCACAAACCTCTGTGGGATGTTTTGAAGGCAAGTGGTTATGTGGCTAACTGCTGAATTTAGAAGGATCTTCAGAGAGGCAAGAGTAGGAAAAGAAAGTATTGCACTAAAATATAAGAATTGTACTTAGCCATTCGGGATGTCTTCTTGCTATTCCTCGTGCAATGAACTTTTAATATGAAATGTAGAAAACATGAAACTAGTTTTCAGATACTTGTTTGCATGTTAACTTTCATACAAAAAGACTGAACTTCTATGCAAAATAAATAGCTTGTTTTCCATGTGAGAATACAATTTTGTGTGTGAAAAGGCATGTTCATGAGGGATCATGTCTTCACAGAGTGAAAGGCCAGTGATTTGGTTGTATCTAAGCTGCAAGGTGATACCAGGGGGAAAGCCCCACGGAAACCCTTTGGAAAACCCATGGTGATTATGCCATCAGAGACTCCTCTTTGCTAATATATTTTAACCTTTTCAATAATTTGATAATTCATATTTACACTTTTGATCTCTGAGGTTTTATGATTACTACTGTTCTGATTTCCTAAAAACTTTTCTTACAGCTCATCCAGAACAGTTAATTAACCACCACTGTTTGTACTTGGTACCCAATGACCTGCATGTAGGTGGCAAGCATATTTCACTAGTCCATAGTTTGACATTTCTGATGGCACAGTTTTTTTCCAGGATTTCTCTACTTGCGTTATTCAGAAACAGGTATGGAGGAGTAGCTGTTCCTGAACAAATCTGTGAACCAGTCATCTTTTTTTTTGAAAGAGGCTGCATTGCTCCTGCACAGTCTTTAGTGTAGTGCAGCATTGGTTTTGTCTAAAGAGGAACAAAACACTCTCACTGCAGGGCAGGAGTCGCAACCTATGGAAGAGTTTAAAAATAGCTCTTCTTCAGTAATCCCACATAAAGCCAAGCTCTTATCTTTCAGTGAGCTCTGTGGATGTGCTGCAGGGCTTGGTTTGGGGCTTCTGAAGACCTGTCTTCACAGTTGATGTTTAGTGGTTGTCTGGTGACTTCAGAAACATTTAGCTTGGCAGGCAAACTGAACAAGCTTTGTTTAAATAACCAAACAGGTGGAGGAGGCTACTTGATGTTTGGAATTGTCAACAAATGATGTTGAAGATAAATTTTCAGAAAAATCTTTGTAAGTTTCCTACTGCTACAAAGTACTAATTCAGAGATCAGAGTTGGTTTCGGAATATTAAATATCCGTGGGGTACACGTGCTCCTATGTGAGGTGCTGCAGTTTGGTTTGAGCAGGCAGTTATTTGCTGGCTTGCCAATGGCAGCAGAAGCGATAGCTGGGCCTTGCAAAAACATGTGTTTCTCTTCTTCTGAGAAGGTCCAGCCCTTTCAGCAAATACAAAAAATTAGCAAAGATCTTCATTGTTTTGGTGCTGTGGATTTTGTCGGCACTTGGAAGAGGAATGCAGTTCATAATTTAAAACCTATCCAGTCTCCCTCCAGCACAGGCCAGTTGGTGTTTATGAAAGAGACTCTCTTCATGTGTAAGTCCAGACAGGTTCTGTAGCCCATCTCCTCTTTTAAAGCTGAAAAACAGAAGAAGTAATTTTGAGTGGTATTCATTCTACCTAATTTTCATTATACCTTCCTTTTGCCCAGGCTGTAATGCCTTTGCAGATGCCAAGGACTGCTGGAGCTATCAGAAATCAGCTGCTGGGCCTCCCAAAAGCTGCTGCCTCTGGCCCTGGGCCGCAGCAATGGTCAGATCCTGCAGCTGCATTTGTGCACAAAAAGACAAGAGTATTCATGTGGCTTTTTCTTTTTTTTGTATTTTTTTTTTCAGCAAATGCTGATATTTCAGCATAGTACTTTGCTCTTTGTCTCTTTGGGTTTGCAAGTTACTGAGACTTAGGAAGCGTCCTTGTTTGCTGTTCCCTCTCTCACTTTCACATGACTTCTTATTGAAGGTCCAATCAATTTTTAGGCAGAGTGTTAGATTCAACATTCTTTTTAAATTAAATGTACTGGGGTGACCTAGTCAGATGCTAGCTGGTTGACCACAGGAATGGGAACCACGATAGTTTAATGTTAATTCACTCTTTGACCTTAGGCAAACAGCATAGTTGCTGCAAAATGGGGATGATAATTCCTTTGAAACATTGACTGAAAATTGAACAAATAAGCAAGTTCTACTCTCTGTGGGTCAGGCAGTCTTATTTTCAAAGGGACTTCAGAGTTTCCATTCTTTCAAATTGTTTTGGAGTCAAGGGATGTATCAGAGGATTCTGGATCACCTTACCTTTTTTTCCTATACTGATCATCATGCCTCAACTTTCTGCTATGTCTGGGTTTTTTTTAATTTCAGAATGAAATGAGGGATTCATGCCTTGTCTCCAATGGCTGTGCCATTCACCATCTTACGCCTTGTGGCATTAAAATGCTAGACAGATGGACATCTTACTTCCTCTTCAGGCAGAAATATGACACTCAATTCCATGATGTATTTTTTATAGTTTTCAAATAGTGTGCATTTATACTAAATAATGACATTAATGAACTCTGTGCAGCAGTGGCTTAATTTGCTGCCACTGAGTTTGCTTTGCCTCTCTGGCTTTGCCTGAAATTTCCCTTGAAGCCCAAAGCTGTTCACTTGCTGTTTAACATCCCAGTGACAAAACACCTTGTGACAGCAGAGCAACCTTTCCAGTTTTTCATTTCTCAATTGTGTTTTTTAAACTTTGAAGTGCCATTTATTTTGACACCTGGTATTTTTCAGGCCACACTTTTATTTGGTGGGAATAGCATTAACATGTATTAAAGGCAGAAAAGCCTGAGGAAATGGTTATAAGTTATTCCCAGAATGTAAATAATTTCCTAAATTTTGAGCTCTGCAAGTCTGATATGTTTTAAATGGCCTTCCAAAGTGCAAAATGAAACTCAGCATGGCATTTAACCAACAGTTTACAGAGGTGCTAGTTATTCCACTTGGCTATATTTAGGAGTCCAGGAAACAACAATGACAAAAAAAAAATAGTGAAACATTCTTGCAAAAAAAATTAAAGGAACAGTTTCAGCTATAAAACTGATGTCTACAGCAAAAAAACACAGCTGCTAAATGTTACCAAATCATAATAATTGTGACAGAGTTACATCCCAATCTTTCTTTAAGACATCTTCACCCATGTGAAGGCCTCTTGATTTAAACAGGGCTCTCTAGCAGCAAGGGGGTTTACGTTAGAGGATCCTGGTAAAACTGGACTGCTCATGTAAATCAAGGCTTATTTTTGCATTCCAAAGGTTGAAAAAGTCAAATGAGGGGAGTGAGAGGCAAGATGTTGTGAAGAAACCTTTATACAGAGACCCTGTGATGGTGAAGTCTCGTCTGGATGCTGTTCCCTGCTTCACAGAAAAAGGCAGTCAATGAATCTGAGAGGGAGCCCAGAGGACTCCTCTGTGGCCTGGGGAGCATTGCCCAGAAGCAGAACCAGAGCAAACGCTGCTTGTTTGGTCTGCAGAAGAGTGCAGAAGGCTAAGGGTTGGCAGAGTAAGTCTTCAAATGAGCAAGAAGCCACTACAGAGCCCAAGGGGGGTAGGACAAGAGGGTCAGAAATACATAGCCATAGTGGAGGGACCACCTTTAGTTTAATGAAACCTTATGTAGTAACAACAAGACAGTTCAATTCATGTAGGTAAGTGGACATAATTAGTCCCTCTCCAGCAAATAAAATAGGTAGAGTAACTTAAGCTGATATTTTGCACTCTGCCTTATGAAGTGATGTAACTTTTACCAACCTTTAAAACACTGATTGTGAATGAGTCAGTGTTTCTCAAGGGCTTTGGTCAGCTGTTCTCATTTACTGGTCTGGAATCTCACTTTTATCATCCAGTCTCCCTGACCTTCCCCCTCATGTGTTTAAAAGCAAAGTTACCGTCATTATGCCTAGATTCTGTTGTAGTATCAGGGTCAGAAATTCACTGTGATAGATGCTACTTAAGTATACAGGGAGGCAGAGTTACCTGCTTTTGCAGATCTGTGGTTGAATTGCTTTCCTGCTACAGCACCGTTCACTAAGGCTGTGATTTCTCACCACGACACTCCTATAACCCCAGCATAAATGCAGTTTTATCATCAAAAGGGTGGATTTTTTGCTGCAAGAAAGTGCTAGAGAGTGTATCGATGCAAGCTTCCTTCCTTAACCCCCACCCTCCCCCAGGATAAACGGTGATGGAGGTGCCGCAGTTACGCTGCTCAGCTATTCCTAGTGCCGACCTGGCCTCAGCCCGGGCTGCTGTAAACACAAGATGTGCTGCAGATTAGAGAGCACCCGCTTGAATAGGAGCATCAGCAGCCCCGGGCCGGGCACAGACGCCGTATTGTTAGGAAGGGGAGGGAGCTGGTCTCGCAGGGCTAGTCTCAACATCCTCCGGCTGTGCCAAAGGGAAAGCCTGGGAACGACTGTGTTAAGGGGAGGGTTGACATTTGGCTCTCGTTTTTTTTCCTCTTGAGAGTTTTGCTGCTATCCGACAGTGATTATTCGACAGGCAAGACACTCCTTGTGCTCTCCTCTCAGGCAGGTAGGAAGTCATTTGATAACCAGGCACCCTCTGTTGCCATCCTCCCTGTCACCATTAGCCCCTGGCCACAAGCAGGTCGGCAGCAGTGGTCAGAGACATTCCTAATGAGGTCCCTGGCTGCTCACTGGGCTGATTTGGTTGTAGTTTTTAATAATGCGATGTTGTTCTGTTAGCGGCTTTACTTTCCAAGTCTTTTCCCCCTTCCAGCACCCCTAGGTACAGCTCTACTGGATCAGTTACCATCTGCTCCAGTGTTTGCATTTAGCCTGCAGGGCCTGTGATCTCAGAAATATTTCCTGTAAATGGGATCTCTCATGCCAGGCCCGTCACACAATAGATATATAATTGGGTAAAACCTAAACTGGAAACAACAAACAAAAAGACGAGAACTACATGTTGTGCCATACACAGTGCGTCAGGCTGTCCAGAATGGGATATGCTCCTTGTTTAGATCTGAAGCTGCTCTCAGATATGTATCTGTTTTATTCTCCTTTGCTGTCTAACAAAATCAAATTAATGTAATAACTTGATTCCATAGTGCGTTTTTTCCCCACTTAACATCTGAGCTGAGCAGCTTGCAGTGCACAAGCAGAACAGTGTTGACAGCACAACAAATGCATTTGCTGCATCTTAAGTCTTGATCCTGGTCTTGGATGCCAGGTGGAGCCTGCTTACAGGTTGTAAATCTTGCCCCTTCTCCATGGGTTGGCTGCACACAACACTTCTTGTTCAACTGCAGGCAAGTTGCAAGGCTGGGCCCAGGAGGAAACAGCAGGCAAACCACAGGCAGCCAATTCCCTGGTCAACAAGAACATGGGTGAACACAGTAAATGATGCATCCCTGATCATTGCAAAGGAAAAAGAAATGCAACATATCCTTGAATCCCTTAAACACAGTTCAGAGGCCTCCTGAGCAGAGTATGGGTTTGCATAAGGTGCACGCTGCCCTCTGGGACAGCTTGCCTTTGGGACCTGCCAGCCTTTCTGCAAGAATGTGGAGGTGACTAAAAGCATCTGATGTGATGAATTGACACCTCAACATAAAAAAAACCCCAACTGGTTAAATAAATCAGAAATCAATTGCTGTGATTTTCCCCTTGCTCATATTGGGAATTTTCTTCATCATCGCTGCAAGAACAGATTCTGTGAGTTGTGTCCATGCTATTATTCTAGTAGTAATATGTTTCCAAATACCTTTTCTCTTTTGTTGGAGGGACTGCAAATGCTGTACACCAGTCATAGCTTGCAAAAGCTGCTCAGAAGCGTGCTGCAGAACATCAAAAAAGGAACTCAGCTTCAGTCAAGATCAGTAATTGGTTTTTATACTTAAAAAAAAAAAATAATCCCCAACCAAAAGTAGTTCATCTGTCTCTGGAAGACAAAAAAAAGCCCAGAGTTTGGATTTGAATGCCCTCCCTTAAGGTAATAACAGTAATCCTCATAAAGGGGCTGATTTATAAATTTTTCCCAACAGACTGTGCCACGATGTTTTACTAACTTAGGCTTATTTATGATAAATGTAGTCTAAAGCACCAGAAATATAAACCTTGAGTCCTTTTTAATTCCAGCATAAAAGGATTACATTTTATCAGTATTGTTTATTTGTTTATCTCATAGCACTCTGCCTTTTTTCTTGCATACTTTTTTATGAACCTGCAAAAAATGTTTTTTGTTTTGTTGGGGTTTTTTTACTGTAGGCAGCAATTGCTAAATAAAGAATAAAATGCTAGTGCTGCTTTTGGCAAGAGGTTATTTTATTGATTTCCACACTGCCAGCATTTCATCAATAGTGGTTAAATATAGGCCCATAAATTTACCCTTCCTAAAAGAAAGTGGCCTGATGCTTCGAAGCAGCTTCCATTTGGCTTTGACTTGAACTGTAGGTTTAGTGTTTCAGAAAAAAAAAATAAAATTGGGTTTGATGAGCCTTAAAGAAACAAATAAACCAAGCCAGAAGCAATCAAAAATACATGTGAGTTCATAAAAAGTGAGTCTTGGTTTCTTTGTCTAGGAGATTAACACTTCCTCAGGAGGGCTGTAATAGGATTGAGCCTTCCCCATGGTACTTCAAAGACGTGTGCTCCTAAAGACTTTTACTAACTTAGGGTATCGTTGGAAGCTTTGCCTTTGCTTGCCTTCACGGTTTCTTTCAAAACTTCGAGGAAGATCTGAACTGAGGATCATGTTGTTCCTCCCTATTTTTATCCTCCAAGCATTTTCTCTCTTTTGTATGCCAATTTTTATCCTTAAAGAAAAAATATGTAAGTTGCTTAACAGTTGGAGATTTAAAACATAAATATCCATCTTTCTCATGTTGCTACTTCAGTACTTTCACTTGCTGTATTCATGCATTTAATGCTGTATAATAAAATACATAAAATGTGGGTTGTTTTTTTTTAATTCAGAGAGACCCACAGCACATATTTGTACTACATACGCAGCGATGTCATTCTTCCTCCAGGAGGATACATTGTAAGCTTTGATTTCCCAGGTACTTTGTGCGAGGCAATGAATTTAGCTCTAGGTGTTCCTATGAGGTTGTAACATGCCGTCTCCTTTTTTTCCCCTACTTGGGCTCTTTTTCCCTTTGGGGAGGACAGCCCCCATGCAGATGGTTAGGCTGCTTTCCTTGGTGGTGGAAACCTTGAAAGCCTTCAGGCTGAAAAGCCTCTCCCTAGGTTAACTGCGAGCCAGGAGGTGGTTACTGCTACGTGTTTAGAGAAAAGGAAGCAGCTGTGTTACGTTGGAGAAGCTGGTCCTGTGTATGGGCTAGGCAAGGTCTACCAGGTTTGGTTCCATAGGTAATAGGTCCCCCCTGCTTGGATTGGGCAGCTTTGAAAAGTAAAGTTGCGGTGACCCAGCAGGTTCCCCTGGCACCAGGGCTACACAGTGCCACCCTGGGCTCTCTGGGTTTTGCCATGGGTCTTACAGAGACCTGTGGAGCCTGTATCCTGCTTCAATGCCTATAATTGCCTTTTTCAGATCTGGCCATGAGTTGATGTGCCCAGAGTCAGGCAAGGAATAGAAAATCAGACAGGTGCAATCTTTGGCCAGTTGGATGAATCACAGAATGAAACTCCCTCTGTGTGCTCCTAGAAGACAACAAGGAAAGAACCAGAAAGTCCCCAAGCATCTTGTTCATTCAGTTCTTACCCTTTCTACAACAAGTTTTGCTCTCATACTGGTTGAAATGAATGGGATTAGCTGGGGCACACCAGTTATGATTTAATTTTTCACTTCAAATGTACTGTCAGCCTCTGTAATTCTATTGCGAGGATTTCTAATAAAGCATCTTGGTATGTTAGTTAATACATTTAAATCTACTTAAAAAGCCTCTCCCTCTTGAGCAAAGGGAGCCCTGCTTAACATTCCTTATTAGTTTGCTCAGGGGGAAAAAAACGGTTGTCCTTGCCGTATTGGCTTACAAAGGGAGTTGCATTCTTACTCCATGTACTTTGCTAATTTGTAGTCTTTCACTCTAACTAGCTTGCTTCCATCTTCCAGTGATCTGGTTGGTTTAGTATTTGCCTTGACTAATAATGCAGTGTAGCAGTGCAATTTCGATGACCACAAATAAGCAAGCAAAAGTTGCAGACTAATTCTGGTAGCTGGATGTACCCAAACAGAAATTTCCCACCCACCGTGCATCGCTCGCCTAAACCCCAGTGAAGCGGCTCCCTCTGCCCAGCCTCTAGGCTCTCTTGTCACCTAAGCAATTACCAGAAAACATTAAACAAGCTATGGAAAGTACCCTTCGCTGGCACTTCCCACGTTACTAAGTGGTGCATGAGGGTTCCAGCCATGGGATGAATTTCCTTTTGGCTCCAGACTTTTCCCAGCATGGCTGTGGGGCAGCAGGACTTGGCACCGGGAGGACATTCAGGGGTGTTTGGAGCAGCTGGGTGGGGTGGGACCCTCTTATGGTCTTCACCCAAGGGGAGGGGGGCGATGGGTACCTGGGGCCCTGCTGTGGTCAGTACCTACAGCTGGAGCTGGTGACATTGTCCAGGTGTGCCCCAGTGTGCAGCTACGGCCCGTGTGATGGAGGGGGAACGGGTGGCGTGTCATTGACTTCCTTCATATCAGGATTGGGGTCCTGGCTTATTGCAATCCTGTAAATTATGCCTTTGCTTGCTATAAATTAACTATGGTACTGAGTACAAAGTCCAGAAATAAAACGACATAAATACTTGCGTTTGAAAGCTGTATCATTGTCTGTAGATGTTTAAGTGGGGATTTTATCCTTTAGATTAGAACTACCACTTATCTCATCCTTCTGGTTATTTTCACTACCCTTCTAACTCAGAGATAAATATCCCTTAATGGTTTTTTTATGTGTTTTATTTCTTTTTCCATGATGATCAGATCAGTTCTGACTGAAAATGAAGCCAATTATCAAGAACAATAAATAAAAAAGAAGTGCGCGTTGCTCCTTCTGCACTGGAAGAAAGAACAGTAAGTTGAGACAAAACAAATTTGGTTGCCAAGTCCAAGTACCAAAGGCAGCAAGGAGAACTTGGGCCCCATCCTAATTAAAGAGATCTAAACACAAAGAAAACATATTGTACTGATGTCATATGTTAAAATATTTATAATTGCACAAAATGGAATTGCAGCCTATTGAAAACATTTACAGAGCTCACCATTTCTGTGAGCTGACGAGAAGAGTTGACTAAAAAGAGCTGGTTTTGCTCAACTGTGAAAGTTTTGCTCTTCAGGTTTCTCCTGTGAGGTCCAACATTACCTTGCCACTTCATTTTATCACTCGCTAAGATAAACGAAGAGCACTGCTGACGTTGCTGTTGTATCTGAAGACAGGAGATGGTATCTGTCAGGAAGTGCTGTTTCCCCCAGGCATTGCGTTGCTATCGGCTCTGCTGGAATAATTTCAGCTGCTGGGAAGCTGTTAGCAACACGAGGGCCCTTTGTATTGATCTGGTGTTCCAGGTCACATGTGGGAAGGCTGGGGGGCTCCCAAGAGGAGAGGAGGGTGGCAAAGGAGAGCAAGGCAGGCACTTTGCTTGGGTATGTTCACCAGGCTTGAGATTCAGTTTGGAAAAGTCCCTGCGTGCTTCAAGGAAATAGTGGGGCGAAACTGATGTGCTGGAAATCAAGGTCCCTTTCAGCAAAACCAGAGGCAATAGGAAGATCCATAGCTGTAGATACAGAGAGCTTGGCTGTGCTGGCAAGGCTGTATCAATTTTCCCAAGCTCTGTGTAACAGGGAAGGTGGGCAGAAGGCATGGGTGGCTTGCAATGCCTTCAAGTCCATTGTCTAAAGATGAATTCACCTGTGTGCTTCGTGTGAACAAGATCCCTGGTATATGTTCCCACAGCAACTTATTGCAGATGTGCTCACTTAAATACTTTCTGTAGTATAAAAATAGGTTTTTGGCTGCACATCATGTACTCATTGGAGTAGGAACTTTTCAAATGTGGCTTAATTTATTAACTTCCTTGTTTATGTTTATGTTTCTTGGTATTGATTTTCATGTTTTTCTTCCTCAAATTCTGGTGATATCATTTTGTAAGTAAGTAAAACTAATCCAAGCAACTTTCTAAGTGTCTCTAATGTTAAAGAGCTCCATGGCAATTTGTGGACAAACTGAGGTTTCTTATTAACATATTGAAGAGGAGCTTTTATTAATTACTTTTCTAATTATGTGGCAGCAGAAAGGTGATAGGAATTTGAAATATCTAAAGCATCATTTTAAGGAAATACGAGTATCTCTATTTAGCTAGTTAATGTCCACTTATGATATTTAATGTGAGATGACAAGCCAAGTCATAAATCAATAGAGGAAAAATGGGCTTACCTCTCTGAAATTATTAATGAGCCAAGAAATGCCATTGAATTTCTGTACAGCTTTCCTTTAATTAGATAAATTAACACTTTTTTATCAGAAAGAGATTGATAGCTCTGCAAGGGTTTAGGAGGGAAGGTTAGTGCAGGTTAGTGGGGGAGTGCTAAAAAGCCAAAGAATCATAGAATGGATTGGAAGGAAAGGCCCTTAAAGCTCACTGAGTACCAACCCCTGTGCCATGGGCAGAGTCATCTCCCACTAGACCAGGTTGCTTAAAGCCCCATCAAGCCTGGCCTTGAACACTTCCAGGGATGGGGCATCCGCAGCTCCCCTGGGCAACCTGTTTAGGTGTCTCACCAGCCTCACACTAAGTAATTTCTTCATAATGTCTAGCCTACATCTACCCTCTTCCATCTTAAAACCATTACCCCTCGTCCTATCACTACATGCCCTTGTAAAAAGTCCCTCCCCAGCTTTCCTGTACTGGAAGGCTCCTATAAGGTCTCCCTGGAGCCTTCTCTTCTCCAGGCTGAACAAGTCCAACTCTCTCAGCCTGTCTTCACAGGAGAGGTGCTGCAGCCCTCTAGTCATCTCTGTGGCCCTCCTCTCGACTCACTCTGACTGAGTCTTGGTAAGCAGGACTGGTGTAATGAGGACTGACAGCAAGAGCTTGGTGGGGCAGAATGCCACTGAAAAAGCAAAAATGTAGCTTAAGTGCCAAGGAAATCTTTCTCCTGTAGGTTAAGATCTTATAGGTTTTGCAGCTGACCCCTGAGGAAAGTAAAAGGTGGCAGTTTATAGAACATGAGCCAGGACAGCTCTCCTAAACCCGGACAAAAGTGATAGCCAGGTGAAAACCCCTGAGGTCGGTGGTTCCCCGCCACACATCGCAACGCTACCGCAGCCTGCACCAAGTAGCATATGACCCTCTCATGGTCAGAAGCAGCTACCAGATTTGGGGACACCTTCTAGCTTTTGGCTCTTTCTCTTGATGCCACTAGCAAGAACAGTGCACAGCCAGGCCCTGCAATGGCTTGTTTCTCAGTGCTTCCCCACCCAGGCTCTCTAGCCATGCTGCTAGCAGGATGGTGCTGGTGTTTGCTCTCCAAGAGGCCAGCCCACCACTAAGTGGTTCCTTGCTAGAGCAAGGCGGCTGCTTGCCTTGCCCATTGAAGCAGACCTTAGCCTGCCCTTCTGCTGCAAAGCTCTGTTCTCTATTTACTCCTACAACAACTCAATTAGTTTGATGGAAATGAGATGTCAAAATACCCCGGGCTTCAGTGACTTACCCAATGTCACTCAGAGAGGTTTGGCAGAGCTCTGCCTCCTGAAATCTGCATGCCCTTGAGCAATGAGCTAGTTCTTCTCCTTACCTTCAGAGACAGTGAGTGAAAGTCTGAGGCATTCAAAGGACAGTTAAAAAAAAAAAAAAATCACTTGTTTATTTAACTTTCTAACCATTTAATCAACATCCTATTATTCTTAGGAAGTTTAGATACGGCTCTGCTTTTTTTTTTTCTTTTCCTTAATTCAGCTTGACATATGCACTCCTGGGGTCAGTGCTGTTACACAGAGCTTCAGCCTTGGCAAGATAAATCTAGACTAACAGAGAAGAAATATTTTTATATGATTTGTTTAATAGAGTATGGACACATTCCTACAATTCAGTGTTTAGCAATTGAAGCTTACTGTGAATATAATTTGACTATGGGGGGAAAAAAAATCCTTGCTTATCTTCAAATACTGCACATGAGATCTGCCTAACTGACAGATTACAGAGCAGGTTTTAAAGTGGACATGAAAAGAATGCCAAATTCAGCTTTCCTGGCAATAATTGCCATAGAAAGAAACTGGATTAGAGCAGCTGGAATAAAAAGTCAAGCACTAAAAGAAAAATGCTAATTACCAGTTTCTCTAATCATGCAAAATGAATGTTTTATGACATTTTAATATGATGCTTTTAGCCTTTCCCACTTTGGCAGTGCCAGCATCCCCTGAGCAGCTCAGGGATGCTATAATTATGCGCTCTAAGCTATCAGCTGCATTGTACTATACCTGACTGATTCAAGCTGAGCTGGAGACAGATATTCTGATTCAGTACTGTGCAAACCACTGCTCATAGGGAGGCAGAAATGAGGATGCCAAAACAGAAACCCGTTGCACTTACTATAAGCTTTTGGCAGTGGATTTCTTATGGAAACCGAGACTTGGATCTAGAGAAGAGCTTTGCATCTGAGGTGTCTCAGTATGATAAGGTATCTGAATGCAGGCGCTCGATATAGCTTATTAAAAATATATGGGCTAGTAACAATGTCTGGAGGTAAATGTAGACCTCCACAAAGTTTAGGAGCATTTGGATCTCAGCTCTGGGACCAACCCTGCTCCTTCAGTGAGATAAAAACCCTTACATATTTATTACATTAAATTTGCCTGCCATGAGCCCCTAACCATCTTCAGTTTTGAGAGGGTTGATTGTATTTTCATATTTGAAGGGGGTTCACTCATCTACATTTTTCTTAAGGCTTAAAATATTCCTAAGGCCGCCATTAATTCTCCATTGATGCCTAATTTAGATGGTGATACAGGCTTATTTGCAAGCTGACTTGGGTGCACTACTATTGAAATTAAGTCTGCAGTTTAATTTCCCTTTTAATCGGTTTTCTTCTTCAGAGAGAATCAGTATTTCTTGGTAATGCTCTGTAGAAGGAGAAGGCTGCTGCTTCTATCAGCATTGCACCTCAGAGGTATACTGCAGGATTTGGACTTAAGACATCTCTGCAAAGTTGCAAATTCCCTATATTTATTCAGGTATATGATTTTTCAATACAATGTGAAAGTAAGTGGAACATATTATCATTTCAAGTGGATGGTGCAGACCTGTCTTCCACCCTGCCCCCCCATCAGGACGTGAAACAGCTGTTGTGTCTCTCCAGAGACTAATGTGCTGTCTCTAGCTCCATCTTGCCTTTTTAAGCCTCAGGCATTACTCTGTAAGTGCACTCCAGGAATTAAATTAATTTCCAAACTGAGGAATACGCCATTTCGCCTTACTTACAGGTCTCACATAGGGCTGCTACTGTATGGTTGGAAGGATAACATGCACATTACCATCGAGACTAACTAGCATCTTTCCAGGGCAGTCAGCGTGATGGTCAGGGCCAGGCAGCCTTGCAGCCTGCACCCCTTTCTGTCCACATCATTTCAGGTCCCAGTGATATTAGCTCACTAGTGGGATTATTCATAGATAGTTCAGATAAACTCTGCCTCCCCTTGTCTGTACCTTTATCCATGCCATGGACATGTTTCTTGATACGCTGGTTTGGGTCTTCGAAATCATGTCCATCCATATTTAAACTCGAAACATTTTAAACCCTCTTCTTGGAAAATGACTGCTTCTGGGACCTAGCTCATGTTTTCCTGCATAGAAAATGCAGCCATTGTCTCTCTTTGAATCAGTTCAAACTCCAACCCCAAATACATGCTAGCTGCCCTTAGCCAGCTAATCAGAGAAATCCAAAATGAACCATAGCCATGTCAGTTGTAGTCACTGCAGGAGCTTAGTGGTTCCTCCTTTCTCCCTGCTTTGCCCAAGCCAACCCCCCTCTCCAGGGTGTATGTTTAGATGTGCTGCTGCAGTGCTTCATCCCTGACAGCCCTGGCATCCTCGTCTGCCTTCCCACATTGAGGTTCGCCACCATATGCATTTAGTGCCCACCCTCATTAGCACTGAAATAAACAAGAACGTTGTCCCTGCCTGCAGCTGAGTGGGATTCGTCTTTGCAGTGAGACCACGATAAGATCTAGTCTTGACAGCCTCACGGAGGCTCTGCACATAGGCATAATTGGGAAGTAGGGAAGGATCTCACCTCATACTGTATTAGTCTATTGAAACAAGATTTTTGACACAATTGGGACCTCACATTGCAATGTTCTGGGTACCTTTAATCCTGCTGACATCCTCTGTCAGGGAACTCAGCCCCACTCAGGGCTATCCTACTGCTTTCCATCACACAGCCAGCCCAGCAGCTTGTGTAATCAATTGAACCCAGTGCATCCAAAGTTTATTTTTCTGTTTCTATGCTCGTTGCTAGGGAGATTCTCTATACCTTGCCCAATGTCCCTTTCAGTGAAACACCACTCCCAGGCAGGCTGTGTGTTACACACCAAAGCTGTACAGCTACACGGAGAGGAAGGGCACTGGCCCTGCTGCACGGCAGTGTTAGAAACCCAGCAGTCAAATGGCAGTGTTCAAATTAGAAAAGCAGTTTTTAAACAGCTTCAAATCATAATTTATGTCACGGTGCAGAAATGCCAAAGGCGTTTTGATCTTTGTTGTCATGGACCTAAAGGTGAAGGGGGTTTTTGTCGGGTTATTTTATTCTTTTTTATTTATTTTTTTTCGTTGAGGTAGTTGCTTAAATCCCCCGAGAAAAGGTAACTATAACAATAAGGGAGCAGATGTGTGGGAGTAAATGCAGCTGTAACTGAATCCAGACGCT